>NW_006434839.1:16600541-16642243 GCF_000325575.1 Pteropus alecto
TATAACAAATATAAACTAGGTTTAAGGAAGTACAGATAAATAACAGAGAAAGAGATTAGGATACTATTTGGTGAGATACGTGCTTTGACAAATCTTAGCCAGTTTAATTTTTAATCATCTTTTGATATTCTACTGTCTTGCTAATTCCAAGTGACTTTGGGAAAGTGACCTAAAAAGTAGTAATTTGAAGGTATGCTCTTTCCCCTCTCTCTCTTCTTGAGGACATCTAGTTTAAGATGAATTATATTGTGAAATGTCTGGAAAGAATATTAATATTAATTTGAAATATTCAGGATGCACAAATTAGTGTGGAAATGACAGTTTTCTCTTTAAAAATATTTTTATTCACTGATTCAAATACTCTACATTCTACTGAGTTGTGACAAACTCATAAATTTACTTGTCAAAAATACTTTTTTCTTATTTAAGAAAATTATTTATTTTCAACCTTTTTGGATTGGTAAGTTTTAATTTTAAACTTTTATTTTTAATTTCTAGATTTATTTCATTTTAGTGAAAGATTTCTATCTTGGGGATTTTTCTGAAGTTATATTTGTCATATAAAATAGAATAAACTGCGACTTATTTTCCATGGAGGCAAACTTGCATGCTTATACTTCATGAAAAATAAAATAATTGAAAGGAGCTTATTCAATAACCCCTTTCTTCCTCCCTGAGTTTTGAACTAATTGAGAACTAAGACAAACAGTAACCAGACAGAAAAGTACTGACTATTAATTGATACTAAATTAGAGGACATAAATTGCTATAAACTCAATAATTTACTTGCTAATTCTTTCCCTGCAGCATAGAGTATAGAAAAATCTGTGGACTTTGAGTTTGCAGAGCAGAGAAACTCACCTATGTTCATGTCTTCCACAGGCCTAAGTGAATAATGAAAGTGTCTAAATTGGTATGGGGAATAAAAACATAAACATTTTATCTAGCTTCTCAAAGTAAGAGTTCTTCGAAACTTAAATTTACATTTAAAAAATCAGATAAAATCTTAAATTTAGTAGATCATCCTTTTTTTCCTATAGTATATCTATTAACTTATTTCTCTATTTTTATTTATTTTTTAAAATAAATGAAAATTACTTTATCTTATTAACGAAGTAATAAAACCTATCATTAAAAACTCAAAAAACATAAATTAATATCTGTCTATGTCAAATACACAAACTCACTCGCTCATCTTAAAAAGGTAACCATGGTGAATTTAATGTCTAAACTTCCAGATATTTTCATGTGTATTCATGTATTAACATTCACATGCATACATAGACATGTGTAATCTTGCTTTGTATATTTTTCATATAAATTTTTTTGCAACCTACTTCTTAACACTTTGAGAGATTTAGTCGTTCATTGGAGAGACAAGGCACAATTTCTTCTATGATGTCCTTCTACAGTAAAGCAGAGCTCTCAGGCAGTGAAGAAATGTGTGCATGGGTCTGGTTTTGACTCATACATAGTCATGGAATTAGAAATTATAGCTATGGGTTGTGTTCCTCCTAGAAACATGAACTTTCTGATCAAGATGATGAGATCAGCATTAATAACCTTTGGCACTGGTATTTGCTGTCCAAAGTCCTGCTGCTAATGGATGTGTTGCCATGTTTATATAATTATTTCCTTTTTCTTTACATTTACTCTTTTTCAAATCCTTTTCTCTAGTACTAAATAGAATTGCTCTCTTTTCCCAGTTACATTTCTATTATTGTTTATGGTTATGTAGTTATCATTCTTCACCAGAGTAGTCCTTTGAGATTTCAGCAAATAAAACCATGAAGGAAGAGTCAAGAAGGTTCAAATTTCAACTGCTTGCTTTTCAGCTGAGCATTGCTTTCCATTTTGTTCTCGTGCTTTATTTGGCCTACACTGAAGAGGATCAAGGAGAAATAACCAGCTCTCCTTTTCTCCATCAGAAATGAGAGGCGTACCATTGTATGTGGTGGGGAAGATCAGTGTCTCTGACGTTCTCAATGTAAGGAAGTAAACAATTGCAACAAAATTTTTAAATAACCTAAAGATATTGTGAGAAAAAATATCATGCACGGCAAACATTTTAAACAGCTAATACATAGATGTAAAATAAAATAAAATTTGAAATATTTTGATAAAAACTAAAGAGGGTTAAAGATACAAAATTTTAGTTATAAAATAAAAAAGTCATGGGGTATAATTGGCAGCACAGGGGATATTGTTAATAGTATTGTAATAACTTTGTACGGTGACAGATGGTTACTAAATTTATTGTGATGATTACTTTGTAAGGTATATAAATGTTCTATAATGATATTGTACACATGAAACTCAACATTGTATGTTAAATACTTTAATAAAAAATTAAGAATACAAAAATACATAAAATACTGTCTTCTGATCTTTTACCCTCACCTTTCAGTTTCTGTGGGTAGCCAGTTTTTGTTTTCTTATACATTTCCAGAAATATTCTGAACATAAACAAGTATATTTAAACATATATTTACATATGCACATCTTTTATGCAAATAGTTTTATATATATATATATACACACACATATACAATATACGGTTTTAGATATTTATAGATATATATACATAACACTAGTCTGTAATTTACTCTTTTTATTATTTTATCTTAGATTTTTTCCCCATATCTATATACCTAGATCTATTTATTCTTTCTAATTAGTAAAAGATATTTTATTGTATGAGAATATCATAATTCAACAAGTCTATCGATTTTACATTGATTCCAGTTTTGCTATTAAAAACAATGCAACAACATGCATATATGTGTAAATCTTCTCATGCACTTAGATCAGTATCAACTTTGTCAGACTTAGTAGTAATTCACTCTTCATAAATTTATTAGAACTTCTGTCATATATAGTAGCCAGTAAAGGCTACTATTTATTAAGGGCTTCTCAGGATTAATATATGGTTTGCAAAAAACATAGATCACTTCCTCCATCGGCTTTTTTTTTAATATCTGATATTTCTCATTGCCTTTTAGGAAATGTCTTTGCTTGATTGCTTTAACATATGAAAGAGAAGGCATTAAACTACTTATTAATATTCACACAGTTACCCCTGTGTGGACACCATTCTACCTCTATTTATTGCATTGAAACAAGAGAGGATTTTAGATAATGATGTCATGTCTGTATCATGGCTATCTTTTACAGCTCTAATAAAGTTCTTCCTAAGGGATCATAATAATCTGTTTCCAATTATAAACTTTTTTGTATGAGAATTAATTTCCAGATTTCAATATAAATATTCTTATAAAGTAAATTTGAATATTTTTAGAAATTTTTAACATAATTTTAGAGAATTATTACTTAAATTCCCCAGAGTCATTCCAAAAAAGAAAAATGCTGACTTTGAAAATGAAGGTTCTTAAAATTTCAGCTTCTGTCTCTAAATTCTTTCTTCCATTCCTGGGCTCTTGTTTTTTAAATTTGCATTCCCCAGGGGCATGTTTTCCCAGGTTTACCCTCAGATTAAGCTCTTGTTCTGCCCCTAACCTGTATTGTTTGTACTATCCCCTTCCTCTCACAAAAGGGGTTTTTTCGTTTTTGTTTTTTTGTTTTTTTGAGGGGTGAGGGGAGTGGTGATTATGATAATTTTTATTTTGTGGAAATTTGTGTTTTTACTGGGGACTTATTATTTACCAGAAGCTTATTGCAAATATTATAGTATTTAATTCCTATCCCTAATTTGCTTTAGAGATTTAAGTTTAGTGAAGTTGAATACTTCTGTTTAGTGTTTATATAGGCTCTCTTTTAAACACAAATCCCAACCCACAAGTTACCAATTGTCATGCTTTAACAGTGAGTGAGGCCAGAGACTGTTGATTCAAGTCTAGAGATTCTTAGAGGCAAAACTCTCATTCGACTCCTCTCTAGAAGTGATATATAGACAATTATGGCATTTCATAAAGATTCTGCTTCTGTTTGGGGAACAAGAAACTCCCCTTAGTTTTCATTCTCAGGTGGCCATAGTAAATTGTCTCTGGCTCACAGCAAAGTAAATGATTCCATACACAGACCATGCGTCAAGAACAAGATAAACTCCACGTCGGCCTCCATTTGGCTTGATAAGCTAGTTTTGGGGAAAATGTAATTTATGAATTATGTATTTTCCCTAAAATAAAATAACTGTGTATGTTTCTACGTGCTCTGCAAATTAAGCAAATACATATCCGCATATATACTATATAACTATAGATAAATTAATAGGTAGTTAACAAAGATATAGACATAGAAATAGACATAGATAGCATAGAACAGGGGTTCAGAGTTTGGCTTCTTGAGTCAGAATGCCTGAATTTGAATGTTGACTCTGTGAAAATTTTCTTCATTTTTAAATTGTTTTGATATCCCATCTGAAATGTAGTCTAAAGGTAGAAATAAACATAACACAGTAAGAAAACAAATCAAAAAGAAAGAAAAAAAACTTTGATGCCTAATAGCTTGGATTCAAATCATACCTCCTGCCCCCCACTTACTAGAAATATGATCCTGGATAACTTATTTTATGTCTTTGTTCCTCACTTTACTAATCTGTAAAGTGAGAATAAAATTCTAGTCACTTTATATAGTTTTAATAAATAAAAAACTATAGAAGTGTTAGCCATTATTGACATTTAGTCTGTTCAGAAACCAGGAGACAGAAAAGGCTACTATTCATTAAGGACTTCTCAGATTTAATATATTGTTTGTAAAAACCATAGATCATTACCTCCACTAAAATTGCTTTCTTTCTACTTAAGTATGAATGAACACACGAAGGCTTAAAGTTCTCTAAAATTCCAATAGTGAATAACATAACTATTTATAAAACCAAAACCAAAAAAGATAAGTGAATTATAATAGCAATTGAAACCACAAGAATAAGCTTCAGCAGAAATAAGTTACATGAGTGACTAGGATACTGTTTCTACTAAGTAGAGGAGCCAAACACTAAAAACAGATGAAGTTTTATGTCCAACTCCTGTATTAGTTAGGCTGGCTTTAAAAGTTATGGTTAGAGCAGGATAATTGACAGTATACTCTCTCAAATGTGATATCCTGTGGAAGCAGAACTTGGAAAGTTAATGTCAAAAATAAGAATATGATTATCAGAAATAACCTAAGAGTTTATATGTTTTTGACTAAGTGATCACCATAGGGCTCCAGTCAACTACCACTGATAAGAATTCATAAAAAACTCTATTAACTTTTGATCGTTTCTCCTTAAGTTAACAATTCAAGATAAATTTTTAAAAATGTACATAATCACAGCATGAAAATTATAAGAACATAATATAATTTTACAAAGAAATGACATATCCAATAGTAGTAATTCAATACTTTTATTTTCCCATCATTGAAATTTTTAAAAAATATAACATTATGAAACTTTTCATTCCAGATAAAATTGCTGGTCTAAAATAATTTTGTAAATAATTTTTATGTCAACTTTTTAATATGTTACCTGTTTCAGAACTAAAATAATATAAGCAAACTAGCAACACACCAATATATTCTCATTTTAAAAAGAATAGTTAAAAAGTAAGTGGCATACATAATAAAAATTGAAAGCTCTGCTTTAATTCTTCAATCATTCAGCAAATCATAGATTGCAGTCATGAAAAATTTAATATAAATATGCAGAATATTTTTGCGCGCTTTTTTTGTGTATAGACATAAGCATATATATTTGTTTTTAACACACATAGGGTGAAATATCTTTTCTTATACTTAATTTTTCAAATTACTATTTTTGTCTTTTCCTAGAACATAATTTTAGATATCTTTGCTCTTGATAATTATATTTAAGCATTCATAATTTTCTTTAATGTAAGTCATAATTTAATTAATCATTTCCTAGTAAATGGATAATTATATTTAAAACATGTGGCTATTTTAAACAATGTTGTAGTGAACATTCATATATATACAAAATATTTTTAATATTTCTGTAGAAATAAACATTTTAGATAAAATATCACTCTAATATCAATAGCACTGTTATTAATGTTATATCTTTAAATAATTCAATAGATGAACAATTTTAAATTTTTTTCATTAAAATTTGGTTGTTTTGTTGAGTATCTTTTTCTGTTCATTGACAAATTATAGTTTACTTTTATCTCTCCTCTGTCCATTATTCTGATTAATTTTCTATACTTACTTTAGGAAACCTTTATACATTAATCTTTTGCCTTCTATATTTGTTGTATTTCCCCCCAAATGTTGCTTGTCTATTAAACATATTTGTGATATTTTTAATTGTCATTTTTATGAAGAAAATCTGTTGGCCTTCTTCTTGATAACTTCTGATTTTCTTTTATTGGCTTTTCTAAACAAAATCAAGTTGAGTTGGGCAGAAGTCTAAATGAAATAATTCAGAGAATACTTTTACAAAAGAACTATAAATTAGTGAGTGAGATTATAAGTCTTGAAACATTAATTTTATTTCAAAGGCATATCACACAGCTAGAAAGAATATGTAGACTGAAGGTGTGCTGTCAGTTGTGTTATCATTGCTCTATTAGATGCTACCATTTGAAGATATGTCTATGAAATCTCCTAATGACTCTGCTTTACCACTTTAGAATAATAGATATACTCTTTACATAAACCTTATTGTGTTCTTTCTCATTTAAATTGATTCATCTTTTGATATGCTAATGTTTACCAGAATTAAAATCAAACTACATTAAGAAAGTATCTTAGTTTTTAGAGATATCTATTTACAAAATATTGGAGAGTAATTCGTAAACCAAATTTATTCATATTCTTGATTAATTATTCATCACCAAGTCTACCCTTTAGAAAAAAAAAAACATTTTGATATGTGATAATGATAAGTATAATGTGCTGGCTTAGTTGGTTTGAGTTGCTATAACAAAAATTGGGTAGACTTTTATTTATTTCTCACAGTTCCAGAGGCTAGAGCATCCAAGATTAAGGTGTCAGGAGATTTAGTACCTGGTGAGAACCCACTTACTGGCTCATGGAGGGCGTCTTTTTGCTGTGCCCCCATGGAGAAGGCATGGGAGAAGAAATGAGATAGCTCTCTGTGTTCTCTTTTATAAGGGCACTAATCTCACTCATGAGGATTTCACCTTCATGACCTAACCACCTCCCAAAGTTCCCATCCTTAAATACCATCATCACCTTGGGGATTGGGTTTTAGTATATGAATTTTTGGGGACCCAAACATTCAATCTATAGGAAGTCCTAGTAAAATATATTTATTTCTTCTTCACTTTAATGTATTGCTAATGTTTATTGGGTGATCACAGGAAAAAGATGAACTACATCCTTAATAATTTGCAAATAGAATAATTGAACTCAGATACAGGTTATCTTCTTTAAGATCAGATATTTTTATTTCTTTTTCTTTGTTTTCCCACTGTGTAATAAAATAAGCTAAGTTAAAGTCTCCTTCATAAATTACTAATATGACTTGAACATTGATTTTGTGAAAGCAAAAATTATGCTGAACAAGTTAATCAGACAAAGAAGACTTTAGTCAAGGCTACTAAGTCTAAACTCAACTCTGATGAAGTAGAGGGTGGTAGGGCTTCTCAGGACTAGAGTGAGCTAGTAAAAATTTACTGGAAGATTTTATAGGTCCTTTGTGTTTGTTAACTAGCTTATCCAAAAGAAAAATAAGCTCGTCATATCTTTATGACAGGAAGTAGTTTTACGACTCAGAGCAAGGCACCTGAGAAATTCCTACTCTTCCACAGAAACTGAGAGAGAAGAGCACAGTCTTATTTGATGATTGCCTTGCAAATAAATGGTTCTCACTTCCTCGGGGGAAATAATGTTTCCTGGGTTCTAATACCTACAAGAGGCTTTTTAAAAGATTTACATCTCTAAAGGGCAGAGAAAGAATTTACAATTACAAGTATTCCAAAGTAGATGCTCTAAGTAAAGGAAGATCAGGGGCTTATAGTCAGGAAGAAGCTTGTCTAAAATTTAGTGAAGCTGAGGGAAACATTAAGGCCATCTTGATCAATACAAATTGAAAATTTCAACCTAAAAATAGATCTTTGAAAGGATGCCACTTGTAGCCCAGCATGAGACTCAAATCCCTCTGAGTGGATGTTCAATTATTAGCTATAATCAGAGAAACACATATTGAATTTAAATAACTGGGAGAGTGTCAATTTTTTTCTTTTGAATTGAGTGATGTATTTTATTACAATTCATTTTTTGCAGTGAAATATACATATATGTATATATATATATATATATAAAATTGCAAATCTTTTTTCATTGATTGTCAAATTAAAGAGTAAAAAACAAAATTTACTTTTCCACCCTGGAGCTGTGCTTGGCCAGCAGGTCTGTGGCGAGCCACGGACGCAGGTCTCTGTTCCTCAGGATGGGGTTTGTTAAAGTTGTCAAGAATAAGGCCTACTTCAAGAGATACCAATGAAATTTAGATGACGACGAGAGGGTAAAACCGATTACTATGCCCCAAAACATTTGGTAATCCAGGATAAAAATAAGTAAAATGCACCCAAATACAGGATGATAGTTCGTGTAACCAATAGAGATATCATTTGTCAGATTGCTTATGTCTGTATAGAAGGAGATATGATAGTTTGTGTAGCTCATGAACTCTCAAAGTATGGTGTGAAGGTTGGCCTAATAAATTATGCTGCAGCATATTGTACTGGCCTGCTGCTGGCCATAGCCTTCTCAATAGGTTTGGCATAGACAAGATCTATGAAGGCCAAGTG
The DNA here is from genome assembly GCF_000325575.1 of Pteropus alecto. Taxonomy (NCBI): domain Eukaryota; kingdom Metazoa; phylum Chordata; class Mammalia; order Chiroptera; family Pteropodidae; genus Pteropus; species Pteropus alecto. The sequence continues at coordinate 16,609,277 of NW_006434839.1, forward strand.
GAGGTGACAGGAGATAAATACAATGTGGGAAACACTGATGGTCAACCTGGTGCCTTTACTTGCTATTTGGATGCAGGGCTTGCAAGAATTACTACTAGAAATAAAGTTTTTGAGGCCCTGAAGGGAGCTGTGGACAGAAGCTTGTCTATTCTTCAGAATACCAAACGATTCCCTGGTTATGATTCAGAAAGCAAGGAATTCAATGCAGAAGTACACCAGAAGCACATCATGAGTCAGAATGTTGCAGATTACATGTGTTATCTAATGGAAGAAGATGAAGATGCTCATAAGAAACAATTCTCTCAATACATAAAAAACAACGTAACTCCAGACATAATGGAGATGTATAAGAAAGCTCATGCTGCTATACGAGAGAATCCAGTCTATGAGAAGAAGCCTAAGACAGAAGTTAAAAAGAAGAGGTGGAACCATCCCAAAATGTCTCTTGCCCAGAAGAAAGATCCGGTAGCTCAGAAGAAGGCAAGCTTACTCAGAGCTCAGGAATGGGCTGCTGAGAGCTAATAAACGAAACTGCAATTTTCTATTAAGATTTTTCATATAAAGTTAGTAATACTCAATAAGCACCTAAAAAACCAGAATTTACCTTTCTAAATTAAACAAATATTTTATCCAAAATTAATAACTTAGATAATTTATCCTAAATTATTTTTATCTTTTATGAACAGTAAAAAATAATTTATCCTTCATTAAAGTCTTTGATTATTAAAACTATATAAGCTCTGTCATTTGTATTTATTTTGAAAAACCAGGTGGCTGTGGAATTGTACTTTTAGTAATGTTAGCCTATTTTTTACTTAAAATTGCTTTTTAACCAACTAAAAATCTTCAATTTATTTTAAGCTATTTTATCACCATAGATATTAAAATCTAAGTCTCTATACTTTTTTATCAGATCTGTGCATTAGAATGATATTTTTTTCATTGATTATGGATGATTTAATAAATAATAAATAACTCTAGAAATATATACTCAATAATAAATTTGGCATTCACTGGCAGATGCATAAGAGATGTCATATCAAAAATAATGTGTTAGAAATGACACCTCTCTAGGGCACTGCTTAACAACTGAAAGTTCACAGCATTCATTATAGCAATTATCATAATGATTGTGCCTTTAAATGTGTCTTCTCGTAAATCTTTGGGCAATTAGCTTTAATGCCAACATATTTCTACCTAACAAACACCTCCACATTTTTTTAAATTATTATAAAATCCAAACGCCTTACAGTGAAAAGATATATATTAAACTAGAAAGGAAGGACAATAAGTTGATACATTCATATCCTGTAATGTAAAAGAGATAAAGATAGTTAAAGGGACAAAAACAATAATAACTAATATTTGAAAAGAAAGCCAAGAATACTCAAAGGACTAAAGACAGTCTAATAATTGGTGCTGGAAAAATTGGATATTCACATACAAAAGAATGAAACTAGACTCCTATTTATATCACTCACAAAAATTAACTCAAAATGGATTAAAGACTTAAATGTAAGACTTGAAAGCATAGGGAAAAGCTTCTTGACATAGGTCTTAGCAATAAATTTTTGGATATGGAACATGAGAAGGTACTCAAAATCACTAATTATTAGGCAAATGCAAATTGAAAGCACAATGAGATATCACCTCATACCTGTTAGAATGGCTATCATCAAAAAGCAAGAGATAATGTCACCTTTGGGGCTGAATGGAGTTCAGTGTCGCCCCAACGGCAGGGGGGAGGAGAGGGATAATGATGGCGCAAAAGTGTAGTTAGCATTTTCCCTCAATTCTTCCTCAAGTGATGCAGTGAAGAATCACAGGTCAGTGAGGTTTAGAAAAGATTTATTAAAAGTATATTTTAGAAAGACAAAGTATGCCCCAAGGAGGCACATGGTCCCAGTGCTGTAACTAACAGCAAAAGGCCACAAAAAAGTGCGGGCCACGAAAAGACCACAAAAAAGGGGACCCAGAAGTGGGAATGTTTGCATTATATTTGGACCATGATGGGTAGTTCCAAAGGCGTTCCTAGGTGATTGGCAAGTGAGGTCATTTTGATTGACATCTGGCTGCTGCGTAACTCTTTGCATAGTGCGCATGTGCTTACCCAGAATATAGTCTGTTATAATTTGATTCATGAACTTCCAGGCACATAGTATTATAATGACCTTCTGTGTAGACGTCTATAGCCAGATTAGGCCAGCTAAGACTATGACCCTCTTGTCCTTTGTCTCTGGGGATGTGGTAGGGATTCTCTAATTATGGATAGGGTGTTTTTTGGGTGGTTTCTAGGCTGGGCCCCTATTTCTTTGTCCCCCCTGTCACTCATGTCTGACCAGCTACCTAACAATAACAAATGCTGGTGAAGATGAGGATTTGTTATCAAAACTTCAATGTTGTTTTCCTTGACTCAGTCTGCCTGTTCACCCTGGCCCAAAGAAATGCACGAGAAGGAGTTTGCAGTATAGAAAAAAAAAAAAAAAAAAAGTTGAATATCTAATTGGCCAATAGGAAGGTGAGAAGCTTATGTTCTAAAAACTCAGCTCTCCGATGGCTTCTAGGTTACACATTATAAAGGGCAAAATCACAAGACATCATAGGTTAGGAGTTCAGGATTGTGCTGCGAGCTGATTGGTCCGAGGTGAGATAAGAGTAACAAATCCTTTCTTCAGGTCTTGAGGACAGTTCTGAGGACTTTTCTGGCATTCTTCTGTACAGTGTCATGGGAAAGTAGCCAGGGAGTGGTTCTACGTTAAGGGTCAGGAACCGAAACATAATGTAGATCAAGATGTTATCCTTAGCCTTTCACAGTCTGGACCTTGTGACCGTTAGTCAAATCTGGGCTACTGCCTTCTGCTGCCTCAGGGGTTGCTGATTATCCAGGGAAAGGTCTCTGAGGGGCATATGCGTACATATATATGCCTCTCTCTTTCTCTCTCCCTCTCTCTCTGACTTCTAGAACTAGGATTTAAAACTAAAATTAATCACAGTCATAGGAATCCTTGGTTTCAGATTCTCATAATGCACAAGTTCTGAGATGGTTCTCTGATAACCAAAATGTGACTGACGACCTAGTAGTTTTCTTAGAAATCCTAGTAGAAAATAGCAAATACTGTATGTGAATACCATATTACCAAGTGTGTTTAAGTTGAATGGCACATTAAAAAAAAAAAAGATTTAATGACTTTCAAAAAAATAGTTTACAAGATGTAGTAAATGTAAAATTTAAAACATTGGCAAATTGAGGTGTCTTCATTCCTGAACTTTTTATAAAAGAATATAAATTCTTAATTAAATAAAATTCTCAAGCTTTTGATATGAATAATATTAATAAGTAATAAAAAACATTAACAGAAGCATAACACCATAGTAACTATCTAAAATGTACCATATATCACATATACAAAAATATGCATTAGATAAAACTGTCTTACCCATAAGATTGTGATGCTTAGAAATGATAGTGTAAAATAATACCAAAGGACATATTAGTGCTTTAAAGATCTTAGCCAAAATTTGAGCCTGAACAGATGTTGGCAGAGTTGAACTGTATCACAGTATCATTTTCTTTAAATATTAAAATAAATAAACATTAAAAATAAAATCTGTTTTAAAATGCCTGTTAAAGTAACACATGATTCTAGAAAAACCACCTAGAGTACTGAAAGTCAAGATTACTGAAGCATATAAATCAGTTGTGGGGTGGGGGAGGGCATAGGATAGGCAAAAAGAGGCCAAACAATTTTTAATAACTAGCCTTGAATATGAAGAATAACAATCTGAGGCTGTATCCTTATACTTTTATTAAGATTGATGAGTTCTAGAAAAGGCCACCTGCAGGATGGGGGTGGAACAGCTTAAGGTGTATTTTTGTTCCTGAGTATTTCTTCTCTTCACTCAAAGAGAAGTATATACCTCTTTCTACAGGTATTTCTAGTGCCTCCTCCAGAATGGCAGATATATTTTTCCCCAATATCAGGCTCTGCCAGGTGCAGAGCTAATAAAATATAAGTGAATGCAACAGTGTGCCAATTTCAGCTTTATGTAGCATTGTACGAGTCTGCTAATTCTAACTGGAGTATGAATTTCGAATTGCACAATGAATAGAGGAAACAATCTGTAGCAGAAGGGTAATAACTATCCAATTACATGACAGGTATTCTAAGATATTTATTCTTTCTTTCACTCAATAATCACTTATTGAGCATCTACAATGTGCCAAGTTCCATGGAAGGCACTGAGAACACAGAATGTGGGCATTTAACATCATTACAGAAACCAAGGTAGAACTTAGGTTTTCTAATAACGATTGCAGACTGTCTCACTCAAGCTTTTTCCTTTACCTGTCATGCTCTCAGGCTATAGAAATGTGGTTAAAACAACAGTAAAAATAATAACTTGGTATTAAACAGTAACAAAGCAGGGAAAGCAAACGATATAGATATGATGAGAATATGGTCAGGATATGTCAAAGAGCAAAGAAAAGATCTGGACAAAGTTGCTTAAACAGGAAGAAAAAAGGGAAAAGAAGAAATGGAAGTGGTAACAAAGCAAACTAAAACCTGTAAATAAAAGCAAGGATTATATTATGCATGAGACTAGTTTATATAAGCTGAAACAGAAGAAAAATGTGCACAAACGATTTGAACACTGAAAAATAGACTAACAATTTTTTTAAATTTAATAAAACAATAACTCTAAAACAGATTGTAAAGGGAAAGATGGGATGTAAATTTAGCTTGCAAACTTAATTAATAAGATCTAGGACAAAAATGTTATTTGAGAAAATAAGAAAATTAATTTAAAATAGCAATAAATAAAATAGACAAGGCAGAAATAAAATTATATGGACTATGATCCTTTATATTATATTATAGGGAAACATAGAAATTCAAGTTTGAGGAAATAATTATTTCAGTCACCAAATGAAAAAAGCTTGTGAAAAGGGGAATCATCAGCACAGCCTCAAACTTTTCTCTAACACCATAACATTCTTGAAAACACTGTAGTGATGACTGAAAGGCTCTGAATGATAGAGAGTGTAACCTAAGAATACTGTACTCAACTTCAGTCTTTTCCAAATATAAGGTATAGGCAGTGTCAGCTCAGGGATAACAGCACATTTGAGCCCTGCTTGATAAATCTACCTGAAGACAAAAATCGACCAATTAAGAAATGTCCTAGGTAAACAACTCAAGAAGAGAAAAGTTCATTATCTGCATGCATTTAAAGTAAAATTAATATAAATGTTTACCTAACAGATTGAAAATGTTAAAAGATATTACAATATTATGTTATTAAGAAAAATTTTTAAATGAAGATAATTTAGATGACATTTAAAAGTCCTAATGATTTAATCAAGTGATGATTTCTAATATTAAGACAAAGTTAAAAATTATCTAAGGATTCCAGTCCTAATGTGTTACATAATTGTTTTCCTTATCCTTAGAATGATCTGGAGATCAACAGGTTTTGCAGTGAAGAATTTTTTATTAGAACATTTACAATATCTTTACTTTTACTTTCCTTTTTTCTAATATTAGATTCAAGATTAATGAATTTCTTTAAGTATAAATTAGGGATTTTGAACTATTTTAATAACAATTTATATAGATCAATCTGTCTATCCTTTGATCAATATACATGCATAGTATATAAAATAGATAATGTTTTCAAAAAATTAATGATGGCATGTTAGCAAACTGAATTTATCATTATATAAAAAAATATACATCACAAACAAATGAGATTTATTGAAGATGCACAATGATAGGTCAACATTTGAAAATCAAATAATGTAATCCACTGCATGAACAGTATAAAGAATAAAAACTATGTAATCATATCAACTAAAGCAGAAAAGGTATTTGCCAAAGTAAATATTCATGAGTACATTATGACATAAATAAATAATTGAATTTTAAAGACGGAGAAGGAGAGAAAAATATCCTGGGCTGAAGAATTCTAAGTAATTTATATCCATACTACCTCCTCAAGGAGTTTTAGCATAATTCTCCACTCAAATGTGGGCTGCCCAGAGTGGCTTTCTTCCAAAGACTATAGTATGAAAAAGGGGAACAAGACTTATATAACAGTGGAGAAACCTGAGAAATATAACCTCAGTAAGGTGATCAAGGTCAATGTTAATAGTAATAATTAATGTTGATGGTAGGTACCCTTAACGTGATATAATGAAAATGGCACTTTACCTCTGTAAACTTTCTCCCCCCAAAACATTACCATAGTCTAATCATCAGAAAAAACATTAGACAGATTCTAATAGAGGGATGCTTTAAACAATAACTGACTGGTAATTCTTATGACTTATTCAAAAGCATAGAAAATCTGAGAAATTGTCACAGCCAAGAGAAGCATAAAGAGATATAAAAACTAATTATAATGTGGTATCCTACTTAGATGGAATCCTGGAACAGAAAAGGGACAGTAGGTAACAACTAAGGACACTTGAAGTATAGACTTTAGTTAATAATAATGTATCAAAATTCATTCATTAAATGACATGGATATACCATATTAACAATAGGAAAAATTGAGTATGTGTTATATGAAAAGTTCTTATCAAATCTTCTTAAATTTTCTGTAAATTCTAAAACTGTTCTAAACAGTGAAGTTTATTTTAAGAAAATTAAGGATGGGTACAGCTGTGTAATAGATTTGAGGAAACTTTCCCCCATTAATGCTTTGCTAAGAGGATTTAACTTATATGAAAATAATACAGCATTTTCTTAAACAAAGACCTGATTTTAGAATTGGAGGTAATTTCGTGATATTGTGTGCAGCTGTTCTCCTGATTCTGCCTTACATTGCTATAATTTATTTTCTCTATTTTATAAAGTATTTAAATGTATTTTATAATGCTCTATTTTATCAATCACTACAAACTAACAAATCCTTTTTTAAGAAAAGACATGATGTACAAACATAATTAAGTGTATTTTTTCTCTCATTCATAAAATATCTGCTGAATATATCCATATTTTTTGAGTGTAGATGTTGAGAATGTAAATGGTGAAAAAACTTGAAAAATTTAAAAAAGAAAAATCATTGCCATTCTTGTGAACTTCACCCTCATCATACATCCCTCGAACCTTTTTTAAATTTAATCTGTCTTTTATTTATAATAAAATTTATTTAGGGCATACAAATTAGATTTATCAGGAGTGTATTTATTACACACAAACACACACAACTAGGATTTCTTAAGGTTCAGGAAAGTCGGGGATTGCATGTAACTACTTTAATACTCTTCAAATTTCTTCCTCTAAGACAACTTTAAGATGATTCGCAATAATTTTAAGTCTATGTGTTATCAGATATGTTTCAAAATATGTTGGCATTATTTTTGTCTAGTTTTTAGTCTCTAGTATGAGAAGTACTCAGCTCTTTCCAAGTTATACTATTTCTAAGAGTACATAACTGATACTTAAACAATGTTATTTAAACAAGTCAATGAAAGTATGATTGTATAATATTAGTTGATTAACGAGATGATGTTTTTGTAAAGTGCTGTCTTGACTTAGGTATTTTTCAGTCCATAGCATCATGCAGCTTACTTGTGATGTCGCAGTTGTTTCATTTATAGAAAAAAATTTGTTCAAGCTTCATAAGTCTTGAACTGAGGTATGATATTTAAAAATTAGAGAAAATAAATATACTAACAAAGAAATCAAAATTTTTGTTAAAATTTTTGCCTTTTTCCCTCTTTTTCTTCTTTTCTATTCCTCTCTTAAACATGAATACATAGAACTTACAACTTCACATTTTCTTATAGTCCAGAAATACATAGAATTATTGAACTTTGTGGATTAAAATAATACTTGAGGACAAATAACCTCTACTATAACATCTTCTACCATTCCATTAAAATATCTATAAATACATGCAAATGATGAAAACTCAAAATTCTAAAAATCAGAATAAACAAAATTATATAATGTCATGATCTTGTAGTATGCTCCCATATCCAAGGTTTAGCAATTCTGTTGTGAAGAATTTACCGAGCTTTCCTTCATTACATAAAATGTTTCTTTTGTTTTTCACTTCTCTCCCTCTCTCCCTTCCTCCATTGTACATAGGCAGCCTGGAAATGGTAGAAAATGCTTAAGATTTTTCTTACAGCCTATCCACTGAGTCAACAAATCAGTCTTGTATGACGTGAAAACTGAGCAACCAAACTTTTTGGCTGTTTGCTGATTCTCTTCTTCCAGACAAAGTACTGACCTTTCACTTACCTACTATTTTTCAAAATCATGGAGGAAAGGATAAACGTGTACATATGTGTGTATGTATGTGTTGGGCGAATGCTAACAATGGCATTTTAAATTCTCAACTGTACAGTCCCCATAAATAAAGTTTGTTGCAAAGACCTTAAACTGTAGGCCAATCCTTAAGTTTGTTGCAAAGACCTTAAACTGTAAGCCAATCCTGGATTATCGATAGGAGATGTGATTTTGATTTTTAAAAAAACACTGTATAAAATATAAATAAATATTTTTATTAGGAATTATACTATGTAGCCATGAATTATTTGGATATGAACTATATTCTAACCTGAATTCTGCAGAAATTTGTTTCATACTCTCATTTTGTGAGGATAGAAAATTCTGTATTCCTTTCCTAAATACTTTATTTAAAATATCCTAAGAAATTGTACAAATCTTTACAATCCTAGGTCTTGATTTATTTCATCTTTAAATAGGGAACTGTTAATAAGCTTTCTCTCCCTGGAGAGTTATCTAATCTGAAACCCAAGAATGCCATAACCTTTCTGGAAGTGTTCTAATTGATTAGCAATTACAAGTAATTCAATTAACTGAGCTCATTTTTATTTTAATGAAGTTGTTACTGTAATAATTACTTTCTGAGCACTGTACTTTAAGCATCTAAGCTACTACTTCTATTTGCCTAAATACTTCCTTTTGAAAATTAAAACGATTACCCTTTCAATACTTAATCTTTCCCTCACCACAAAGATGTCAATAAATAATCCTTTTGTAACTTTGCAACATTCAGACACTGCCATAATATTTTCAGATAAAAACACACAATTATTACTTTTTTTTTTTTAATAAAAACAAGATAGTTTAACAGAGATGTGGAGGATTATATGGTTGTGTAGGAGAGCAAAATTTGTCTTCCTGAAATGTGTCTCCCTGGCATGAGGATTTAGGCCAACTATTTTTTAGAAACAGGAGTCTAGAAGTTTTCTTTGTAACCATTTAACTGCCTAAAAGAATTTAGATAAAAGGCTTGTTCTCAGATAGAGCTGTCACCAGAGATATCTACAAAGAATATGGGCATGGTGTGGTAAGAGAGACTTAGCAGGGCTTAGAGACCAGAGTACACTCTGTATCCTGTTATCTCTGCATGGACCAGCAAACATTTATTTACCAAACATTTGCTTTTCCATATTCACGTGAATTGCCTTCCTCCTCTCTGAAGTCCCAAACCATTACCATCCTTTTTCCTTAGCTCAAAATGGCACATAAACCTTAACTGCCAGATTTGTCCTTGGACCCATATTCTTATGAAATCATTATACCTATACATGTAATTCTATTTATATATTTGGTTATTTTCTTCTGTTAATCTGTCTCATGTCAATCTCATTCTTAGACCAGGCAGAAGAACCTAAAAGGCAGAAGACAATTTTTGCCTCCCAGGCAGTGGCTATTGTCATTACCAAAACAGTCCCGCTCCACTTAATGATGGGGATATGTTCTAACAAAGGCATAAAGTGATTCTGTCATTGAACAAACATCATAGACTGTATTTAAATTTTTTTGAAATAATTACTCAATTATTTTAAACCTAGATGATACTAAAATAATTACTCAATTATTTTATACCCAGATGATACCAAACCTAGATGATACTACTGTAATTGTATGTGCTATACTTGTATATGGCTGGCAGCACAATAAATTTGTTTACACCAGCATCCCCACAAACACATGAGCAATGCACTGCACTATGATGTTACAATGGCTATGACGTCACTAGGCAATAGAAATTTTTAGCTATATTATAATCTTATGAGGTTGCCTATCTTGTATGTGGTCTGTCTTTAACTAAAACATCATTATGTGGAACACTGTATTGGAAGATTGTTTGAAATGATAACCCTAGCCATAGAAAAAAGAGCTGGGAAGCAGTTGAGATGTTAATTAGTATACTTGTTTTCTATATAAGTGTTATGAAGGATAAAAGAAAGAAAAGTATATCTTGATTAAAAACAATTACAATACAAAGAGATAAGGGAGAAGTGGAAAAGTGAGGTAGGAAATTTTAAAAATCAGAATATTTCAAAATTGAAAATGTACAGTTAACTTACATGCTTTCTGTGAGAGAGGGTGACTTCTAATTAAAGAGAAGAACTTAAGCAAATCTGAGAGTTAGAACAGAGCTAGGGACTTTTAGGATGTGTATTATATTTCCTACATATATCCATATCTCTCAAATATGTAATTATATGGGACACTAATATATTCAGCAATGCATTCTAATGCAAAGAGGGAGACCTCAATATGAAGAAAATCCAGAGATACCATCTGAAATAAGAGAAGCAAGTTAAAGAACTGAATAACATGCTTATCTTAGACCAAAAAAAGTCTTATAACAGCTGTAGGTATTTCCAGGGGATTTAAGATGAATTGGTGATTCAGGTGATTGAAACAAGGTCAATTTCCTCCATTTGTTGAACCAGGTAGACGAGAAAGAGTGATTAATGGATTATCTTTTCCAGACAAAAGGAGCTGAGAAATGGTATTGATGATAGTACTAGGGACGGGGTGGTGATTTAACTCAGTTTCCTTAGCTTATTTCTTAGGGGATGAGGACAGAGAAGTTATCTTTCAAGAAAGGGTAATAAATATCTAAAAAAAAAAAAAAAAGTTTACTGGTCCTTTAACTCTTTCAGAAGAAATGAATTTCCTAGCACTTTTTGTACAAGGAGAAACAGTTCAGTGGACTAGATTATTAGGGAAATTTATCCAGTATGTTGAGTGTGTTCAATGATGTAAGATTGGATCATAGCCAAAGATGCACAATACCTTCTCTGAATATTTTCCTAAAATTTGAATGACAAAATACTTCATTGAAATATTCTGAATACTTTATCTGACTTCAAATATGAAGACAATTCCTGTAAAAAGGGAAGTATTTATGATTAGATATCAGAATATAGACATATTGCATATTGAAAATGAAAAAGGAAAATCTTTATGGAGTAATAAATGAAAGAACTCCAAACAAAAATACTCAAAAGTGAAGAGGAAAAAAAGAAAATATAGACAACCTTCAAAGATTAGATTACCTATAAGGGAATAACAGTCTGTCATTCATTAGAGAAAAAAAATATATATTTTTTGATTTATCTGAGAGTACATAAACTTTCAGAGGCTGAATATTTTCCAGAAAGAAAATTAAAAAGTACCACAGAAAAAAGTAATGAACTACAAGAACTGGTAAGCATGTAAATTAGTATGTTGGTAATCCATATAACTATATTTTTAAAACATTGTAATTAGAATAATGCAATTTGATATATTAAAAAGCAAACTGAAATTAAAATTTTAATTATTGATAATATAGACTTTAGCAAAGAGAAAGTTAAAAAGGAAATTAAAGCAAGTTTTTAATTTACTGAAAATATGCACATATTTTTCCTGGTTGTTTAAATTTAAGAGAAAAAAAAAAAACTAGATGTGTGTAGATGTATATATTATTCAAACCAATAAAGTAAGAGAAATGGAGTCAGAGAAATCCAATTAGTTTAAGAGAAGTCAAGGAAGGTTAATGAAGGAAGCACAAAAGAAGAATGTTAAATACAAAACAGAATGATATGTTTCAAGAAATTTCTAATAAATCAGCAATTATAATTGATATTAATAGATTAAACACTTCTTTAACAGGTAGAGACTCCTTTTGGACTGAGAAAAAAATGAAACCTAACAAGTAATTCCAAACAAAACAGTAATCATAAAAAATATGAAGATATTATAGATCTCTTAATAAGCACAGGTTCTTTTTCATTAAAAAAAAAACTCAGAAATAGATGAAATGTTTTGAAATGAATATGATAAATTAAATGGTAGGAGAGAAATTGAAGAAAATAAGTATAATCATCTTCTTAAAGGAATTTTGCTGTAAGGTAAAGGAAAAAAGTAAAATATAGCTGGTGGGAAAAGTAGGAATAAGAACTTTTTTTAAGAAGAAAGAACAGTAAGATTGTGTGTTCATGGAAATGATCCAGTAAAAAGCAAAAAAATTAAGGATGAAGGAAAAATATGGATAATTACTGAAGCAATGTTTTATACAGGAAACAGGACTTGGTTACAGTTTATAAATCAATAAATAACATTTTAATATAATAGTTAAATCATGAAGATAACCCTTATAAAAGGCAATCATAAACATCTCTAATAATATATATGAGCTAAGTAAGGAATAATGCTTAAGATACAATGTGCTAATTCACGATGGTACATTAACAGTACTCTTAAAAATTAATAAATTAATATATAGGCTCAAGATAAATAGAAACATTTTACACACACACACACGATAAATATAAACAATAGTAGAGCTAAAATCAAACTTTTAGCCCTGAATGTCTTTGTGAGTGAAAAAAATGAAGGCTTTTATTTTTATTTCTATATCCTTCCAGGCCATTTGAAAATTATTCCCACATATATGCATCATCAATATATTGGGGGGAAATCCCCTATTTTTATGGTAACAGTTATGGTATATTTTATCAATGGAATATATAAAGATACAATTACATAGAAAATAATAAATCTGTACATGTTGAAAAAACAAGATGTTTCAATATATTATTATGTGAAAAATTCCAGATGCAGAAAAATGTGTATTACATTTCAAATACACATATTTGAGTATAGGATTAAATTGAGGAGGGAAAAGAAAATCTATTTTCAAGTCATACTTTTTAAAAACTATAAAAATGAATTACTCAAATAATTATGTTCGTAACAAATAAGACTTAATAACTAATAAAAATTGGAGAAATATGAGGTTTCTGAGAAATATTTGAATTGCAGTGTAAGGATACATGTCATTTTGGAGGATAAAAGCTTTCTTCTTTTGATGGTGTTGTAAGGTCATGAAGACTTCATTAACTTATATCAATTTGAATACTTTTAGTGACATGAATTACTGACCATTGAGGAATGAGAACCTATCTTTCATTTAGAATTTCTAAAGAAATAAGGACGGTAGGTCTAATCTTACCCTTCTGCACTGACTCTCTGTATAATATTTGCTATAATCCTGAATCCCTACACACGAATTATGAATTTTGATCATTTGATAGGGCCATCACATGTATCTAAATTCCATTAGTTTGTAAATTTATATTTAATTTGTTTTTATTTTAAAAGATAAATGTTTTAGACATTACAGATTAAAATTGTATAATTATTGTGATGTTATAAAGCTGCTCCATCTATGTTTTGAAGCTAAGTCTAGCTGTATAGCACAGACTTGGAAACCAGACTCAGGAGGCAGAAGATAACTGAAATTAAACCTTTCTTGCTTCTAATATTTATCAGCTGTGTGATTTATAAAAAAAAAATAATAACTTATATGTGTGCTTCAGTTTCCTCCTCTGTAAACAGGAATAAAAATAGCACTTAATTTATAGGGTTATTCTGACAATCAAATTGGTCAATGTAAAGTGCTAGGAAAAGAGCCTGACAGTAAATGCTATATAAAATGTTAAGCAAATCAATTAAAATATGAACAGGAAAAGTAAAAGTTAAAGTCTAGCAATGTAATACATGATATTAGACATGGGCCACTTTTTATTTATTAGTCCCTATCTAGTCACAGTTTTCAAATTTTTAAAAAGTCAAATTAATTTTATGACAGTATATATTGATTGAATGGAAACACATGTGTGTATTTATTTCCATGTGTCTTTATGAAATAAAACAACTATTTTCCCATCTCATGTTAGAACAATGCTGACAAACCCATGCTGTAGGACAATAGCTGTAAATTGAGAGAAGAAATCTAGTATGTTCTAAATATCAAACACATATTTGGATGAACCAAAGCATCAGGTAACTGGTTCAGAGTCATCTTTAAATATGGTTCCAAACCTAGACAGTCTCAAAGATCATATGAGGAGCTTTAAAAATATAGCTACTCAGATCCTATCACAGTTATATGATCTGGAATCTCTAGATCTCTAAGGTTGGGGCTCCAGAATCCTTTTTCATTAAAAAAAAATCAAAATAAAACATAACAAAAACAAATAAAGAAAACCTTCTCTAAACATTATAAGTACATGAAGGAACCTAGAGATAAAATATTTTTTAAGGAGTCTTTCAAATATTTACTTCTATCATTGTTTTCATGCAGGAGTATGAATCTGTGTGTAAACTAACCACTCATTACTAGTTTAGTGCCAAAAAACTTTGCCTATCTATGTTGCCCATTCTACCCGTAATGATCCAAGCATTACCAAGTTCAAATCATTGTATACAGTTGTCATAAATTTGCCATATGCTCAGTTTGCATGGTAGAAGCAATATGACTCAAACAGAAACAATGGGCTCAGGAAGGAGATAAAGGAAACAAATTTCCATTGCAGTCACAAACTAAAAGTAGAACTTTTTTTATAGTTCCAAAATCAACATCAGATAATTAGGTCAGTATTCGTTGCATTTGGATATAGCTATATAATATTTTATATAGCTATATAATATAGCTATACAAGCTATAGAATATTGAGGAGATAGGTTCAGAATGGGCCACATGACAAAGCTCAAATGTGTTTGGGGACCATGCAGTGAAAGGAGGAAAAGAATGCACACTTTTACATGATTTGGCAAATCATGATTTCATAGTGCTGTTATTTATTTTCTAGATTAAAAAGACACAGCTACATTGTTAATAAAAATAAGGTATGTCTATTAAGAGGTGATTTTTTAAAAGAAATATTAGGTACAATATCTCAGTAGGCAGATCATATAACTCCTCTTGCTTGTTGCATTGATTTGGTACAAATTACTGGTAATGTGATTCATGCAAATTATATGCAGATGGTTTACTGGGAGGAGTTCACACTGAAGTGTTGACAAACATTTCAAAAAGACTGCCAGGGCTCATTTCATAGTGAAATCAACTATAATTGTCTTTCATTAACCAATAATAGGGTCTAATTGGTTTTAGATTATCATGTCTTTTTATCTTTTTTCCATGAAAGTTCTAGAAGTATCTTGAAAAGGAACATGGATAGTTCTTTTTTTCCTTCAGTCTTCATTCACAGAGTGATGTTTAACAGTAACTCTATGGCTACTACTGGTTTCTATGGAGATAATATGTGTTCACTAAAATGAATATATACACAAAAAGACATAGAGTCTTAGACTTTTCCATCTACTGCTCTAAGATGTTTGTCAAGCTAAATGAATTATTGTTTGTTACATGTCATATTCTACAGCTCAGTAATTTTTTCCCATCGGGGTTCAGAAATTTTATTTTTGTTCAGCTATATGATTTCCTTGCCTCCTATTTAACTTTTCTGAACAGAAAATGTATATTTTTAAGTCAACATGTTGCTCTTTTTAAGTTGCATTTTCCAAAATTACCAAATTAATTCAATAAGAAAATCAGAGATTCAAACTAGTTATTTCCTGACATGTTTCAAAACAGTGATATGATTAGATTGTTCACATTTTACATCGACTATATATATGGCATGACAAAGGCAAAATTGACATGGTCACTTTACTATAGTGCAATTAACTTGTTTTAATACTTAGTTTTGATATTGCCCTTCTCATAGAGCAGCATGGAAAACAATGCTATTCTAATCTTCAAGTAAGTATGTCACTGGGCTTACTCAAATTTGCTGCTCAAGCTAAATAAAAGTCTAGGGGTCTCGATTAGGCAGAAGGGAATCTGGTTCCAATAGGCTCTCGAAAGTCAATCTTACAAAATTTTATATTTTATTAACAAACATTCAATGTTTTAAATGCTTAAATAGTGTAATTTTAGAAGACAACTAAGAACCACTTATGATTGTTACACGTCTCTCATAGCAGAACAATGTATCTGTTCCATCATAGATGGACTATGACTGTGGACATGCTCCCTACAAAATCAGGAAATAGCGAATATTTTATCATGAGAGGGCAAACTTGGGGTGATTCTATACCTGTTGTAATGAATAAAAGCTATGTAGACAAACCCTAGGAAATACTTTGCTTTTAAATCTCTCGTTATTTGAGCACCATATAGAAATTAGAGTTTATGAAATCTCTATTGTCTATGTGATAGTTGTAGAAAATTTCTATCAGAATATTTTTATTTTGCATTAACTAGTAGCTTCAGTAAATAAAATGATCAATAATATATCCAGGATTTTAATAATCTAAAAGGATTTTGTAATTATATCTTTTGGTTGTGAGCATACATATATCATTAATGTAACAGTAACTCTTTTAAATTTTCTTCTACTTAAAATAGTGCAATAGACACTTTATTTATTATTTACATATTTATTTATTTTGGGGCCTTTGATGATTTGCCAGAAGTGGATTAGTCAGTGAGTGATAATTGTATAATTGCTTGCAATGTCATTGTTAATGCTCATGCTTTTTAAAATGTATGTGATTATTAGGTACTCTGACAAGTACCTTCTATATTATACACATACTGAAACCACTGTAAATAATACCAGCTGAGTTTTAAACACTATATAAATATAACCTATGGGTAGGCTGAACTTGTGCTTGCTATGGGAGCACAATACTAGATATGAAAACTGTTCTGGAATTCTAAAGATGAACAAACATGGAAAGAATATAGAACACCAACTAAAAAAAGAACTGAAGAAAGTACATTTCCCCATTTCCCAAAAAAAGTTTAAATGCAAATATTTAGGGGCATCTATGACTATTAATATTTAACTATTTTAAGTAATAAGTAGAATAATAAAGATTCAATTAATTTTATTTATATAACTAAATATATTTTCCTTGTAAAAATAGCTACATTCCTGAAAAGGCATAAGTGTATCAATTGAAATCTAATAATATTTCTTGACATTTTACTATAATTTAAAATGTTCTGCAGAAATAATCTTATCCTATGATTTGTATGAAATCCATTTTTCAAGTAAAACACACATTAAAGAGTAAATAAACAAGCTAAGAATCGGCAATAAAATGAATATTATGAAAAATTCATATTTTACATTTAGTAACATTTGTACTTATCAATAAGTGTTTGAAAACAGAGATTTTTACCTTAATAAAGAAAACCCCATAGTATCTTTTGGAAATGTACAAGGTATCTTGAATATGGGAGAAATGGGTGATAATGAAATATGATGTATATTTTGGTGCTAAAGACAAAAACTAGATGTAAACATTGAGTAGCAGATAGAGCTGTACCCACATCATCTTGGCCCAAATCCCTAGAAAGAACTGAACAATATAAAAAGTAAGGTATATTTATATGAAAAAGCATATAGATTTGAATGAAACCACAGCTCCAAATGAACAGGAAAAGACTAATAGAAAACATAATGGACATAATTTGCTAGTTACCCCTGACTCAACATTTGGACCAATGTTTGGAGTGTTGCTGTAAATCCACCAAGCAAATCAATATTTTGTTAAAAATGACAGGCAGGTAGTTGAGATACTGATCCTCAAAAGCAAGGTTAAAAAAGTGTGTGACGGAATCTAGATGTATGGGGAGGCCCTCTTGGCCAGAGAATAGTTACTGTCTGCCCGAAGAGACTAGCAATATGAGCTAAATAACAAAATGGGACCCCCCGCCGCCAAAAAAACTAGTGACCCCATGAATTTGTTCAAATTACAGTGTTCATTCTGTGACTATTGTTTTGTTCTTGTTTTCAAATCAGCACTCATACTGCCTATTGCTTTTGATAACAATATCTTAATTTTATTTTATTTTATTATTTTATATTTTATTTTATTTTTTTATTACTTTCAGGTATACAATGCATTTGTTAGACATTTATATAGTTTACGAAATCATCCCCCGATTACTCTATCACCCATCTGACTCTACACACAGCCCTTACAATACTATTGACTATATTCCCTATGCTGTACTCTACATTCCCGTGACTATTTTTTAACCACCAATTCGTCTCCACTCAGTTCGTGTTTCCCAAGTCTAGAGCAACTGCTTCTGCCCTCTTGAGACCACAAGGATGAATATTTTTGAGAAAGGGAACAAGACACTAAAGAGCTTAGCTAGATAAGAGATATTAAGAACCAAGTTCTGAGACTTTTAAAGTGCTTCAGGTCCATCTGAATAGTCAGCATTACTCTCGACTTTCCATTTAGATGAAGTTATACATTCCCTTTTAGACTGAGGCAGTTTGAACGAATTACTTGACACTTGTAACAGACAGATTCTAACTAATACATAATATAAAGGAAATAGATAAAAAGAGAGGAAAGTTCAAGGGACATGGGTCGTTGATATGGTACAGAATTTCCAACTTTTTTCTAATAAGAACACCAGGAAATTATCTTATTTTAATGGAGGAGAATAGAAAATCAAAATTGGTAAAATGCAAAATGGAAAAAAAAAATTAAGGTCAACTAGGCACTAAGTAGGATGAATAAATGAAGGCAAAACATCTAGATGTGCCATGATAATACTTTAAACTGGCTGAAATTTAAAAATTTCAAATTTCCAACCATGGAAATTTGTTTGCTTTCCCTGACTTTAATTTTCAAACCTATCATTCTTTCTGAAGGATATTCCTGTTAAACTTCTTAGCCCAACAATGCAATTATCTGTCCTAGTTCTCTCTAATATTCTTTTAAGTTTTTGTTTAATGTCCTTGACTTACATATGCTGTTTGAGAATCTTCTATTCATGTGCATCTCCCTGCCTCAAATATTTGCAAAATTAGGATTCAAGCTCTAAATACCTACCTCATTCCAGTTTGATCTACTTGTTTAGATTAACAACCTCAGTCCACCCATTCAATTTTCATTTGTTACCTCCTTTTATTTTCAGGCCACTCACTGCTTCGGGTAACCTCCGCATTCCATTCAAACTTCTCAGGCAAGACCACTGGAGCTATATTGTGGTTAGTGCATTATCTTAATGTGGATAATTTAATTTCCTAAGAAACTCAATTTATCTGATTTAAATATTCTGAGCTACTGGAATCTATAACAACTGGCTTCTGAATATCAGAGTAATGAAGAGTGATTATAGTTTCCTAGTTTACTAGCAACATGTACATTAAATGTGTTTATGAGCATTTTAAAAAATTCTAAAGTTATACTCTGTAAAAAAAAAAACTCTCTAGGAATTCTGCCAAAATATTCCATGATTTGGCTGATGTTCAAGAAGAGCTTTATGAGGTACAATTTTATTACCCCATTCTGCATGACACTGATTTGCCTCCAAACCCAACTGAAGTCCATCACTCCATAACTCAAGTTAATGGGTATACAGATAGGAAATTTCCTTACCACAGCAACATGTCTCTCAATATTTTTATTTATAAATTTATTGAATGCTTAAAATCCATCAATATACAGGAGCACTTAAAAAGAATAATAAAGGATGATACTAAAATGTCTAAATCACTTCAAGCTTAGCATGAAATAGACTACCAGGAAAGTTTCCCACAGAATATAAACCGCAGAATATTTAAAAAAATTTTGCTTATCTGTATTGCATAATTTTTTAATTACCAAAGCTAATACTTTGTTCAAAAAATTCAATAATTTAAAAATGCAATGGTGACAGATAACTGACCTGCATGTGCTGGATTCCTTAGACTTCATATTCACATATATTCAGTTGTATTTGTGATTGTTTTCTGATGCAACTACTTTTCAATGAATTACCTGGAAGCAATACATTTAACCAAAAATAAGAGAGACTTAATTCTAGATAGCTGAGCAATGCTGATAATAATTGAGAGCTTTAAAATGGTCCCTCTCCCTCTAATCCTCATTTTTGAATGGCAATCTACTAATCAAAGCAGTGATTCTGAGAATAAACTGAATTACATAAGACAATCACAGCTGATATCCCAAGGGATCAGCAGAGTCCACTATAGCCCAACTAATCAACCTCTAGATAATGTGTCTAAGGTCTAAATACTCTGTAAGAAATCTAAATTGCATTTTCTTCTACACTGTACACTACACTGCATCTTAGCTGACAAAAGAAATCAAAGGAGGAGGAAGAGGAGAAAGAGGTGATGCATTTTCACAACTGAACACATCCATGTAATCATCCCTTACGTTAATAAATAGAACATTCCTGTCACTCGAGAAAAACCCAGAGTGCCTCATTTTCCTACCATCACCCACTAGGATAACCACTATGCTGACTTCTAACAGCATAGATTAGTTTTACCTGTTTTTGCCCTTCATATAAATGAAATCATAAGATATTGTCATGTGCCTGGATTCTTTCACTCAACATTATGTTTATGAGATTCAACTCTGTTGCTACACATAGTGGATCTTTCATTTTATTTGCTATATATCATTCTATTATGTGGATATGCTAGAATTTAATTTTCCATTCTACCGTTGATAGCCTTTTTGATTATTACAAGTAGTGTTGCTATAAAGTTTCTGATATTTTACCAGATTATTCTATTTTTATTTTGGCATTTCCTGTCAGTATGTACCTAGAGTAGAATTTTTAGCCTATAGAGTGTGCTTACATTCAACTCTACTCAATACTGACCAACAGTCATACAAAGTGTTTTATACTCCTCCAACAGTACATGATAATTAGGCTTGTTCTCTATCATCAGCAACATTTGAATTTTGCTGTTTATTTTTAAATTTAGTCATCCTGTGGTGGGGGTGGGGAGTAAGTGTATGGAAATATCACCATGAAGTTTCAATTTGCATTTCTTTGATGACTATATTAAGTGAAGCATCTTTGCATATCATTTGGCCACTCGAATATTCTTTTGTATAAAAAATTTTTAAAGGATCATGTCTTTTGCCAATATTTCTACTGGATTTTTTTCTGTTTGACATTAATTTCTGAGAGTTTTTAAAATATATTATGGAATACTTGTTGTATGTTATATTAGACTATCTCCTCTCACATTGCTTGTTTTCACTCTCGATGTTATTATTTAATGAACAGAAGTTCTCAATTTGTTTCAACACTTTTTTCTTTTATGATTAGCATTATTTGTATCTTATTTAAAAACTATCTTAGGTAATGAAGACATATTGGTTTTCCAGTAAATGTTTTCATGTTTATGTTTAATATTTAGACATTAAATCTACCTAGAATTTATTTTTTACAGTGTGATATTTATATATGTGGATTAAATTCTACTATTTTAGTAATTGTTTCCTAGTTTTCCATCTGTTTTTTTCTCTTTTGCATTGTTTTATTTTTTATTAATTAGTTATTTGTAACATTCTATTTTATTTTTCATTGGCTTTCTACACCTATATCTTTGCTTTGATTTTTAGTGATCATTTTAGGGTTTTACAGTATAAGTATTATCATATTCAATGTTCAAATAATATTGTCATTTCATATATACTATGTCACAGTATTTTTCAGTTTCTCCTAACATTGTGTTTATGTTCTCATTGTCAAGCATTTTATAAAATATAAAATACATATTTGATTAACTCCACAGTATTGCTAAAATAATTTCTGCTTTAAACTTCAAAATGTTTAAAAACTTTTTGAAGAAAAATATATTTTA
The DNA here is from genome assembly GCF_000325575.1 of Pteropus alecto. Classification (NCBI taxonomy): domain Eukaryota; kingdom Metazoa; phylum Chordata; class Mammalia; order Chiroptera; family Pteropodidae; genus Pteropus; species Pteropus alecto. The sequence goes on from NW_006434839.1 coordinate 16,631,037, forward strand.
TATTTACCACATACCTATAATTTTAAGTGATCATCATTCTTCATGTAGATCTAGATTTCCATCTAGCATCATTTTCCTTCTACCTAATGAACTTCTAAATGTAAAGTTTCTTTCAGATCATAAAAATATTGCTTCGCAGCATTATGACTTACCTCATTTCCAAAAGAATTCTATCATCATCCTTTATTCTTTTAGACATGTCTCTCTCTTCTGGACAATGTGTCTTTCCTCTCAGCTGTTTTTAAGAATTATCTTCTTTCTAGTGTTAGTTTTAGTATAATATGCCTTGGTGCAGTTTTCTTCATGTTTCTTGTTTTAACTGTTTATTGAAATTCTTGGTTCTTTGGTTTAAAGCTTTTGTCAATTTTTGAAAATTATAGGCAATTATTTCTTATATTTTTTCTGCTATCTCTACCCCAAACTTCTCTTCTCTATGCAAATACTAAGGGGCTTAATGTTGATATTCAGCTCACAGATAGAACACAGTTCATTTATTTTTCTTTATTTTGTTATTTGAATGCAATATTAAAATCTTTTTTTTTAGTATGATCATTCAATGCTGTTTTTAATTTCATTCAGTGCTGTTTTTTAATTTTCTAACATTGTATTTTTATTCCTCTAAGTTTAATATGCCTTTTTTCATACTTCTTGATGTTTTCTTAAAATGCTATTCTATTTATTTAACTTTGAAAGCTTTTTTTAAAACTGTGATAATTGCCTTGCCTAATAATTTTATCTGTGTTATTTCTGGGTCTAGAATTATTTGCTGATTTGCTGAATTATTAAATAGTTTTCTGTTTCTTGGCATGTTTGAAAATTGAATATAATATATTTTTAACTTTATATTGTTGGATGCTAGATTTATTAGGGAGTAGGGTAATATTCCTCAATATAGTTTTAGCATTTTTCTATGATTCAGTTATGTTACCTGTAAATAGTTTGAGCCTTTCAATATGTGTTTTTAACTTTTGCTATGTTTACAATCCTAGAGATTAATATAACCTTTATACTAGGTTTAAGTTGGCTCTACTACTAAGGTAAAATACTTGTATTACATGATTTGTAGTTCATTAGTAACTTTTTCAACTCTGGCTATGCTGAGCCCTACTGACTTCTGGGAATTTTATCCTGCTGTCGGTGGCAGTGATTGCCTTAGTTTTAGATGATTTCTTCACAAGTGTTAGACTACTCATTATCTAGCAAAAAGCACAGAGTTCTACATGTAAATTTCTTCTCTTAAGTACTCTTCTTTGTGAATTTTTGTCACACTGGCCTCCCCAAACTCTGAAACATCCACACAACTTGGCAAACTTTCTTTGCTGTGGCCTAGACATTCTCTCCAAGCAATATGCTAGATAGATTCCACTACTAACCTCATTAGCTTTCCTTCTCACAGGAATTAATGTCTTGACTATCTATTGTGCAGTGTCTAAAAATTTATGGCATATATTTTTTCTTCTTTTTAGTTGTTTTAAGAGTAAGTCTGTTACTTCATCATAACCAGTAGTTTAAATTGCCAGTATAGTAATAATGAATTTCAAAGATAAATCAAATTTTTAAGAATTATCAATAAAAAATATTTGATCAAGTAAGTAGGAAAAAAACAGGATAGGCTTTCTATATTCTCAATAATAAAAAATTGTTATCTATAAGGTGATCAAAGAAAGAGAACGTGGAACAAATTAATGTGCAGTATGACAATTAATATAAATATTTTGGATTTTATTGTGTTTTTATTGTCAACTTTTTGAAATTTATAATTTATTGTTATCTGTTTTCTATAAATAAATACCTTTCATATTTTGTAATTTTTAAAAATAATTTTGTATTTATTTATTTTTTTACCTAAAGATGTCTCCCCAATTAAGTTTAAGCTCTCACAAAACTTGGATTCACAACTGCCACTTTGTGGAACATATAAATAAACACTGAAAGAAAATTTTACCTGTGCAGCCATTCTAATTTAAAGTTCTGCGTGTGTGTTTGGTATCTTGACTCAATTATCATATTTGACTTTGTTTTCTCTCTTCCTGCTTTTTTTCAAATCTCAGGAAATTTTCAATGCATTTCTGTGACTTTGAAAAAGTTATTGGTGCTCTTTCACCTTGAACAAGTTATCTCTCTGCTTTTAAAAATTCTCTTCTCTGAAATAATGAAAGACAAAATATTTTTTATTACTACAGAATAAAACAAAAAATGATCTTGGAATAGGTTTGTTAAAAATAAGAAAACCTTCAGATCTATAATATCAAATAATACGATGATTTACTCAATCTATTTCTGAAATTCCCTCATAATTTATATAGAAACATCTTTATCAATCTACCAATCGTGGCATTTTTAAACAATAAAAATAATGCTCTTAAGCATACAGCCAATACTATCTTTTCTCTATTGAGTCCACTGCAGACATAGACAGAACCTTCTACATAAGAATTCAGTGTATCTCATGACTGATGTGTTCAATGACTTCTGATGATTTTTATAAATGTTGAAGCTTATGTTCCTGTGCATCAAACTCACCAGACATTTCTATTGTTCTATTTAAAAGCCTCACTATTATTATTTGAGATTCTGTATTATTTGCTTCGGGTTGTTGAGCTCTATAAATGAACAACAACTAGTTTTCTGGGATCTCATAAATAATTCCCTTTCCTCTACTGTTGTTCTTTCAACCCCCTCAGCCAAAGTGTGTTCCTTCAACACATCTCAAACTATATCTCAGTGAATCTGTAAACATAACTCCTCTCCATCACTTAAATTATCACATTTGGGTGGTTTATATTCCTCACTTTACTACTTCTTTATTTTTTTCTTTTATTCCCAACCAGTAATCTGAAAGGTCTGTATGGCCTAAAATGTTTCGGGTTTTCAATAAATTGCTCTATGGTTCTGTCTAGCACCAACAGATGAAGAATCTGGTGTGTTAAATACTTTGGAAACATTGACCAAACTACACTTGGATACGGAGATTGAGCAATGCTAGGAAATAATTCTGAAAGTTAACAATCCTTTGGTAATGTCAAATGCCTGAATTTCAATGATGCAACATTTGTTTGAATGATATCCTTCAAAATGGAGGTTTGTGCTTTGGAAAGCCCACTGTTTCTACGAACATAACCTAAGGGCAGTCACAAATGAGAAGAGATTATAGCAAAAATAGGAGAAATACTTGAAGTATTCCCATTAAACATAAAAATACAAGTAACGAAGCTTACTATCACTTTGCTATCATTTAATAATTTTTCTAGAAGTTATGAAAAGTTAAATTATTCAAATAACACAATATCTACTGAAGAAGAAAAAACCCCCAAATTACAGGAATTCTATAAATATAAATGAATAAAATTAGCATCTTTCCTTATACTAGCAATAATAAGCTAGAGAAAATATTTGGGGAACCATTTTTTTAAAAGAGGAACAAAAATGCATATGGCTTATACACATGAAAATAATATAGAGAAATTTAAGAAACATTTTAGAAATTTAGAGATGCAAACCATATACCTTGCTTATAGATATTAATTTATAGGTTTAATATCATTTCCTAAATATCTTAATGTGATTTTTTTAGTCAAATTAGATGCATTCTAAGAAACATCTATAATAATATTCAGGTTTTAATAAATTTCAAAATGTTAATAAATCATTGTGATAATGTAGGATATGATTAATGGATACAAAAATACTCAAAACTGTTTTAATTTAACCTGAATACATTAGAATCAAGAGTTGGGATAATAGAATGGATCTGGGTGAGTGTGTAGAAATTAGATTGTACCATAGGAAACTGTAAACACATGCCACTCACCCTGCTTAAGTTAATAATTTCTTTATTCTTCTCACTTACCTACTTTATTATGTAGTCCTATCAAAGCTATGTCACCAAATAAGTCTTAAATCTTTCAATTCTTGTCAATCTTTATTGTCACTACTCCAATTAAAAACAACCATTATTATGTAGAACATAAATTATTACAATACCCTTGCAAAAATCTGAAATAAGAGTAATCATGAAAGTCTTGATAAGTGAAAAGAAATAATGATTTAAACATGGTAAAAGAGAGTGAGCTTTAAGAGGCAGTTAATATTCCCATTTTAAAAGTTTGTCTTAGAGTAGATATTTTAGTTTGAGACTATGATAGATTTGAAAAAATATGAATTTTTGCAACTCTCTTTTTCAATGGAATATGGAGAGCTAGTAGGTCTAAAACATCGTAAGGCAGCAGAACAGAGAAGAAAACATCCACGGTACGTCTGATAATAAGCAAATCAAGAATGAAAAAACCACTCTTAGCCATCTTCTAGACTTCATATTTTAACATTATAACTTAGCATTTAGCTATTCTTTCTAGAGATGGACAAGAAGGTATACCTTCATGTCACAAACATTAAAAACAAAGTGACACATTATAGATTTTAAGAACAGGCATAGTAAAATAAATAATAATTAAAACTATGTATGTAAAAAATTTTTAACTAAATCTTCTATAATTTTAGAATTTTTTAAAAAGATTCTTGTTAAAGAATCAAAAATATTGGACACATAAAGTAACAAAGGAAGGTGGAAAATCAGTATGTCTTCCTTTGCCTCACTTTATTTTTTTCTCACAGTTTCGGCTTGCACTTCTATAATAAAATATTATCCCCTGAATTCTTGTCTTCAGTTCTGTTTTCTAGAGGACCAGAGCTAAGAAAATAACCTTTCTGAAAGTACAAGGAAGTTAAAACAAGAAGAGGACATTTTATTCTTGTGTCCTGTAATCCAAGATTACATAATTCAACCTGGAAACTGGTAGCATTGGAGAACAATACTGGGAATCAAGATAATATTGTTAAAAGTCAAGGAAAATTATAAGATAATGATCGATAAAAAGCAGGATTTTCCTGAACTTATTTAATGCAACTCCTCTCATGAACTCCCTGCCTAACATTGTAGAAGAGATGCAGCCTGTGCTCCCAACCCACTAGACCATTACTTTGAGTTTTTCAAGAAAGAGGTTAAAATGCATATAGAAGCCAAGAAGAAGCCAGTGATCCAAATGGAAATCATAACCTGAATCCTTATAGGATAAACAGAGCACAGAAGCCTATTGATTAGAGAGAGAACTTCCCAGACAAAAAGTTAGATCCAAGGAGTATAAGTGAGCAAGATCGCCAGCATTGCTTAATAGACTGGATTTTAACCAAAATAAGATATATTTTGGAAAAAAAGTTTAAGAAAATTGTATTTTGTAGCCTCTGCCTGCCCATGTAAACCATGCTTACAAAATAGTGGCTGCTAAGATCACACTTTGCAGAATGTAAGGCCATCTGCATGTTTACCTCAGGTATGATCAAGATAGGTAAGAATAAATAAGAGAAGTACAGATGATGTAAAAATAAAAAAAGTAACAACAGGAACAAAAACAAATTTAGTTAATTGCCAGTTTAGGGAGTTCTTTCTTGTCTATGTTTTAGGATATATGTGGTCCATATTAATAATGATGTTGATTACCTTTGTTGCTGGATAAATATATAATTTAACTTTAAGTTATCAGTTGCAGATGATTTATAGCTGAGCTTAACATCACTCAAAAAACCTGGATATGAAGCTAAATGTTATGACTAAATGAGGATGTTATTAGTCCTATCGGAACCAAGTAGATACAGGATATATACACATGTATGTTTATGTGATATATGTGAATGTGGTCATTCAAAAAGCATGAACCCTAAGTAGTCCTTTGATTTTTTTGGATTGTTTTTGAGAGCTATAAAATGAAAGCTATCTTGTAGAATCTGAGAGTAAATCCAGTTGAGCAGAAATGTCAAAGGGTCAGGAAAACTGATATCAAGTAATATTTGAACAAAAAACTCAGCTGTATTTGAACCCAGTATTATGTCTAAATTTCTCAGGCTGTCTGATGTTTAAGAAAATCACTATCTTAGCAAGATAGAATTCTGTTATTGATCTAGCTGATCACTATCTTAGCAAGATAGAATTCTGTTATTGATCTAGCTGATGTGAATTAAATGTTCTGCCACTAGCAACAAATGAAAAAAATAAAATGACAAGATAAATAATTTGGTATATTAAGTTTATTTGTTTTCTTGGTGATTAATTTCTTTAGTCACTGAGACTTTAAAAGAGCAGTATAATAATCTAGAAATATCCTTATTTTCCTGTGGACTCATTCATCACTTTAGCAGTAAACAACAATATACCATGGTTCCCCCAAATATATAATTAATATATTAATTTTCAATGGCATTGTAAAAGTCGCAAAAATGTTTGTTCTCCTTTTATTATATAGAATAAATACTCAATGAGGGCAAATGATATATTTTTCTTTAACTTTCACAGAGAACTTATGATAACAATGTGCTTATTTGAATATTTAACATATTCAAATGATTACTTTTTACATTAGAACAGAAGGCTCTGTTGAATAGATGCTGTTGAAGGCCAAGGGAAAAAAAAAGCAAGATATCTTCATTATAACTTATAACCGTGTCTACCTAAGCCAGCTCATGACTATAACCAAAACTTCAATGCTTACCTTCAAACTCATTGGACCTGTTTGTTTTACAGTGAAGGGAGTTTCAGTATTTTCATGGTTACAATAAACAAATTTCAATACATTCTACAACTTGTGAATTTTCTTAGGTTCATGAACCAGAAATACTATATTTTGGCAGTCTTCTAGTCCCTGGAACTTTAGTTAAACAAGAAATGGTTCAAAAGAACATAAAATTCTAGGACGAGAAAGGCCAAGAATTTAAATGATTTGCTTGTTTCAGATGCCTTCTTTGCAAAAGCTGGAAGAACGCAAATCTGATTTTCTTTATTGAATACTTCCTCTGCATTTGCTCTCTCTTACACACACACATACATAAATCATTTTATAAGAATTTATCTAATCAGCGATTGAAGGACACTTTGGTTGTTTTCATGTCTTGGCCACCATGAATTATGGTGAAATGAACAATGGGGTGCATATATTTTTACTAATAAATGTTTTCAAATTTTTGGGGTAGATACCCAGAACAGGGATTGCTGGGTCATGTGGTAATTCTATTCTTAGTTTTTTGAGGAATCTCCATACTATTTTCCATAGCGGCTGTACCAATTTACATTCCCACTACCATTGTATGAGAGATGAGGGTTTCTTTTCCCCTCCAACCTCTCCAACACTTGTTATTACTTGTCCTGTTGATGAGAGCCATTCTAACAGGTGTGAGGTGATATCTCATTGTGGTTTTGAATTTCCTTAATAGCAAGTGAAGTTGAGCATGTTTTCATATGTCTTTTGGCCACTTGTATGTCTTCTTGGAAGAAGTATCTATTCAGATCTTCTGCCCATTTTTTAATTGGATTGTTTATATTTTTGTTGTTGAGTTGTATGAGTTCTTTATATATTTTGGATATCAACCCTTTATTGAAGATGTTGTTTGCAAATACATTCAGCTGGTTGTTTCTTTGTTTTATTAATGTTTTATTTTGCTGTACAGAAGCTTTTTAGTGTGTCATAGTCACATTCATTTATTTTTTTGCTTTTACTTCTCTTGCTTTTGAAATCAAATTTATAATACCCTCTCTAAAACCAAGGTCAATGAGTTTAGTATTTACGTTTTCTTCTATGCAATTATTGTTTCAGGTCTTATATGTAGGTCTTTAGTCCATTTTGAGTCAATTTTTTTGTGTGTATGGTGACAGAGGGCAGTCTAGTTTCATTTTACATGTGGTTTTCCAATTTTCCCAGCACCATTAATTGAAGAGGCTTTCTTTTCTCCATTGTATGTTTTTTCTCCTTTGTCAAAAATTATTTGCCTATATATATGTGGGTATACTTCTGGACTCTCAATTCTGTTCCTCTGGTTTATATGTCTCTTTTTCTGCCAATACCATGCTGTTTTGATTATTATAGCTTTGTAGTATAATTTGAAGTCAGGCAACGTGATAGCTTTGGCCTTGTTCTTTTTTCTTAGAATTGATTTGGCCCTTTGGAATCCTTTATGATTACATACAAATCTGATAACTTTTGTTCTATTTATTTAAAAAATTCTATTGGAACTTTGATGGGAATTGCATTATATCTATATATTACTTTAAGTAATGTGGCTATTTTAACTGTTTGTTCTTCTAATCCATGAACATGGAATATATTTCCATTTCTCTGAAATAAAGATGTGATATACATATACAATAGAATATTACTCAGCCATAAGAAAAGATTAAATACTCTCATTGCAACAAAGTGAATGAATCTTCAGATTACTAAGGTATATGAAATAAGTCAGATAGAAAAAGTTGAGAACCATATAATTTCACTCATATGTGAAATATAAAGCTGAAAGTAACAGATGAACAAGACAAACAAGAACTCATAGACACAGACAACAATTTAGTGGTTACCAGAGGGAAAGGGGATAGGGGAGGTAACTAAGGGTAAAGGGGGTCAAATATATGGTGACGGAAGTAGATTTGACTTTGGGTGGTGAACACACATCAAATATACATATGATGTATTACTGAATTATACACTTGAAATCTATGTAAGTTTATTAACCAATGTCACCCAAATAAATTTAATTAAAAATTGTCTGAAAGAACAGAATTTTTAAATTAATAAAAATAAATATTTCCATATATAGTTTTCACATGTAAATGAATTTCAGTATAATATTAATTTTACACACAGATAGATACATACATACAAAAACATAACAAGCAAAGTAGAGAATGGGTTAGCCACTTGCTTGAAACTTTTTAGTTATGTGCATCTGGGGGAACAAAACTGCATAATACAGGAAGCTTTCTCAAGTCTCTTATGAAGCATGGTATATATTGTTCATTTTTCTTCTGTGCCTTTAAAATAATATATTACCCCAATGGCACAAATGTTAGTATTATAAAAGTTCAACATTCAAATATATTCAAAGTAACTAATTGCTTTATATTTATATGAATCACAATTAACTGGGGCTGAGGAGGAATTAGAAATAATAGCAGACAGATTTAAGACCTGCTTTATGACTTACTAGCTTTTAGCCATAGCAAATCACTTAAGTTTTCCAATCTGGAATTTAAAATGTTTCCTCATTTGTGCATCTGGAATTAAAAATGTCTTCTCTACATCTTTCTCAGAATTTTGTGTGAAGTTTGCATGAAATTATGAGAGTAAGAACACTTTATAAAGTGAAAATATCATATAAATTTGATGTTCTAATAATATAGAGCAAAATACTGTACTAGACATTAGTTAGTTCTCAAAACATTTTTGATCATTAATTATATTATACTTCAGATTGAAATAGGAATATTAATTAAAATCAGGAGACTATTTTCTTTTTTTTCCCCCTTTTTCTTCCAATCTCCCACCGTTAAATGAAGGAATGTCTTTCCTTCCCAAGCCAAGTCATGAGGAGGAGTGCACAAAAATTGTTCGTGGATTTTGAAGACATCCATAAAATTTTAGGCACCTCACTCTGGATCATAGGGCTACTGCAAGGTGGCCATAGAAGAGTGGTAAGAGATTTATTGAGAGAGCATAACATATATTCCTGGGAGACTGGATAATATACATGGTAGAGAGAGGACCAAAGGTGGAGCCACTAGTCTTTTCTTTGGAATCGCCAGGGGATATGACTGTACCAAGGGCTGTGCAGATACAGCAGAAAGTACCTGAGTCTGAGCTCTCTTGCCAAAGTTCTCTCCCAGTTATCTGGTTACCAGGCAAAGCGTGCCCGAGGCTGTGGTGTATATTGTGGAGAGTGAAATCTAGAGGTTGTGCACAGTAAGCAGTCACAACTAAGGGTGTCTTTTGTTGCAGAAATGTTGCAAAAATCAGACTGGCGAGAAACCAAGCACCACTTGGAGAGTTGGAGAACTCAGGTTTATTAAGCCGATGGTCCCAGAGGAGCTAGCACTCTGAAGATCTGGGCCTAGAGCTCACGGGCAACTTTGCTTTTATAGAGCTCGGTGAGCATGGACCGATTGGTTAATTTGTCCTCAGCTGGTTACAAAGCGCTGGAGTTGCTATGGGTTGCAGGCAGTTACATTTGTTACTTAGAACAAACAAAAGAGAGGATGAGTCTTAAGTTAATTTCGAGGTCACCTTGCCCTACGGCCTGTATGGCAAGCATATCTAAAGAAGCAGAACAAAGAGCTGATTATAAGGTTAGCCTTTTGAGTGAAAATTCTTCTTCACTTTCACATAAGGAAACTCTTCAGTGCGGAAGCTCCTACAGAGCCTCTAATAAAACAAACACACAAACAAAATATCTATGTTCTACGAGAGGCAAAATTCAATACCTACCGGGAAAAAAAATTCAGTCTCTTTAATTTCCTTTCACTTTATTTTTTCCTTAGCAGATGAAGAAGAACAAAACAAGGTAGAGGGTGGATGAAGGAGAGTGAAAAATAAGGAGTGCACATACTAGTCCTCTTTCCTATTGCTTGTATATTGGCCACAAATCTGATAAAGTGAAGGACAAAACACTGAGTTCAGTATATGATTAAAGTGATGGTTTAGACTGCAATAAACTCAGTTTCATCATTTCAATTATAAAGTGAGTCTCAATTACTATAGGGATATTGTTCTTATTGGTGAACATAAATAGAATAAGAATAGTTGTAGAATAAGCCCAAGATGTCAACCAAATACAGGAATGGACATCCAAAGAAGCTTGTTTGAAGTGGCAAAAAATAAAGATGTTTTTTCTATAAAGCTCAAATTATTCATCATATTGACTACCCTCATGTATTAGATTTCCTATTACCACCTTTTTTTTTCTTCTTATTTTGCCTTTTCATTCCAGGAAACTTTTTCAGTTTTGAGTTCAACAATACTGATTCGTTTTCTCAAATTCAAAATCTTTCATCTATTGTTTAAAAGCACTGGATAATTTCAAACCATAATTTTATCATCTCATCTGCCTTCCTTAATATTTCTGATCACATATTAGTATTCTTTTCATTTTATTGTATCTTGTTTTAAAATCTTACTTTTAATTTGCTTCCAATGATTTTAAAAATGGTCTGTTTTAGGATACATTACAATTTATTTAAGAGTCATTTGTTATAACTTCCTAAGTTTCATATATTTTGTTTTATAGAACCTCATCACAAGAATAATGAATGCTAATAGCCACTTTTAATTCATCCAGATACCTTATAAACAGAAACCTATAAAACACAAACAAAACCACACACACATATGTCA
>NW_006434839.1:16642263-16651205 GCF_000325575.1 Pteropus alecto
ATAGATGAAAATAAAAATATGCCATATTTTGTCATATACATTAATTTATAGAATTATTGTAATGTTAACATAGTCTAGACCATTGTCCAGGCTGATGGAAAAAATAACTGAAGGGGAAAAAAGTAAGCATAAATTAATTGGAATAAGAGAAATACATGAAAAATGATTATATTGTTTGATTAAATCTTCAAAAATTCAGCTGTTTGTAAGATTGTTACATTTGTTGTTATAAAATGCAATAAAGAGTAATAGAAAAAACATAATTTTTTCAAATGCTCCAACCACAACCATCATTTATGTACCATACGATGGTAAGTTTTCACTGGTAATTTTTCTAGATTCATGAGTGAATGAATTTGTATATATTTTAAAATTTATTGCTATAAACAAATACTTTTTAATTTGTTGCTATATTCTATATCAATAGAATAGTAGCCATTTTTCTTATGAATAATCAGAACATGCAAAGACTCATTTTCTTACTTATAGAAAACCATTATAAAATCTAGGATTTGTCATTAATGATGTTAAATGTATACTATATTAATAGCACATGTCAAATAATTTTTTTGATAAAATGCTCTGGTTCAAAACAACATAACATGCTTCTCAGTTACATAATATTAAAATTAGTATGTTGTAAATGCAAAAATCCTAAAAATAAACAGTATAAAAAAGATTTATAGGTAAATAGATATGCAATATTTGAAAAAAATGCTATTTTAGGTAAAGATCCAATGGTGAAGAAAGATAAAAAGTTATAGAAGTTAACATCTAAAAATACCTCAACAGAGAAAATTTCAATACTATTTAATCAAAGCTATTGATCAAACAACTTATTAATCAAATGCTGTTATCTCATAAACAGTCTTCCCCGGCCTACCAAAAAGTTTCCTTCTTCCATGTATTCCTGTTCCCTATTTCATAATGGTATTTGAAGAATGCTAAGAGATGGCATTATTAATATATAAAATAATGAAAATAACTATTACATTAAGATACTTTATTCTAAATATGTTTCTTGAACTAAATGAAAGAAAATGAACAGTTTAAAAAAGTTAAATGAACATTAGAAAATAAAACTTTTACAAAGCAATTTATTAAATACTATTGGATATATACTTTAGACAAAATGATAGTTACATTCAAAAGGTCTTAGAAAAGAATCATGTAGTATTCATTTTTTAAATTAATAATGGTTATATCCCTTGTCCTTTACCCCATTATTAGACAAGCTTGAATTTCTGTAAAGAGATGATATCTGCAAAGCTGAAACTTTTCCAAGCATATGCATATATTTTTCTTTAAAACAACTTTAGTATAGGAAACAACAAAAAAATACATTTTATACACACACACACACACACACACACACACACACACACTAAGTCTTTTATATCCCCACTTTTTATGTATGCTTCTCAGACTCTACAAAAGGGATTTGATTACTCAAGTAATAACATAATAAATCACCAAATATCTGGGTATAGAAAGGATTTTAAGAAAATGTTTGGTTTTCCAATTAACTTAGTCTCCATTTCTATCCACCTCCATATTCTGTTCAGCACTGATAAACAAGTGTGATGAGAAAACAGGGTTGTTACTACTCTTCTTCAGGGAGACACTTGTGGTTCTTTATCCTAGATATTTATAGAGCCACACCTCTGATTCCAAACTTAAAGAATTAGCTAAAGGTAATAAAATCAAGATTTTCCAAATTTTCAGAATTTCATTGTTTAAAGAAAATTTAGATTATGTTGCTGTTGACCATCCAAATGCAGTATTTGCATCTTCGATGGAGAGGGGAAAAACAAAAACAAAAACCAATGCTATTCGGTTTAACTCTTAGATGCATCTCTCTCTGAATGCTGGACACCTGGCACATAATAGACACTATGTAAAAGTTGAATGACTGAACAAATCAATGCCAACTTCACCTTTCTTTCTTCTTATGAACTTTAATTCTGTTTTCTTGCTTAGTAACTATGCAAACAGAGGAAAAACTCTACATTTCTATTCATTCCCAGAATTTAGTTCCATTAGACTTAGGTGGTTCTAATGTCTTGGTAGGCTACTGACGCAAACCAAAACTTAAACTAGACTCATAGTACCCAACTCCAGGGAAATAAAACTTAAGAATCAATTACAAACAATCAACGAGGCTTTCCCAAATAAGACGACTATTTAAGCTAAAGCCAATCAAATAATTTCCTTGCTTTGCTTCTACATCTTTTCTATAAATATTCCTCTCCTAGTTTCTGGCTGTAGAGAGCCCCTGACAACCTTTGGTTTGGTGCTGCCAGATTAAAATGGGTATACACACAAAACTTGAAAATTTTAATGTGGCAAAGGGGAATCAAAATTTTAATGTGGCAAATGTCTAAATATTAATGTGGCAAAATTTTAATGTGGCAAATGTCTAAATACGAGATATATTTATTTCAAAAACACTTGCTTCAAAGAAATTTAAATTGTTTGAAAATTATATTTTCTAGAAATATTGTCAATCTGTGATATTTTCATATTAATGTAATTAATACAGACAGCTTTGGAGCAGTATGCCTTGATATTACACAAAACTAGTATAATAAAAGTCTCTTCTGTATATGTGTTTAATGTCATGTGCGTAAGTTCTATATTTAATGTTATATCAGTATCATTTTTTACTTAAAATATAACATTTTCTTACCAAGCGGCATTTTGCCAAGATTTTTATCCATTTTGTAATTTCTAATCATGCCTGAATTTCCAGCTAAAATAAATTGCTTTTCTTTGACATTATGGACTATATTCAAATGTTATTTTGAACTAAAATATTAATGATAATGAGTATTAATAGAAGCTGTATCACTTACTTGAAAACAGATTATTTTGGTCTTACTATATTAGCATTGGTACTTGTTCAAAACTATTATGCTTTTACTCCTACTAAACCTGATTTTGAAATTGAGCATTTGAAGACATGAAACCGAAGGGCAGTAATATTCTTGATTATGTCTCAGGGTCAGGGGTTTAACCCTGAAAGAAAATACTGAAGTTTCTCTGTAAGTCAATGTTTCATAGTAAAAAGTAAAAGCACTTGAATTTTTTGGAACAGGATGCAGAGATACACAAAACATTTGGCAATGATATAAGCAGAGCTTATTACAAGGTTCAGTTCATTGATAGAACGTACATTAATTTCTGCTGCAGAAAATAAAAGTGTGATGTCCTGAGAGCAAGGGCAAAGTGCCTCATAAGGCATTTTCCTTTAATTATGTGAAAACTGCTTCAATACTCAAAGCTTAAGGACATTTTATCCTGGCAACGCTTTGAAAATGCTTCCTTCTACTTCTGTTACCAGAGGAAGCCTAGGCTGATCTTAAAAGTGTTTCCAGATATTGTTCTTCGGTTTACAATCTATAAAATGCTCTTGGTGAATTATTGTAGATCTAGGTACTTCAGTGCAAAAGACCATGGGACTTCTTCCTCAAGCTAAATTTTCATATTTTTATTATTTTAAATATTTATGGAACAAAGAACCTTTACAAAATAAACCATAAAGTAACATAACTGATCATTTGAATTAATATGTCAGAATTTATAGATTCAAATGGAGATTGTGATATTGCCAGTAATTTATGAAAAAGTTTTAAAGTGCTCTTCAAATCACGTTGAAAATCCTTTTACTTATCTTCAACAGAAATAAATACCAGCTTTGTTTTTTGGAAACAGTTGAGCTTAATTTGGAATCAAACTAGTATATAAGGGAAAAATTGAATTAAACTAAATAATCATATTTCCAATAATAAAATGAAATAGACTATAAGCTAACACATGTTGCTATTAGTTGTATATTTATTTTCTGTGGTTAGGAAAAGGGAAATTTACATGATTCTGGAGACTCAAATAACTCAACTGTGTCAAAACAAAAATATGTATCCAGGAATTCGATGATCCAAACCATAATGCAAATGAAACCCAGCTTCATCAAAAGCCAAAGGAAATCAAAAAGTAGCCACTGGCCTTTTGTTTGCCAAATAATGCATAAAACATACAAAATATACTCAGTAAGTAGTAGTTGTACTGACATAAATTGGACTGAGACAAAATAAAGGGTTTTCTCTCCAGAGAGAATATTAGTTAGTATTTGATTAAATTTATCCTTGAATTATTTATTTCCCATTAAGAAATTCATAGGCAAATAAGATAAACTATCTCTTCTGCTTTTGAAATATTGCATTAGAACTCCCCACCTAGATGAATACTAAAGAGATATTTTATAATTAATAAGATAAAGGTTAATCTTACTCTCTAGGTTTCTAGGGTGCTCACTTGAATCTATTTATTTATCTCATTAGAGGACAATTTTTGTTTTCACTGAAAGTCCATAAAGTAAATGACTTAGAGGTTCTATGAAGAACACCACAAGATGGCAGTATTTCAGAAATTAATCCATGGAGAGAGCAATCATTTCTATATAGTTCCTAAAATAATGTAAAACATTAAGCTGTATTTTTCGTGACTAAAAATATTTAAAGTCATCACTACAAGTGATTAAGAATTAATGATACTAGGATGTCTGTTTAGTAATAAACAAGTTGTTTCCTTTAAGCGGTATAACTGTCAGTGTGATTGTTCCAAAACATTAGTAAGCTTCATCAACATATAAATGAGTTGATGCTAAAGCAATGCCAGTGGATTCATAAATCTCATAATTGCTTACATATTGGTCTATAACTATAACCATATTTCAAAAAATGTTTGAAAAAAATAACACATTCTAATAAAACATCACTTATACTTTATTTCTGCATGATTGTTTAATAACCAGTTTTAGAACAAGAAATAGAAATTAACAATTATACATATTAAACACATCATTTATACTTTACAAAACTATTCTGAATTGGGAATCAGCAAAATTTTTTATTGTAACGACCCTCATAAAACTTAAAATTATGGCTTGTAAAATAGAATATAAACACCCCTCCCATCAAAAAATAATACCTAGAAAACTATATGGAACACTTTTTCATATACTTTTTCATAAATTATAAAAGAAATTATACTTTTCCATTGTTACCCCACTTGTACAGAGGGGCTGCTCTGGCTATCATCTACCCAAGAATCACATATAATTTTTGTCCTTTTGATTCAGGACAGGGCAAATTTTTCCCGAGTTAAGAGAAACCAAGCCCTGTACCGAGAGAAGAGTGTCATTTGGCAGAGAATGTAGAAAGAGTTCAACACACACGCCAAAGTTAGAGTCAATAGGGAAGTCTTTTTAGAAAAGGGGTAACACTCCGTGGACAGAATGTGGTCCCCTCTCAGGCAAAGAGTGAGAAGGACCCAGAGTGTTCCAAGAATTCAGTTTATATATCATTCTTTAGTTCCCATTTCCTTCTTAGGTAGTTAGTCAAGCATGAGCGACAGAAGCGAAGACTCAGCTCCATAACCATAGAAAATTTCCTTTAAGACCTTCCTTAAGCACCTCCCAGAAAAACCCCCCTTTTAGGGTTATAAATTACCCCAAATCCTAGAGCACAAAGTCCATAAAAGCTGTTGGCCTAAACCAGCTACAAATGCATATACAGAAAGTATTGCCCATAACTTCAGCCTCATTATACCATCATTATAATATCATGACTATTCCTGGAAGTTCATGAATCTAATTATGACAAACTGAATTCTGGGTAAGCATATGCTTGGTAGGCAAAGCCTTGTATAGCAGCCAACTGTCAGTCAAGATGACCTCACATACAGATCATCTAGGGTCCTCATGGCCCAAATATAAATAGACCTTCCCATTTCTGCATTGTTATAGGTTCCTGGCTAGAAACCCATCCCTCCCTTTGTGGCATGCTGTCTTATCTTTTCACCTCCTAATTTCCACAGGGCTACAGCCTTCCTTAGTATGGCTAGTCTTCTAAAAAGTACTTTCAATAAACCTTACTTTTTCTCAATCTCGCCAACCTGTAATTCTTTGCTGCGTAGGAGGGTAAGATCGAGGGACAACAACAACACGCTGCCACCCTCCACTGTTCTCCTCCTCACCCATGCCACTAGGGTGATGCAGGATTTCACCTCACTCCAGGGGTGACACTTTGATATGGACATACAGCGAGGAAAGGGAAGAGAAAAAGTATGTAGAGTGAAGGGCCTGCTGGCAGTTCCAGCCTTTAATCCACAGGTTCCCTCTTGGTTTTAGCCATAGAAAATAAAAGATTTTATCTGTGTAGGGTGCATCTTAAAGACTGTTTTCCCTCTTCCTCTTCCACAGGTGAAGGAAATGGGTTGTTAGCAATCCCAGCAGAAATCTTCCTTTGTTCTGCAGGTGTCCTCTATCAGCCTGGCTGCAGGGCTGATCAGCACATTGCAGTCTCTGAATTTAGTTTGATTTAACATTTTCATTCTCTCGTCTCCTCCCTACATCACTTTAATTCATTCTCTCTCTCTATATATGTGTGTGTATACATATGCATATGTACATATATACATACATACATACACGCACATACCTAATTCTATTTTTTTTAGGTGGAGTTATTCCAGGAGAATTTAGATAATAGCTATCTATATTGGAGAAGGTAAATTTATGCTTTTTATATTTTCTTAACCCATCGAAATCTGGCAGTACTTACAATGTAAGGAGGAGGCAAGAGAACTAAAATGTTAAATCAAGCAATATTCAGGGGCTCCATTGTGTTGATCAGCCCTGCAGCCAGGCTGATAGAGGACACCTGCAGAACAGAGGAAGCTCTCTACTAGGATTGCTAACAACCCATTTCCCACACCTGTGAAGAGAAAACAGGAAAAAGTCTTGAAGTGGCATCCTAAACAAAATAATATCGTTCATTCCCTCTGGCTAAAACCATGGGGAATCTATGGATTAAAGGCTGGGAACTGCCAGTAGGCCTTTCACACTACATATTCTTACCTTTTCAGGCCCTATTCTCTTATCCTTTCTCACAGTATGTCCATATCAGAGGAAAATGGGTAAACAAAGTCTTTAAACTGAATTTCTGGCACTCAAGGTCCCTCTCAGTGCCTTTACTCTGTCTCTCTCACTGTCCTTGTCTCTCTATTGTCTCTGTCCCTCTGAGTCTCTCTCTGGCTCTCTTACTCTCTGCCTCTGAGAAGAAACCTCACTCTGTGGAGCGTTACCCCTTCTTCAGTAAACTTTCCTTTTGATTCTAACTTTGGTGTGCGAATGAATTCTTTTTACGCTCTCCTCCAAGAACCCTCTTGCTCAGTGCAGGGAATTTGCCCTGTCCTGCATCACTTACATCAATTCTCCATTAATTTCTTTTGAAGATATTTTTTTCGTTATATCTGTTTTTAACAGTTCATTCCACTTCTCTATTACTTGCTTTGTGGTTAGAGGGTTGGTACAAGTTCCACATGAAATGAAACCAGGCTCTAACACTGAAACAAAACCATAATAGTTTTCCTTTTTTTTTTTTTTTTAAACCTTTCAGGAGATAACAGCAGGTCTCCTCACAGTACTCCCAGACCACCAGACTAAGCCTGATCAGACCGGTCCCAGAGGCTTATGCAGGCACAGAAAGCCAACAAATGAACTCCAACTAAACCCCTGAAGGTGCCTAGAACTAAAATTCTCTTTTCCCAGACCCCAGCAAGAACCTTTGTGCATATACCCTGGTGGACGGTGTTTGGAAGTACGAGGTGCCTAATAATTTGTGCTTGGTGGGGCACAAATCAGGGTCTCACCCAATCAGGCCCTGTTATCTTGACATTCCATTGTACTTTCTCACCTTTCCCATCCCTTACCTTAGATGACTTAGTCCCGAGATTGTCCAATCAATAAATTAGAATTTAGTAAAAACAAGGTGTTTCCCTATATCTCTATTTTTACCCCCACATGACACAAGCAAAACCAAGTCAGATACTTACTAATCCAAAGTCTATAACATAGGCAACAGGAAAATGGGTTTCCTCTGCTTACGTATAAGAGAAAGAGGTAGTTGCCTTCCAGTACCTGCCTGAAGAGAGAAAAATCTTTGTTCTTTGAAAACAGGATGGGTAGGATCCTCACTGTGACGGTTGAGAACATAAGTACATTTCTCCAAGGACAAAATAAACCTAGGCATATCCAGTCTTTAAGACCTAGGGAATGTCTTCCAGTAACTGCTCTCATTTTCTCTTGAAATGGAAACATATATATATCTAGATTTAAGCACATCTCCCAAATTCTCTCTCTATGCAGTAGTAAATTAACTTCTCAAGGCTTGATCTTAAGAATTTATTCATATTTTGTGCCTATTTTCCTTAAATGTCACTATACATTATCTTCTATTTTGTAGCCAGGCTTTTATTCTTTTCTTTTTCTTATCCGCGCCCCCCACCCCCATCATGATATTATCAATAAAATATTCTGCTAGTAATACTTTGAAAGGCAGCAGAATTTGCCACCCCCAAATATGCCTCTTTGGTGTAAGAATAATTACATTTTAGGCTGATTATTTTTAAGAAATAGCAGACAGAGGAAAAGCTCTGAAAATCCAGAAGTTACCTTTTTTTTTTTTTTTTCAGATTTACATTTATAAGGGAAATCTCCACTTGTAAGGGTGTTTTCCTCCCTCTGTCAGGAAGAGAAGGATGACTAAATTTCTAGAAACTTTTATTAATGGAGAAAACTAGGACCTAAATTTGCATAACAGCTATACCCTTGTTTACTATTTTTTTTTTTTTTCCTTTTTCTGACAGTCTCCTATAACTGGCTCCCTCATCTCCTAACATCTGACTTTGTCTTTAGCTGGAGATGGTATTTAGGGTGATGGCTTGGGCCATTTCAGGAAGTTACTCAGTTTTCCTGGGTTTCTCTCATTAATGTACATAGAAGCTATACGTGCTATTAAACTTCTGTTTTGTTTGTTTGTTTTGTTTTGTTTTGTTTTGTTTTTGAAAATGGCTTTTTATTACTGGAGTGTGCCAGCCAA
>NW_006434839.1:16651238-16689436 GCF_000325575.1 Pteropus alecto
CCCTACACCTTCCTTTAAATTCTGACTTAAATTCTGTCTATATAGAATCTTTGCTATTAACACAATATAGTAATTGTGTATAATGCCCCTTTCTTTGTGAAAGCAAAGAGGGCATGCTTTTTTTATACTGCCACTATTGCAAAATATTATATTGCTCAAATGCGTGATTAACATACATTTTGGGGGCCTGTTTGAAATCTCATCCGATAATTATCCTTTGTTGTGAAGTGAGACTACTATTTCAGTGACATTTTATATTTAATTCCTAAAGTCAATAGAAATCACCCTCTCTCCTTTCTCTTCAGTTGAACTATGAAATTTCCAGAAATTTTCTGAGTTTTTCCCCCTTACCTGTTTGTTTTGGTTAAAAACAAACAAACAAAAACAAAAACAACTCTATTCCCTGAGGATTTTCTTCACTGTAACAGTGAAGCTCTTGGCCTCTCTGACTCCATCTTGTTCAAGCTTATTTTGTTCCTATAGCCTTTAGGCTAATAGCTTCTGCTTAGCCTTTGCATATAGAAATGCTAATCATTAGAGAAATTCTGCTTGAGATTTGAGTTTTACAAAAACAGCTAATTTTCAGAAAGTACCTCTCCCAATAAAAAAATAAGGGAAGTACATACAAAAATGTATATCAAAGATTTTTAAGAATCTCATAACTAGACTCACATCAACTACCACAATCTTTCTCTGACCCTGACTGGTGTCCGGATGCCTGCAGTGGTCAATCAGCTTTTACCCCTCCTATTTCCCCTTCCCATGACATAAAATAAGCCTGAATATAAATTTGAAAAATCACTAGGTCTCCCATAATCTTAGTTGGCGCCTTCTCAATCAATACATTTTTCCTTACTCTAAATTGACATTTTGAGTTTGGGCCTTTAGAAGTGTTGAGCATGCAGACTTTGTTTCAGTAACTTATTGTTTGTTTAATCAGAAATTTTTTCTAAAAGATATTGTATTATTTTATGATATTTTCCAATTCTTCCCTAATATTATATTGATGAGTATTTACAGGATCACATTTAGTTTTATCTATTTCATATGCTGTTAAATAGTATTAAATTTTCCTGAGTTTTTTTCCCCCCAAATAGTATTCTTTGTTATTGGACATCCATAAATTGGTGCTTTTAGAACTTTATATTTTTTAACGGCCATCCTGAAAATTGTCTCCATTATCCCATTTACTGTCACTTGGAGACTGCTCTTCAGAAAAATCTTTTTTACCTCTCCTTTTCACCATTTTTTTTGCCACTTCTTTTCAATACTGAACTAGTTCAGAATTATTGTTACTTTTGAGTCTATATCTATCAATTATATTTTCTTTTTTATCATTTTTGGACTTATATGTAATTGTTATGGCTGTACAAGAGCAATTGCCACCTGCCTTGAGCAAAATCAGGAGCACAACCAAAGGTTATATATAAAGATTTATGTGACTTCCAGTCTTTTAAATTAGATGAAAGCTAGAGTACATTATATTTTCTCCTCTTATTTATTTATTTGTTTGTTTGTTTGTTTGTTTATAATCTAGGTCTTAGTTGTAATGTAAGACTCTTGGTTTTTCTACCAGGGCTTTCATAGCTTTTTCTGATTATCAATATTATACCAGTGTTTATATATTACTTGTAGAAAATTTTTTTCAGTTAAGGGTATTTTCTTGTTTTTGTTCTCCCTTTTGTCTACTGAATTATCACTTTTTATTATGTCCAAATATTCTTTCATGCAGTCTATATATAACACACATATTTTATCTTTAGGGATATTCCTATTATGGATTTCGTGGGTTTTTTTTTTCTATATTTCTTCATAGATAATGGCTGAATACACATGTGCATATGCACACACTTACACATCTGTGTATATGCATATGTAGTATTTTCTTTTAAATTTTTAAAGCATATTATTTATACTATGCATTTTCTCAGTCATTCTTAAGGCATCTATCAATCTTTCGTTTTTTTCTTTTCTGTAGCAGCTATAATTCTACGTAATCTAGTTTTGTTCTGTTGGTGGTACAGACATCACTGCTACTGTTTTTATTTGCTCTGTTTCTTCTACATACAAAGGTGAGTTCTCTATAACTTTCTGCCTGTGATTAGCATATTCATACAATTCTTCCAATAAGGTTACTAATTCGATGGCTGCTGTTTTGTTTTTTGATGGCTTTATTAGACTCAGACCATCAATATTTTCATTCTTTGAACACCTACCTGAGTAGAAACTTGATAATATTTTTATGCTTGACTTACTTTTAATTTTAAATTATATCTGCCATCAAAGCTTTAATCCTCATTATGGTTGCTCCATGCTTTCTTTCCAATGCAAATGTCTTGTTCCATTACACACTTTTCAAGTAAAAGCATGTCTTTCACTTTTTAACTTTCACAAAAACATGTTCAAAACAACTTTTACATAAACATGTTTATTACGTTTCCTAAGAACAACATATTTACTTTGCAAAGTAAAGTAGAAACCCTACCAAAACTAGTTCACATTTTTTATGAGACAAAAGACAGCCCTTTATTGATTTTCATGAAAATTATACACAATCATATATGTACATGTTAGCTATGCTAAATATGTAGTTTAAAGATTTAATTTTTACAATTAGCAAAATGTATTTTAGATTTTTTACAGCCAAAAAAAGAAAGGCAGTTGTTTTTTTAAGAAATCAAAGATAGATATAAAATATTGATCGACCTAATAGAAGTCATGGGCTCTGTTCTTATTCTCTATTCAAATATCAGTAATTCTACAATACAGAAATTCAAGTGGAGTGATAATTATAATAGTTCAAGATTTTGAAACATAGAATTTAACTCAATGAGAAATATTCACATTATGGCAAATTTTAACTCTCAATCATTTATTTTTCTGATTATCTTACTTCACTTACCTCATTTCAAATAATTGAAATTGGTGTGTGCTGTATTATGGTAAAGTTATGCTAGCTTCTTTAAGTAGTCCATATTAAAAAGTTAGGTAATGTTATATAGTTTTATGGTAACTATTTTCTTGGTAGTATTGTAACAGATAAGTTTAGATTTAGCCTAACTTCAAAAAAAAAAAAGATTAATTTATTTTTGGCATTATTATTTAAATGGTGGACTTTCATTTCCAAACCGATGTCATTTTTATACCTATAAATGATTTAATTCATTAAAAAAAATTAATTTAGGGACTAAAAATATTTAAGATTTAGTCTAAATTCAAATCCCATTTTCCTCACTTATTATAAGCTAGTTACATAACTTTTAATGCTTTTTTTTCATCTTGAAAATAAAAGTAGTAATATGTGTTACTTTGTTTTGTTCTGAGAAATAAATGGGGAAGGATATGATAAAGTATATACTTAAAATATTCTTCTGTAATTTTAAAATGCAAAATGAAGACTCAGAGAATTTAAATGACTTTTCCAAGGACATTCAAGTCAGTGGTTAAAAAAAACAATCAAGTTTTGTGTATTGATTTATAGACATAATAGCCATCTGGTTATATTTGTACAATAGAATGAATATTTTATTTATAAATTTCTGGGATGAGATAAATGATTCCTACTTCTCTATTTGTTAGAGAGACTCTGGGAAAATCACATTACGTTTATCTACTTGTGGCTACACAGTTTGTTAACATGACTAGAGAACTTCTGATCAAAGATATAGTAAAATAGTGGAGCCAGTAACTGAATGTAGGAAAAAAAAATATTGACTTTCAATACTCAATTGTTTCTAATGCATCATTAGGTTCTATGTTATATAATATTTGGCACTATACCCAATAGTGTTTCTACCTAAAAATGACTAAGTCTATTTAGGAAAAAGAGATAAGAAAAATAGCAATAAATGTGCAATACATGTTACAAATGACGTCTGAATACAATGTGAAAGTTCAAAAACAGCACAGGGTTAGTTAGAGAGTAAATGGTGTAAATAATATAAATGATAGAAATTTAAATAAGGAGAAAACCTCTCAGCCTTGCTTCTCCAAACTCAGCTAGCAGTTGGAATAGCCTGTTTGACAGGCTCATACCAGTTCCCTATCCAGATTTAATTTATTTTATCAGCCATTAACCTCAATCTCCTCTTCTGATAATTTTTCCTACGTTTCTAAAAAGAATGTTAAATGAACTATTTTGGATTTCAACTTTGATTATGTGCTATGCAGTCGATGCAGTATATTTTTTGAAAATATGCTGTCAATGTCCATTTGCTTTCCTCTCAGGACATTTCCTGACATGAATGTGGTCACCGATTGGCTGATTGTGTGCACTATCTTGTTTATTAAGAATTGCACTGATGGGTTTCATAACATTATTTGATTCTTGGATAAGATAAGATTTGGTTTAAATGCTATCCAACTAATATACTAATAACAAACTATCAGAAAAAGAAATGAAAAAAAAATCTCATTTACTATTGTATCAAAAAGAATGAAACACCTAGAAATAAATTTAACCAAGAAGAGGAAAGATCAGTATACTGAGAACCATAACATATTGATGAAAGATATTAAAGAAGATACAAATAAATGGGAAGATATTTTGTGTTCCTGGATAAAAAGAATTAATATTGTTAAAATGTCAAAGCCACCCAAAACAATCTACAATTCAAATGCAATCCTTATCAAAATTCCAATGGCATTTTTTACAGAAATAAAACAAATATTCTAAATTCACATGGAAACACGAAAGGCCTCAAATTGTTAAAGCTATCTTGTGAAAGAAGAACAAGGCTGGAGGCATCATGCCTACTGATTTCAATATACATTTCAAAGCTATAGTCATCAAAACAGTATGATATTAGCATAAAAACACATAAATTAGACACATAATAAAAGGGAATAGAGAATCCAGAAATGAAGCCATGCATGAATGATCAATTAATTTACATCAAAGTAGCCAAGAATATACAATGGAGAACTGACAGTCTCTTCTACAAAAGGTTTTGGGAAAACTTGATAGCATATGCATGATGAAACTTGACTACTAGCTTACACCATACAAAAATAAACTCAAAATGGATTTAAAAGCTTGAACATAAGACCTGAAACAATAAAACTCCTAGGAGAAGATATAGGTGGTAAACTCCTTGGCATTGGTCTTAGCAATGATCTAACTAAAAAATACAGTCAATAAAAGCCAAAAGCAACAAGTGGGAGTACATCAAACAAAAAGGCTTCTACACAGCAACAAGTGGGAGTACATCAAACAAAAAGGCTTCTACACAGCAAAGAAAACCATCACTAAAATGAAAAGGCAACATAACAAATGGGATAAAATATTTACAAATCACATAACTGATAAGGGGCTAATAGTCAAAATGTATAAAGAACTCACAACTCAATAGCAAAAAATTCAAACAATCCAATTAAAAATTTGGCACAGCATCTAAATAGACATTTTTCCAAAGAAGACATACAGAAGCTAACAGGTGCATTAAAGGTGGTCAACATCACTAATCATCAGGGAAATGCAAAACAAAACCACAGTAAGATATCACCTCACACCTGTTATACTGGTTATTATCAAAAAGATAAAAAATACAAGTCTTAGTAAGCATGTGGAGAAAAGAGATCCTTTGTGCATTGTTGGTGGGAATGTAAATTGGTACAGCCACTATGGAAAACAGTATGGAAGTTAAAAATAGAACTACTATGTCGTCTAACAATTCCTCTCTTAGTATTTATCTGAATAGAATGAAAATACTAACTCAAAAAGGTATCTGCACCCCCGTGTTCATTGAAGTATTCTTTACAATAGCCAAAACGTGGAAACAACCTAAGTGTCCATTGATGGATGCATGGATAAATTATGGTGTGTATTTGTATTTGTGTGTGTTATTCAATTATTCAGTCATAAAAAAGAAAAAAAAAATCTTGCCATCTCTGACAACATGAATGAATTTTGAAGGCATTATGTTAAGTGAAATAAGTCAGACAGAAAAAGAAAATACCATATGACCTCATATGTAGCATCTAAAAACAAATACACAAACAAACCAAGTTCACAGATGCAGGGAACAGATTGGTGGTTGCCAGAGTTGAGGGGTGAATGAAATGGATGAAGGGTCTAAGGAACAAACCTGGCAGTTATAAAATAAATAAGTCATAGAGAGATAATGTATACTATGGTGACTATAGTTAATAATACTGTACTTATATTTGAAAGTTGTTAAGAGAGTAAATTTTAAAAGTCCTCATCACAAGAAAAAAACTTTTTTTATAACTATACGTGTGATAGATGTTAGCTAGAATTACTGTGGTGATCATTTTTCATCATATACAAAAATAGAATCTTTATGTTGTAAATCTGAAATTTTTTCAATAAAAAAATAAAAAATGCTTATCAGACTAGAATTTTTGAAGTATATACTGTTTGTAAGAGGCATATATAAAATGTATGTATGACTTCCATTTGGGCATAATCTCTTGGAAGAAAGTATATGAATATATCTATCTAAACATAAAGATTCTATTATCAAAAAAACATGAGAGTATCTGTAAGGATAGATTGAGTTATATTGTGGTAATAAATAGCTAATCTGAGTGGTGTACTTATTTATTTGCTTTTCTAATATGGATCAGCAGGAGGGCTTTGCTCATCATAGTCTTTCAGATACCAGACTAATTGAGCAGCCACTATCTCATATGTTTCTGATCACTATGTTGGGGGGCGGGGGGGAATAAAAGAGCTCCAGAGGGTCTGATATAAAAATTTATTGCTTCAGTTTGGAAGTGGCACATAATTCAGATCACAAATGATTCATCAAAATTAGTCACATGGACCAGCCACTAGGATACTAAAGGAAGCAGCAAGGAGAATAAAGCAGGAGAGCATATCTGATGATCGGAGCCTCAATGTACAAGAGTGGTTTACCCAAATCACACCTTTCTCAAAACTAATCACTTCTAGAGATAGAGTTGAGCTAGAAAGCCCTGACCATTTCATATCAGGACTAGGCAACCTTACCAAGTAACAAAATACTTGCTTCAAGTTTAACTTAGCCAAAGCTCTGGCAAATTGCATCATAGATCAACTTCATCCTCTAATCAATTCTGCTTCCCTGGCCTCCCTTCAGAGATGTTGATCCCTAATAAACATCTTTTACCCCCCAAACTTTGTCTCAACTGATACTTCTGGTGAAGCCAACTTGTGATAGTCTGAAATGGGTTCAGACTTAGTAAAAGTCTTACTTTCTAAAAGAATTTCTTCCTTTACTGTATTAATTGCCTAACTTTTCCTTTCTTATTTTCCTTTTTTATGGGCAAGGAAATACATATGTTTACTGTGTATTTTATGAAAGTGAAAACAAGTTAAATTTTATTAGCTTAAGGTCAAAAGATCAGTTTTACCGTACTTTACCATACTTTAGTATGGAGATTGGTAATTAGGGTTTAATTTTTTTTTGTTTATCCATATGTTCATGTATATGTGATAAACAACTAGAGATTTTGTCCCCTAATATCTTTTTTTTCCTTCTTTTGCAGCAATAGAGGCTTTAGGATGACCAATGCTTGTACTCTCTCAATTCTTTTGTAGAATAAAAACTATATTTCTCACTATTCCTTTTTAGATATGGACATTGACGAATCTATGTCCAATAAGATGTGAAGGAATGTGGTATTTCAACTTCTAGGACAAAAAATGAAAATATGTGATTTTTCTTCATTCTCTTTCATTCAATTTCTTAGAATATAGAAATAATGGCTCACATTTGTCTATTGTAGACAATAAGGAGAAATATCATAATCCAGGAATCATAAGAAAGACTGGAAGTACTGGACCCTGGACGATGCAGATGACACACCACCCTTGCAATGCTTAGATTTGGACTTGTTCAAGAGTAGAAATTATTTTAGTCACTATTAATTTGAGCCTATTCTTATATATACAGCCAAACCTAATTCTTACTGACATATGCAGTCTATTTATGAAGTGTTTTGCATGAAGGTATCACTGATTCATGAAACTTGTTCAACTAAATGATCATTATATTCACACATAACAGCATGATTTAAAGGTTGATTTTATTGAGTCTGCCTGAGTTCAAGTCCTGATTCCAGTATCTACTTCCTTTCTGGCTTCAGACAAGTTACTAAGACCCTCAAAGTCCCATTCTTTCATTGGGTAAATTGGTGTTAGCAATTGTGCCTATCTCACAGGTTTGGTGGGGGCATTGGATGTGGTAATATATGTCAAATATTGAACACTAGGCATAGCACATATTAAAAGCACATAATGTTAGTTACTATTGATTTTATTATATACTTATGTAACAATAAACTATGCTCAAAATAAATGATGGCCTACTTTGGGTATGGGAAATGGACAAAAAGAAATAAACTTATTTATTGAAAGATATAGTCATAAGGCTTTTTAGTACCAATACTTTTAAATCATGTGGGGACAAATGATTTATATGCTAAAATCAGGTTATAGACAATTCGTGATTTTTTAAAGTCTCTGTTCTCTCTAGCTATGATTGATCTTTTTTTTTCTTACTATATTAAAAGAGGTAGTATATCTTCTTTAGTACTCATAGAAACAAGGCCCTTGCTATTGTCAAGAAAAAAATGAGTTGACTCCAAGGGCACATAAAGGCCTTTAGAGATTTCCTGATAGATCGTCTCACTTATTTTAATGTCTGTGAATATACGCAATAAGGATTCAGTTCTTTCTGTAATTTAAGTGTGACTAAACGTGAAGTAATCAATTTTGTTCTCTGAATGCTTAGCTTCTTGTCTGTTGTTCTGGAAGAAAATAATCCCCAGATTGTTCACAATTTATGCTGTTAAAAGTAGAAAATTTTTAACTAATTTTTTTTTTTTACCACTTTTCCTTATAGTACTCTCTTTGCCCTATAACACATATGACATATATGCCTTATAGTTCTGATTTAAACTTGGTGTATTTTTATTTAATATACTCTTACTAGATATAATCTTATTAAAATGTTTAAATAAGACTCTAGATTACTAGAGGCTAAAATTTATCTTTGGATATGTAATCAAGGGTAAATTCAGGCTATTTTCTGCTATTTGATGTAGCATAATAAGCAATGCATTGAGAGTGATTCTGCCATTACATTGTATGAGTTCGGCAAAATCAGTCCAAATTTTTAGGTGTGAAGTTCCTAATAGTAAAATGAGAAAGGGGTTTTCTAATAAAAGAGATTCAAATTTATTACTTCACTTACTAAATGACCTGCCAACTGTGGATCATCTATATTCTTTCCCAAATAACTGGTGTGGTGAATTATAGCCTGCTAGGTAGGAAAATATCAATGTTTGGCATTATCAAAATAAATTCTTACTAGTTAAATAACTGCAGGGCTCTAATAGTAAGCTTTCTATCAATTCGAGTTAAGAAATTTAAATACTGCATTTTTATAAACTGAATTAGCCTCAGTCTGTGTGAAGGGGCAGACATGGAATGTCTAGAATACATCCTGGAACTTTATTTTTTCTGTTTCTTGGATAGCACATCACTGCTTAGGAACACGAGACAACATATGTGATATGATTTATAATATAGCTGACTAGGCATTTAACATGAATTCCTGAATCAGCTTTGGCTTTAACTTTCAGTTTTCAATTTTTTTTTCACTTGTTACCAAGTATAAAAATAAATTCTATATTCACCAAATAATTTTTCCATCAGTAGTCACTTTGAAAACTCAAAGAAAGTAACATGCAAAATGTGTCCCTGTGTATATACATATGTGTTGTGTGTAATTCTACAGAGCAAAGCTTTTATAGGTAATAGTAGCTAAAGAAATTAGGGTACATTGTTATATTCATAGTTTTAGAACACCTTTCTTTCAAAGAGTAAAAAATAGTTTTTCTTTTCCTTTCATTTCAAGGTTAATTTCCATGTGAACTAAAGTGAAGAGTTTGGGCATAAAGCCAGCAACTGTTGCCTGATATTTTCATTCTTTAAAGATAGAAAAGAGGCAGGTGGTGTTTTAATTTTTATTGAATATTTAGGAAAACTGAAACAGAAAACATGACCTTTTTTCTTGTTTCTCAAAACTCATAAAACTAGTCAGCAGTGGCAAACATTATAATGCCTACTGTTTATTTTTATATACTATTTTATCAGAAGCATTTTGCATATATTGTATATTTTAATACACATTTTAAACCCTTAAATGCAAGTCTTATTTTTCTTTAATTAAAATCATGAAACTGAGGCTGAGAGATTCAATGATTTGCCTCAAGTCACACTGGTGTTAACAAGCAAAGCTGGGATCTCAACAAAGATATCTGTTCCCCCAAATTTTCGAATTTCCCCTCCCTAATAATTGACTATATTCTTACTGAGAGTTAAATTATGTTGCGAATGCTAAAGGGGGCATTATAGAAGTTTACTACTGAGAAAGATAATATCAATGGATCTCCTTTATGATATTTTTTCAAGGAAATGAAATTTTATCAATTTTGAGTTACATAGTAACCACAATAATAAAATATTTCTAATTGGAGCCTTTACATTTGATTAATAACGAAAAATTTCATATTATGGTTTCCAAATACTCTAAAGTATGCATATTTGGGGGAAGCTTTTTTTTTTAAGTGCAATAAAACATGACTGTATTCTATTTACAATTTTTTAATTTTATTTTAAAGTAATGAAAAGGTACACATCATGCCAACCCTCAGATCACATCATTACAGAATTCTAACTATTGAGCAAAATTAATGGAATCTCATTTTTCTTTTCTATTCCCTAAACCAGTGTCTTATTCTCTAAAATACCATCTTTGAATAAGAAGGCCTCTCTTCTGTGATATGAAATAAAGTGGAATAGCGGCTATTTAAGTATCTTATGGGTTACGAATAATAGCTGCTTCATGAGAGAGAAAATGTTTAAAATGTTTATTAACCATTGAGTACTTACACAATAATAACACTAATGATATTTTGCATTTATATTGAGCTTCATAGCCGGAGCATTTTTTGCAGGCTACGTCTGTATATGTAAGGCAGCACACATTCTTCTCTGTAATATACCAAGATAGGATCTAAGTGTGTCATTCAAGTAGAAATTTGAATAAACAGAAAAAACTGGTAGCTAAAGTAAAGTTAAATAGCACGTAAACCTAAGCAGCAGAGGAACCATTTCTTGTCTCTATCTAAGGGAATATTTGCTAGAGTAAAAGGACAGTATAGTAGAAAGGAAAAAGCATTTCATTTGGATTCAGAAATCTTAACTAAACTCTACCAGCTTGAAGACCTGATGCAAATCACTTAACCTCTCATCAATTCTGAAAGGAGAATAATCATTCTTGACCATCTTACCATCAGGGTTAATGTGAAGTCAAATATATTAATATGTAACAACACATTTTAAGTGACAGAGCTGTACAAAATAAGATATTCTTCTGTTCATTGCTACATTTATTGGTTCTCGTGGTCAACCAAACACCACAGGAAACTAGCAAAACTATTAAAGTATTCTCTAATCTTACTATCATTTCATCAAACTCCTAGTGGTTGACCATATTCAAAGTTAGTCTGCATACAAACCAATGAAGAACTGCCATCATGAAATGGTTACCAAGATTCATACAAAAGAAACAAAGCGGATTCTGACAATACACCATGGGCTCTGTGGGGCAGAGACAATTCTTTGGTCAGGACCCAAAAGTCCTGAGGTTAGCTTGTATTTAATATTGATTGAAATGCTTTTTTTCTAAGAGGACTTATTCTCTCCGTCTTTTAAAGTTGATTTTCTGTTATTATGACAGAATTAAGCACCCTACAATTGCTTCATAATACCCAGTTATAGAATTGTGCACATTTTCCTGAAAAAAAAAAAAAAAACGTCTAAAATACTCTTTGCATGATTGAGACTTTTGTCTCTGTAATTTATGTAGATGAGTAATACAAGAATTATGATAACGTACCATGTATCCACTCTCTCCATTGGGCTTGCATGTTAATGAGTCTTGAACTCTTCTCATAATACTAGATGTTTCTTCAATGACCTTCTCAACACAGAAGCCCAGTAGGTACTGCTAATTAATTGTCATTAAATCCAATTTACTCTCTCTGAACTAAGGTTTGGGATAGTCTTTAGAAGTAGGTTATGGAAGCATATTTTCCATTCTTAGAGAAATCATGCTTTTACCAGCATTCTTAAAAACCTTTCCTATTTTACTGCAATTCCCTATGTGCTATGGCATAGAATTAATACTGATGATTATTATTAACATAATTATCATTAATTAATTTAAAATTTTTGTTTATGTCAATGATGTCAGCATTGCTGAAAACAGTAAAAAATTATTTGCTGGGTCAAAAAAAAAGTATAAAAGATGAACAAGAATTCTACTTTCAGCCAGAAAGGAAAAACTGGTATATGCACTATACACAGTCATAATAGTGTTCAAAATTATAAATGTTTTGAAAACATGGACAATAGGCACTATGAGACTATGATGTCTGAAAGAAGAGACACTAATGAGGTTGAGCCAACAATCACAATTACATGACTTGAGACAATTTCCCAATGTGGCACAGAGAAATAAAATCCAAGCAGAGCATAATTATCCCACTGAGCTGAAGATGCAGAGATCAGAATTTGGTGTTATCGTAAACATGTATTTTTAAATCTTATTAATTTATCAGAGAAAATTTAGGAGTAAGCATCAAATCTCAAACCTTCCCTTACAAGGCCTAATTAAGCCATGAAAAAGTTCACAAGATAATCGTGTCTGGTAAAGACAGAGAATCTTGGAAAGTTCGAGAACACAAGTTCAAATCGATCACCCATTGTTTCAATTGCCTGCTATATTAAAAATAAAGATTCTTCAAAGGAAAATAACAAAACTCAGAGTTTCTACAATATATTATATAAAATGTCCAATGTTTCATTAAAAATTAATAGACTCATTAAGAAACAAAACTATAATTTATAATCAAGAAAATAAAACACAGACAACAGAAACTAAATTCAAAATGAATCAGACGATTGTGGATATAGCAGAGATTTTAAAGTATACATTATATTTAAAAAATAATATAAAATATGTTAAAATATGAAAATCAATTGAAAATCAAAATATGAAAATCAATAATCTCCGCAAAGTAATGAAAATTATACAAAGACTCAACAGGAAAATTTAGATCTGAAAGGTACAGTATCAGAAACAAAAACTCCATTGAATGGGCTTACTATCAGATTGGAAATAGTAAAAAAAAAAAAATAGGAGACATACCAATTAGCAAAACTAAAGAGAAAAAAAATGTTAACAATGCCTTTGAGACAAATCAAATTGTCTATCTACGTATAGCTGGTGTGCCAGAATTAAAATTGTCTATCTACATATAAGTGGTGTGCCAGAATTAAAAAGTTAGAAAATCATTGTGAGATATAATGACTTATAACTTCCAAAATTTTATAACTACCACTAATTTATATATACAAGCAAGCTAAATTTATAAACAGAATTATATTTAGGCTCATCAGAGTCATATAACTGGACGCCAAATTTAAGGTAAAATGTAAAGAAGTCAAAGATAAAAGATATATGGTCTATCAGGAAACAAAGATAGCAATGATAGTTGCCGTTTCATGAGAAAACAATGAAAATCTTTAAAACAGCTGAAAGAAGAAAGAAAAACTGTAATTTCAATATTATGCATCAATATTAAACCTTTTTAAAAATAAGAAATTTTTTAAAGTTAAAAAATACATAATAGTCATGCAAAGGATTCGGGATGTGTAAATAGGTTTATAGAGTTTAAAGTTTATTACATTTGTAATATGGAAAATGGGAAGCAGTAAATAAAAACTGGAAGTGGAAAATAATAAGAGTCTAGTATAAATTGAGAAGGGTGAAATGTCAGATGTGGATTGTAAGGTTTGAAGACTTGATCAAAAAATAGACTGTATGAAGGTAAGAATGCATATTGTTAGGTCTGGAGCAAGTAAAAATAAAAAAAAAAAAAGTAGAACTAAGGAGACTATAGAGGAGACAAAATGGAACTGTAAAAACTTTCAATAAATCCCAAAGAAGGCAGGAAACCAAGAACAGAGGAACAAAACAATAAATGGAGAATTGAAAAGCAATTAGCAATATGGTAGAGTTAAATCTAAATATCAAATCTAGAATTGACTGTGTGAACTGAATGTCCAAATTTGTAAACTGGATTAAAAAAGAACATAACTACAAGCTGTTTATACAATTTGAATAAAAAGACACAGACATGTTGGAAATAATTGAATGGAAAATGAAACATGTAGCAACAAGCAAGCCTAAAAGAACTGGCCTGGCTATTTTAATATCAGACATAGAAGACTTCAAAGCGAAATGTATTATGTGACCTAAGAGGAACATTATAATAATAAAAAGAGCAATTTAGTAGGAAGATATCTGTTAAAATACTGTAATTTATAAAGCATAAATGGACAGAACTAAAAGGAAAAGAGACAAATTTATACAAATTGTATAAATGTCTAACCAATGTATACTTGAAAGTAATAATAAAATAAAAATATAAATATATTATAGATTTTAATAGTCCTTTCTCAATAATTAATAAATCAATATACAAAAAATCAATAACAATATAGAAAATCTACAAAACCAGTATCAATCCCTTGAACTAACATTCACAGATTACTACATTCGACATCTGTTAAATATACTTTATTTTTTTTAAGTACACTTAGAATGTTCACTAAACTTGACATTTTCAGGGGTATAAAATAAACTTCAATAGATTTTAGAAGAGTTTCTCACAAAGACACAATCAGAATTAAAATGACCAACCAATAAAAATTTCATGTAAAAAAAATTCTTACAAATGTGAAAATCCTCACAGTGGGAAATACTACTAATCTAAAGAAACAATAGTCAAGGAGAAACCACAAGAAAAATTTTGAAATGATGTTAAATAAATTATTTCAAAAGAAAACAATTTGTCAATACAGCTAATGCAGTAAATAAAGAAAAAACTTATAAAATTAAATGTTAACATTACAAAGGAAGAAAGACTTAAGATTGTTGGTCTAAATGTTTACCCTATTAAACTAGAAGAGAAAACTAACCCTAAAGTAAATTGAAGGAAAGAAAAAATAATTATGAGAGCAGAACTCAAAATAATAGAAAAGAGACAAACAATAGGTAAAAACAAAGCTAAAACTGGTTATCAAAAAGATTAATAAAATTAATAAAACCCTGGAAATAATAATCAAAACAAGAACTGTATTAGTCTTCTTGGGCTGCCATAACAAAATACCATAGACTGGGTGGTTTAAATAATAGAAATTTATTTCTCACAGTTCTGGAGGCAGGAAGTCTGAGATCAGGGTGCCAGCATGGTTAGGTTCTGGTAAGAGCCCACTTCCTGGCTTGCAGATGGCTGCCTTCTCACTGTGTCCCCACATAGCTAAGAAAATTAGCTTTGGTGTTTCTCTCCTTACAACGGCATTAATCACATCAAAGGGACTTGATTCCAATAAACTCATCTAATTACTTCCCAAAGTCCCCACCTCCCAATGCCATTATATTGGGGCTAGTTATTTACCTATGGATTTTTGGGTACTACGTATAAGCCCATTACAGAAACAAAATACACATTAACAATAATCGAACTGAAAGTACGATTATCACTACTTTCTGCATAATAACAAATCTTAGTCATTAAAAGAATAAAGAAATATTATGAAACTTTATGTCTATTAATTCAATAAATAGGTAAATTAAAAAAATTTCTTAAAAAATACAACTTTCTGAAACCAACAAAATAAATAAAAAATTTGAATAGTATTATGTTAAAATTAAAATTTTAATTAAAGAAACTTCCACTGAGAAAATTCCAGGGCTGAAGTGTTTCAGTAGTCAATTATAATAATTAAAATAATTAGTGCCAATCCTATACAAATTTTTTAAGACTATAGAGAAAAAGGGAACATATTCTAACTCACTTTAATTTTATAAAGCTAGTGTAATAACTGTGGTATTAAAACCTAACAAAAATATTACAGGAAAAAAATAGTTCTGAGGAACATGCATACAAAAAGTCTCAATATAACTGTTAAATCAGACCGGAAAATATATTAAATATAATACATCTTAATCAAATGAGGTTTATCTTAGGACATAAAATTTGTTCAATATCAGGAAGTTATCAGTATAGTTTTCCACACTCATAATAAGAAAAATTATGTGATAGATTCAGTAAATAGACATACTAAAAGTCTTTGACAAAAAAAATTTAATACATCCATTCAAATAAAAAATTCAGAGAAATTGCATTTAGAAAGTATGGCAGTCAAACCAAAAGATAAGACCTGTGGCTTGTTTCTAGCCAAAAGAAGACAATAGTGATGAAATGTCACTCTCATGATTATGTTATATTTGACAGGACTTTATTTTGTTAGTAACTGGCTAGAAATTCTCATTGCGGGTTTGAAGTAAGAGACTAGTTAGTAAAGTTGACATGTGCAAAGAATGCACGTGGCCTCCAGGAACAACTCGCAAGAAGCTGTGGCTCTAGGTCTTATAACCACACATAAAAAAAGAATTTTGCCAACAAACTGAGTGAGCTTGGAAGCAGATTCTTATCCAGTCAAACCTTCAAATGAGGCCACAACTCAACTGAGTCCTTGACTGCAATCTTGTGAGACCTCTCCCCGCACAAAGCGGAGGGCTCAGCTAAGATTGGCACAGACACCTGACTCTCAAAATCAGTAAAATAGTGTGGTTGTTACAAACCATTATAATGGTGGTAGTTTGTTAGCAGTAATAGAAAACTAATGCAAATTCTGATACTAGGAAGTGGGCTTGCTCCTGTGACAAACACCTAAAATGTGGAAATGGCTTTGGAACCATACATAGGGGGGGAGACTGGTGGATGGTGAATGTTATAGAGATGACCTAAATTGCCTTGAACAGAGTATTAGCAGAAATCTGGATGTGGAAGATACTGCTGGTGAGACTTAGGAAGGAAGTGAGGAAATCGTTATTGGAAAGTGGAAGAAGAGGAAATCTTGTTATGTAGTAATTTTTTTTTTTGATTTGGTAATACAAAGCTACTTTATATTCCCATTATCAATCTTACAGAGTCACAATATATTAAATTTGGTATGGTTTTGTTAAACAATTATTTTCCTTAGGACTTTTATATAAGTATTTCATGAGGAAAATTGACTTTTCTTATATATTGGTTGGATTTTGTTTTCCAATTAGGCCCTCCTAATAAAATGAAATAGTAACCTTTCCTTCTTTTTCTGATATTTAGAAAAGTTTGGGTAGAATTACGATTACCTATTTCTTTAGAAATCATTTTTTTGAAGGCAGTGATCATGCCTTTCTCATCTTTAATTCTCCCAGGTTTTAGCATAAAACTTAACAGAACTAGGTAGTCAATAAATAGCTATTATACTGACTTGATATAAGACTCTTTCAGTTGTTTGCTTCATTGGGGAAATGTACTGGACTTCACTTAATTGATAAATAGTGCCTAATATTGCGAATGCAAATAACTGCCTCACATAAATTTAGTTTTAGAAGAGCGTTTTGATAAGATATGAGTACTTTCATAAAATTAGAAATAATCAACAGAAATTATAAAAGATTGTTTGAAATTTTAAGTAGACTATATACTAGGGCATCAGAGTTTTCATATAATGTAGTATGCACGAAAAGGCTTTGCAAAAAATAGAGATTCGGCTTCAGTGGACAGAGCAGCAGATTTTTTGGTAACTATGGATTAATTTAAAAATAAATGAACTTGGAATAATAAAATATATCTAAGCCTCAGTTTTATTTAAGAGTCACGTGATTTTAGGTAAGAATTAAATTCTCTAAATCTCTGATATTCTTTACCTGAAAAGGGCACAATTATTTATGTAACAGAGATTGAATTAGGTTGCATATTTTAAGCACCTGTGAACTATAAAGCATTATACAAATAGTGTTATTAGAGCTGATTAGATGTAACCTGAAACATGGTAGGTGGAAAAAAAAATTGATGAGAATATCATGAGATTATAAAATCACCGAAGAAACAAATTTTCATATATGAAGGAATTAGATAATTATTGAAGCTAAATTTTCAAATGTACTGCTTATAAATGAAAAAGGGGGGACAGGCTAAATGGATATTTTAAAACTATAGAAAAATATTTTCTAATGGATTTTCCATATGCATTTATCTACTGCTTTACTAGAGACAACGTACAGCTTATTGGGCGATATTCAGTATAATCAAGTAGTATTCACTGGAGGACGTTAAACGACATCAATGACGACTTCAGGAGATGTTTGTCTAAATGGATGGCTAAAATTAAAATAATGATGTGGTAGGCAGAATGGTCTTCAAAGATATATCCTTTGAGATATCTCCTGAAATACCTCCTGAATTTCGTTATAAGGCAAAAGGGAATTTGCAGATCTTAACTTTACAGATCTTAAAATAGGTAGAGTATACTGGCGTATCCAGGTGGACCCAATCTAATGCATGATCCTTAAAAGCAGAGAACTGTTTCTGGTGGAAGCAGAAGAACTGAAAAAGACGTCAGAAAATTCCAAATATGAGAAGGATTTTTTGTATGAGTGACAGGAGAACAAGAGAACAGAGGGCTAGCCCACAGATTGCCCAAAGAACACCCTATTGGTAAAGGATCCCAATTGCCTCCTGGGAGACAAAAACAGGAGGGCCATAACCTATAGCTGGTTTAATCTGGCCACAGACACTTGCACAGAAGGTCCTATTCTAACCCGCCCACAACCCTAGCCTTATTATGTCATCATTATAATACCATGTTTATGCTCAGAAATTCATGAATGTAATTATAGCAGACTAAATTCTGTGTAAACACATGTGCATTAGGCAAAGTGTTATGCGGTAGCTGAATGTTAATCAAAATGACCTCACATGCCAATCACCTAGGAACGCCTTTGTAACCACCCATCGTGGCTCTTATATATAACACAGCCCTCCTGTTTCTAGGTTGTTACAGCCCTCTTCACTGAGAACTCGCTTCTGCCTTGGAGCATACTATCTTATCTTTGCACTTCCCAAATTCCACAGGGCTATAGCCTTCCTTAGCATAGCCTGTTTCCTTCTAAAATATACCTTTAATAAATCTTATTTTTTCTAAATCTCACTGACCTGTAATTCTTTGCTGTGTCTGTGGGGGAGAACTGAGGAAAAATGCGAATTGCACTTCTATGCTATTAACCCCCACATGCCACAGGGATGACGCCTGAGTTCAAATTGCACCCAAATGGTAACAGTGAAAAAGGGATAAAAGTTACTCCTGGGTGAGACAGGTGTATTCTGAGGGCGAAAATACTAAAACAACAACAACAACAACAATAATAACAACAACAAAACCTCCTGGTGGATATGAGCATTAGTTTCAGGGAATTCAAAAAAAAAAGAAGACCAAAATTGGAGTCTAAGAAAGACAATGGTTATAGGAAAGAGAAAGACTTCTTTGAAGAGGGAGGCGGTGAAGAGAAAAAGCAGAAGGAGCAACTGAAGTTATATAGAAACAAAGGAATATCTAAAAATTAGAAAACAGAATGTTCTCTTTCTCGGAAAAAAAAATGCCATTCATTAAGAAATTTGCACATACTTGAATTAACAGAAAACCATAATGATTTAAAAAACTGTTCAAATTCTTCAATACTGCTTACACAGACATGCCTTTTATTAATGTTTCAGGAAAATATTAGACATTTCAATAAAAGAAAAAAGTAGGCAATATCACAAAGTGCTACTAAAGGAAGAATATAGAAAATAAAGTATTAGGGTGATGAAAAAATCTCCTCAAATCATAAATTGAGGAAAATTAACACAAAACCTCAAATGTAATAAAATATTCTTAAGCATTGAGTGGCATTAAGAAAGCTCTCAAAACAAATTTTACTCAGTATATAAATTAATACTAAACAAGAAAATAATTATGAAAGAGGTTATTGAACCAAGTAAAGAATATAAAAATATCAGAAAGATTCATATCAGTAGTTAAGATTAAACGACAAGATATGCCAAAGAAATTAAATTCACATCAAATAATGAGGAATATTGAGAACAAAAATAAAACAACAGAGAAAGAAATCAAAAGAAAGGTAGAGGAAAAAAGGAGAGAAAATATAATAGATACTAATCCTTTTAGGATTTTCAAAATAAAAGATACTGGAGAACTGAGGATACAGGAATTGAGGAATTACATGATGGTGAGTTCCTTGGATTTTTTTGTTGCCTCCTACATCTCAGACTTCTTGGTAGAAGTGACCCAGAAACCCCATAGGTGGGATGTATTATTTTAACCTAGAGGGGCAACCCCTTCCCCCCAATTGTGTACTTTCTCTAACCAAAGGACCACTAAAGAGTCAATTTAGCAAGATGGAAAACTTTTAGAAAATAACCACTCTACTCCATCCAAACACCAAAGATGAAAACACATCCTAATCCTTACTCATTCTAAGAAAGGCAGCTAGGACATGGTATTAGTCAAGGTTCTCCAAAGAAATACAACCAACAGGATGCTTATATATATAGAGAAAGATAGAAACAGTGAGAGAAAGAGAGAAAGAAACAGAGAGACAGAGAGAGACAGAGAGAGACAGAGAGAGAGAGAGAGAGAGAGAGACAGAGAGAGACAGAGAGAGACAGATTTAAGGAATTGGCTCATATGATTGTAAAGATGTGCCGAATCCAAAGTCTGATGGAGTACACTGGCAGACTGGAGAGTAGGGGAAGAGTTGCAGTCCAAAGCAGACTATTGGCAGAACTCCCGCCTGCTTAGGTGAGGTCAGTCTATGTTCTAATAAGGCCTCAACTGATTGGCTGAGGCCCTCCTATACTACAAAGAGCAACCTGCTCTATTCAAAGTCCACCATTTAAATGTTAGCTTCATCAAAACAAACAAACAAACAAACAAACAAACAAACCAAAAACCTTCATGGAAACATCCAGGATAATGTTTAACCACATAGCTAAGTATAGTGGAACAGCCAAGTTGACATAAAATTAACCATCACAGATACCTAGATTTTCACTCTTAACCACTCTATAATGAGGTGCATCACCTGAAGTGGTTTCAAAGCGGCTGAGTAAGGAACTGGGATTGTCACCCCCACCAGTGGTAGCGAGATGCATACTTCAATAAGAAGTATTACATAAATACCTCATTTTACTGTGGGTCATCTTATTACCCTTTATAGATGTGGTTTTTACAAAGTAAAAGCAAGACCCACTACTAGCCAAAAGATTATGATGCTTTATTTCGATATTCAATACTCACTTTATTGTGGTGATTTGAATTGAATCCACAATACCTCAGAGGTATGCCTGTATATACAGAAAAGCTCACAAATTAGATGTCAACATGTATATAAATTCAGCAAAGTGTCTGTCAGTGTAGACCACAAGAAGAGACTGCATCCCTCCCTCAACTTGACAGTAATGAAGCATCTCTTTTCCTTCACATGGGTGCCAGAGGAAGCCTAGTGGAGAGCTGGGGTTGTCACCACCTCCCTGCAGTCACAGGGGGACTTCCCCAGTGGTCTCAGTACAGGTCCAAATGGGAGCTGGAATGTCCACTCCACTCAGGATTAATGAGGAGCTCTTCCTTCTTTAGAGTCTATGGAGGCCGGACAGGGAACCTGGGTTTCTACCCCACTCAGCCGTAAAAAAGACCACATTCCTTCCTTTTCCCTGCCAGTGTGGCATCAAAACAAACCAGCCGAAAATGTTTAAGTAAGATCAAATCTCTCATAGCATAATATCCAAAATGTCCATATTTTGCTTGAAAATCAGTCATCTTACCAAGAACCATATTAAATGGCAACGAGACTATTAAACTACTGAATTTAGGTAATAATTAGGAATTAAAACAAGAATGAGATCAAATTTTACATCAATTGAGAGAGCCTCCATATTAATGTCAAACTGTAAAATTATACTCACCTGCCATTAGTTACAGTCAGGTCAATGTGCTGAAAGTAAACTGTCCAGAAACAATCCCCCGATGGCCCCATCAGCCTAATTATTTCAGTGATCACTAATTCATCATACAGCAAATTTGGCTTTTTTCTAATTGGTCAAATAATGAATTCACCAAATTTATCAAAATCTTGTTTTTCTTAATGTCTTATGAGAGTATTCAAAATGTTTAGTGTATTTCTGGGAATTAGCATTTTTATGCATTTAGAATTTTAAGTGCAAAGCATGTCATGATTAGTTTAAAAAATAGATTGGGGTTTATGTATTCCAACATATTTTCAATCCATTTTATAGCCTTTCCTATTTTCTTAATGCTTGAATTTGCATTCTTGGATGGGAGAAAGAGGGGAGAAGTTATCAATATTTCTAAGAATTTTGGTAGCTATTTGCATAAAGAATCTCGATAATTCACAACTTAGAATAAAATTAAAATATGTCTCACGTGGCATAATTTCTTCCAGAAGTTGGGACACATCTTTATACCTTCCCAAGATCTTTTAAGCCAGTGAGGGCTTATAGGCCTTTATCTGGTGAAAACATCTTTACCTGAGCACATCTGTTTTACACTTCCTGGTTCCTCTTCTAATTCTTTCCTTTTGTCTCCTAACAGGTGATTTATATTCATTTGGTGGTCAGAGACTAGCTCTTTAATCACTTTGCATTATTACCTACTCTATTTTTTATTTAAAAAACTGTAGTTTCTGGTTGATTAAGTTTTAGCATTTAACATTTAAATTGGATATTTAGATTTAGAAAACACTTTAAAAAAATTATTCTGAATAGAGAAAAATGATTCTTGTTTCCAAGACAATTACCTCAAAGTTTTATTTATTTTTAGATGCTGCAGTGACTTAACTTCAAGTGTGTATGCCTGCCTATCAAAATAATGAACATAGAAAGCTATCGATTCTTCCTAAATGGTAAAGGAAGAGATAAGAGAACAAAACTTTTGGGGAAACATCAGTCTCAGTTTGTCAAAATATTACTTCTCTGAAAAATTATTTGAACAAATACATAGTATTATATAATCAAAGATAAAAACTAAGTGTCTCATGTCTTTCTTTCTTCTATGCAGAAAAGAAATGATCAACACCCAAGAAATCTTTGTGGTGGCAAAGAACACTTTCACACCTGACCATCATTCAGTAAGTCAGGACATTACTACAAAGCATTGTGAAAGAACATAAAATCAAAAGTGCAGTTTGTCCCCCATGAGTTTATAAACTAAAGTCAGAGATAGACATATGTCTAAGTACTAAACATATTGCAAGTGCTTTGCAAGTACAAATACCATGCTATGTTAGATATTAATTCCAAGTGATGGGATTTGGAAAGAATTCTGAGAATCGACTAATATATAATTGGGTTTTAAGAGGACATAAAATACTATCCCCAAATTGCAGTTGAACATTAAGGATATAAATCACTTAAAGTTAAATTTAGGAAAACAAAAAATGTTGAGGAGAATGGGAACCAGTCTTGAAAATGTATTGGATGACAAAGATCCTTAAAATAACACTACAAGTAGCCTAACAAATATATAATATAATATATGTGTTGTATGGTTAGATTTCAATTGGAATTCATTACCTAGACACAAAATAGGCATTTCCCACATGTAATACAATATATCAACTTAAACTATAACAAAGATTGGTTAAACAAGACTGGAAAATAGTATCTTCATTATAGGTCTTCAGTATTCTCACATAACTCACTCATACGAAAATGAGCAATCACAAGAATCTAGTTGCTATGACTAAGAGCGATCAAAAACAACAAAGAAGAAATGTAAGCACCCATAGACTTTAGATTTAGTATGACCAAAAAGAATATAAAATTTTAAATATATAGTTTCAAATTTAAATACTCACTGGGTGGTCTGCACAGCAAATTAGATGCAGCTGCAGTAACTACTCAGAATTCAGTACAGAGAAAGAGATTGAAAACATAAAAAATAAGTTAAATGGCAAAGCGATCAAGAAGACAAGAACAAAACTTAATATGCAAATTACTTAAGGTCAAGAAAGAGTAAAGAGAAACTATAGACAAGAGGCAATAATTGAAAAAATGTTAAGAATTTTTCAGTACTAATCAAAAGTATGAATTAATAGTTATAGATATTATCTTTATTATTAAGAATATATAATTGCTCAAATATTCAGAAACCAAATAAAAAGTAATTTTTAAAATTCAATAATAAGGACAGATCATGTACCAAATACAATTAGGTTGATAATATAATTCTCGATATTATGGTGAAATCAGATGATGTTGAGAAATTCCATTCAATGTACAATTGTGGACTGACCAAAATTATTTATAAGACAGAAAGTAAAATGAATATTTTCATGTAACAAAAACTGATAAATTCGTTTCATACATTATAATGCTTTTATATTATTTTGTCATATTCTGCCTTGCATCTGAAAAATTTTCTATATTTATTTTTTTTTAACTTGTATATGTTAAGGTTTACTTTTTTTTGCTGTAAAGTTCTAGGTATTCTAAGCATTTGACGAATGCTTAATGTCTCGTGTTCACCATTATAATATTAAACAGAATAATTTCCCTGTACTAAAATTCCCTGTGCTTAACATATGCAATGCCCCAACACGACTCATGACAACCACTGATCTTTTGGCCATTTAAAAATTTTGCCTTTTTCCGAAATTTTATGTAATTGGAATCATAAAGTATCTAGCTTATTCGCATTGCAGAAACAAGACCAGCAAGAAACCAAGCACCACTCAAAGAGTTGGAGAACTCAGGTTTATTACACTGGTGGTCCTAGAAGAGCTAGTGCTTTGAAGTTCAAGCCCCTAGCTCAGG
This sequence comes from Pteropus alecto, assembly GCF_000325575.1. Taxonomy (NCBI): domain Eukaryota; kingdom Metazoa; phylum Chordata; class Mammalia; order Chiroptera; family Pteropodidae; genus Pteropus; species Pteropus alecto. Next base: position 16,676,046 of record NW_006434839.1, read on the forward strand.
GGTAACCTTACTTTTATAAGGCTTAAGAAGCAAAGTCAATACATCTGTTCTTAACAAACAAAGGCAATACATCTGTTATTTAGACAGAACAATCAAAGGTCTTTAGTTGATTTTGAGATCACTTCAACTTATGCAGAGAGCATGTTTACAGAAGCAGAACAAAGAGATGATTACAAGGTTAGCCATTTGAGTGGAAAATTCCTCTTCATTCAGACTGGTCTTTTTCACATAGCAACATATATTTAAGATTAATTAATGTTTTTCTGTGGTTTGATCATTCATTTTTTAATTGGCGAATAATATTCTATTGTATAAGTGCTACATTTGGTTTATCCATTATCCATTATCCAAATTGTTGAAGGAATCTTGGTTGTTTCAAGTTTTTAAGAATTATTCATAAAGCTGATATGAATATTCATGAGCCGTTATGGTAATAATTTTTAAAATTATTTGGGTAAATAACCTAGGACTGTATGGAAAGACCGTGTTTAATTTTGTAAGACTGCCAAACTGTCTCCCAAGAAAGAGATACCATTTTGCATTTCCACCAGCAGTTAATGAGATTTTCTATTGCTCTGCATCCTCACAAGAACTCGATATTGTCAGCTCTTTGGATTTTGACCATTCTGATAGGTGTGTGTAAGAATACCTGTGTTGTTTTAATTTGCATTTCTTTAATAACAAACAATGTGGAACATCTTTTTACATGTGTATTTTCTATCTGTACAGTGTCTTTGATGAGATGTTTATTCGGGTCTTGCATCCATTTTTCAACTGAGTTGTTTGTTTCCTTATTCTCGAGTTTTAAAAGTATTTTGTATATTTTCAATACAAATACTTTATCAGGTATGTGTTTAAAAATATTTTTTCTCCTAACCTGTGTCTTGTCTTTACATTCTTTTAACAATGCCTCTCAGAGACAGAAAAAAATCATTTTAATAATGTCAAACATTATTTTTTTCTTTTAGAAATTATTCTATCAGTGTTGTATTTAAAAACTCATTACCAAATCTAAGTTCATATAGATATGCTCCTGTGTTTTCTTCAACTTTTACATTTTACACTTCAGTCTAAGATCTATTTTGGTTAATATTTCTGTAAGTCTGTGTCTAGGTTCATTATTTTGCATATGGATATTTAATTGTTTCAGCGTCATTTCTTGAAATGATTAGCCTTTTCCATTGGATATTATTGCCCCTTCATCAAAGGGGCAATATTTGACTTTATTTATGTGAGTCTGTTTCTGATCTCTCCAATATATTCCATGGATAAATCTAACCTTCTACTCACATTTTCTGTCTATACTTTCAATATCATTCTGTCTTGATTACTGTAGGCATATTATATATCTAAAACTGGGTAGTGTAAGTTTTCCATGTATGTTCTTCATTTTAAGAATTATTAGTTATTCCTGGTCTTTTGCCTTTCCATATAAACTTTAGAATCAATTTGTTGATATCTACAAAATAGTTTTTTGAGATTTTAATCGAGAGTTCATTCAATCTATATATCAGTTGGGGAGAATTGACACCTTAACAATATTGAGTCTCCTAATTCAGATACACAGAATACCTATCCACTTATTTAAATCCTCATTGATTTGTTTTTACAGTGTTTTGTAGTTTTCCACATATGGGTGCTTTAGAAGTTTTGTTAGATTTATAACTGTATATTCATTTTTGCTTTTACTATACATGTTATTATTTTATTAATTTCAATTTCTAGGTGTTTATCCTTGGTATATTGAAAAGCAATTAAATTTTTATATTAACCTTGCATCTGGTAATTTTGCTATAATTGCTTATTAGTTTCATAAAGACTTTTTTATTGATACTTTGGGATTTTCTGCATAGACAATCATGTCATATCTGAACAAAGACAGTTTTATGTCTCTCTTTTCTATCTGTATAACTTTCAGGTATGATGCTAGATATAGGTTTTTTGTAGATATTCTTTATCAATTTGAGGCAGTTTCCCTCTATTCCTAGTTTCCTGAGAATTTTAAAAATCATGAATGGATGTTGGATTTTTGTTAAATGCCTTTTCTGCATTTATTGTTGTGATATATTACGATACTTGGTTTTTAAACATCGTGCCACCCTTACCTATTTCAGATAAATCTCACTTTGTCATGGTGTATTATTCTTTTTACATATCGCTGGTTTCAATTTGCTAATATTTTTTTGAGGATTTTTGTATCTGTGTTCATGAGAGATATTGGTTTATAGTTTTCTTGTTGTGTCTTTGTCTGATTTTGGTATTAGGATAAAGTTGGCCTCAGAATAAATCAGAAAGTATTTTCTCTGCTTCTACCCACTGAAAAAGATTATAGAGAATTGGTATAATTTCTTCCTTAAATGTTTCGGCCATTATTATTTCGAATATTCCTTTTGCTCCAGTCTCTCATTCTTCTATTGTTGGTATTTCAATTAAACATGTATTGTATCTTTTGAAATTATCTGATAGTTTTTGGATATTTTATTCTGTTTTATTTACTTATTTTTACCTTTTCATTTCTGTTTGTAATATTTTCAAGGTTTTACTTTGTTTCCTTGGCCATGTCAAGTCTACTAATGAGCTTATCAAAGGCATTCTTCATTTGTTAACAGTTTTTTTTTTCTTAATATCTACCATTTTCATTTTATTCTTTTGGGGGGTATTTATATATCTCTTTTTACATTACCCATTTGTTTCTATATGCTGTCCACTTTTTCTATTATAGCCTTTAACATATTAATCATAGTTTTAAATTCCCACTGATAATCCCAACATCTATGTCATATGTAAGTCTTATTTTGATGGTTGTCTTTACAAACTTTGTCTTTTCTTGACTTTCATGTGCTGTGTAATATTTTGTTGAAATCCAACTTTTTTTTTTTTTGAGTGACAGTAATTGAGATAAATGAGCCATTAGTCTGAGAATTTATGTTAATCTGTCTAGAATTTGAGCATTGTTTAATGTTTGTGGTAGCTATATATTCCAGAGAACTTACGTTCCTCTAATGTTCTTTTCTCATCAATTATTTTGGTTTTGAACTCCCTAAGTACTCCTCCTAACAGAAAGTATGTGTTTTGTGGCTCTTTCATCTGCAATGAATTTTTATACTGGAACTCTGTTGGTGTGGTGGTAAGGTGTCTGGGAAAGAAGCATTCTATAGTCTTCCAATTAAATCTCAGTCCTTTACTGACTATTGTTTCTGGTGTATAACATTGACATGTGTTCTTCTTAAGTAGCTTCTCCTTCTCTCAGGCCGGACTGGAAGGCTAGCATGGGCAGAAGTGAGACAAATACCCTGGGACAAGGAACTGATAAAAGATTTTCTCCTGAAAATAAGTCTTTGTCAAAGAGAAGGCTTTGGGAGTATTTCACCATAGTTAACTCTCCTCCTGATGGAGCCACCAGGTGATTGCTTCTGAATTTTCACCTTGAGTACCTGGTAGGATTCTCGTGGTGACGCCAGGTAATGTATCAGGGCAGTTTCTCACTCTCATGCTAGCGATTCATCAAAATTGACATTTAAGTGTACCTACCTGTTTATGGTTCCAGCTCCAGGGGCTTTTGCTCCAGGTGAGCAGTTGCAGCTGTGACTTTGTATCTACCTATGGAAACTTCTTTCTTTGATTGGCCCAAGAGGAGTCACTAATTTTTGGTTTGTCCAGGTTTTTCTTGTTGTAAGGAGGGGAGTAACAATTTTCAAGTTCTTCACATGTCAGTGCTGAAACTGAACCCTAAATAGTTTTTAAAACTTGTTAATAATAACATTTTAAGGAAAATTATATAAAAGAAGAAATCTTTATAAATTACCTTTGTCTAATTTCCATGTTAGATCTGCTTAATTTTAAATCCCTGAATCTATGTATCAACTGTGTGGTTAGTTATATTTTCATATAACTATTTAATAAAATCATGAAAGCAAAAGAAAAATAGTATTTAAATAACTTTGCAATTGAAATCCTGCAATTAATAATTTATACTCTCCTTGTCAAAGATAGTCAAATAACTAAATCATGGATTAATCTTGTTGCCAGTTACATTTCAAAGAACATTTGGGAAACAATATGGCTAAAACTTAAAAATTTAAAAAATATATATATTTTCCCTTTTATTTTCTCATTTGTAACATTCTACTTCTCTATTTATTTAGTATCTTCACATTTACAAACAAATGTAAGTAGTGTTTCTATTTTGGTTTATTCCGTATACGAGCTTAATTAAGATAATAAAAGACAACCAATAACTCAGATTTTCTAAATTCTCTTTTGATCTCTAGAATAATAACCCCCAGGAACACTATGCTACATTTTTAAGGCAAAGCATTAGGCCAGCAGCTGACTTTGTCCTTATTTTCTGCCTCCCCCACACTGCCGTTGGCGTTCTAGGCTGTGTGTTTTAGTCTGTGATCCCTATCATTAAAGGGTTGGAACTGACGTAGAGCCAGTTCCACCCACTGCACAGATGCAGGAACTGACTGGGGAAAATGAGGCTGAAAATAAGTACCTGTGATTTCCAAGGAAATATAGTCGTTTTAAAGATAAAATGTCAAGGCATCGTGAAAGCAAAGTGTGACAAGTGAGCTATGTTGGGACACCGAGATGATTTAATTGGCTACACATCACAGCCAAAAGCTGGCTTCTCAATGGTTTTCAAAAGAAAATCAATGATTAATGATATAGTATTTATTAAAAAAATATTTTCTTATTGTTTTCAATGTTAGTATTGGAAAAATGAATTTCTGTTCATCGAAGTCCATATTTTACCACTAAAAGAGGGCCATAGTGATGGATTCTGAACATTTTCCAAGGAAGTAGTCTTGGGTAATTAATTCACGTGTGTTGTTTCCCTGCTTTCTTTGTATAAAAATAGATAATAATTGGGATCGTGCTTTGGGGATTGGAGTGTAAAATGATTCGACTGCTTTTAGGATCATGGATTTTCATTGATATATTTTTGTTGTGACTTTTTGTTTAGCCTTCTGACTTCACATAAAGTCTGTGCTATTGAACGTTAAGATCAGTCTATAGAAAAGATTCACTAGAACAATTTCAAAAGCTTATCTTTCTTTTACTCAAGAATAAATATCTCTGCATAAAAATTCTCAGTGACACTATTTTCCCCTTTCATGTGTTGCTGTTACCAGAAACAAATTAATAAAGAAAAACTGCCCTTCAGGCAAAAGTTTTGTTGCCCCAACTCTCCAGCTTTGGCATCTTCACATTGTTTTCCCCAGAGCATTGCTGGTCTCAGTATTTCTGTGAAGGTAGATCATCACTGGAGCCTGAAGACAGTGGAGACATTGGTTGCATTAAGAAGCAAAGAATTTTCCCAAAGTGGCTATCGAGCTGCTTGACAATGAGATAAATTCTCATGGAAAAGATTAATGAAGTTCAAAAAGAAGTCCTGAGTTTAGTTCTTCTTGGTAAAATGTAAAGCTTTTTCTTCTTCCAAAGACAAAGGCACTCAGTTCCCACATGTCATCTTTCCCTTTTTAAGCTTCAATAGCCACTTCATTAAGTGAAACAATGCCATCATCAGCCATCATCTGCCCAGGCCTGAATTCTCAATATAGCCTGGTACTCTGCAATCTCAACAGGCAGGTCACAATTTCCATGTGCATTTGCATTTTAATCTATGAATTCATACTATCCATAAATTTTCTAAGAATGTGAAAAGCTCTGGAGTTAAAAGAAGGAAGTGCATGTTTCTCTTTTCAAATCAGTTTCTAACATACTGCATAATTCTTTTCATATTTAATTTTTTGGAAAGAAATCTTTGTCTTTTTGTTAACTGAGGTATTCCAATTTCCAACAATATTTCCTGATACATAATAGTCCCTCAATATCCTTGTTGGATCAATTGGAGTAAAAATCTTATACTTGAAAAACACAGATATATATACAAGTTATTTTCATAACAATTCTACAAGGCTAATACAGTACATATTAACCAATGATACCATGGACAATATATAGAATGTAAAATAAGTTTAAATTAATAAAAAATGAGAAGATTCATGTTTGAAATGAAAAGTGAAAATAATTACAATAAAAAACTTCTTAAATAGTAAAAGGATTTCATGATACATGGATAATCTGGATAATCATGCCTGTTGACATATATTAGCAATTTCTTTCTCCCTCTGCTCTCTACTTTCCTTGCTCTAACAGGCAATTCTGTTATTTTAAGTTTTAAACCTACATACAGTTTTTGTTTTTTATGACTAGACAGTTATTTCTCTGGAACATTTCAAATTAAGAAAAAAGGGTCTAATTTGAGCTATAAAGCCTAAATCTCCTCTCCTTTCCCCTGACTCTACAAATATATAAATGCAACTAATTACATATGTGAGTATGCAACTATTTGCTTATTCAGTAGTCCCTCTTATCTGTGATTTTGTGTTCCTTGGTTTCAGTTACCTGTGGTCAACTGCTGTCCAAAAATATTAAATGAAAAATTCCAGAAATAAACAATTCATATTTTAAACTGTGTGTCATTCTGAGTAGTGTCTCCATGTGGTATATGAAACCTTCCCGTTCCTCAATTATTAGTCATCTTAGTTATCAAATCAGCTGTGGAGTATCACAGTGCTGGTGTTCAGGGAACTCTTATAGTATCCTAAGGCTACTCACAATGCCTACATCATTCACCTCACTTTATCTCATGACACAAGCATTGTATTATCATCTCACATCATCGAAAGAAGGGTGAGTACATTATACTTAGGTGTTTTGAGAAAGAGAAAAAAATAGCATTTACGTAACTTTTATTACAGTATATGATTATAATTGTTCTATTTTATTCTTAGTTATATTGTCAATCATACTGTGTCTAATTTACAAATTAAACTTTATCATAGGCATGTATTATAGGGAAAAACAGTATATATAGGGCTTGGTACTATTCTCGGTTTCAAGCATCTACCGGGGGCCTTAGAATGTATTCTCTGTGGATATAGGGGTACTACTATATATCCAAAGTATTTAAGAGGTACTACTGTATACCAAAAGTATTAAGGTGATATTTCTGAAAGCTTGCAAGAAGGAGGACATAATACTACACTGTCCATATATTTTAGTTGAGGATAAATGAGAATGTAGAATAGTTTAATTCTTTATATATATACATTTATATATGTTAAGATTTATATATATACACATATATATGTGTGTGTGTGTGTGTGTGTGTGTGTGTATATATATATATATATCCTGATGTACTAAGTTTTTCACTCTGTGTCTGCATACTCATAGCTATCTTAACCTTTCTCTGGACATTTCCATGTCTGTTTTGACTGAGACTTTTACTCATATCTATGAAACTGATCATGAGAAAAGATATGTAAATGCATTAAGGTATTAGAGCTCCATTTAGTCCATTGGAAAAGGTAGAGTATAATGAAGTTCAATCCCTTGAAAGACAGGAGATTCACTCTGCTTTTGAAACAAAAAGAAAAAGATATTACATTCATTTTCTAGTGACATGGTAACAAAATATCACAGCTTGGTTGGCTTAAACCGAAATCCTACCAGTTCTGGAAGCCAGAAGTCTAAAATCAAAACATCAACAGGGTCAGTTCTTTCTGAGGATTTTGAGGGAAGAATCTATTCTAGGCTTCTGCCATTGGCTTCTTAATGATCATCTTCCCTCTGTGTCTCTTCATATTGTCTTTCTTCCATGCAGTCTCTATGTCCAAATTTTCCCTTTTTTTAATGATAACAGTTTTCTTGGAGTAAAGTCCACTCTAATGACCTCATTTTAACTTGACTATGTCTTTAAAACAATAACTCCAAATAAAGTCACATTCCGACACTATGAGAGTTAGAATTTCAACATATGAATTTTCAAAGGGTACAATTCAATTCATAATGGGTACGCTGAGCCTCTCCTGGATGTAGGCTTCAGAAGCCCTATGAATTCAGAATCATATTCTCTAGCATACTGCATGATGACAAATGATACTTTTTTTCTTTTTTTAACTAAAGAAGGAAAAAATGAGTAGGATAATTAGCATGTAACCTACATATTATTCTACTGAGTATTTTCTGACATTGCTAATGTTATTGCTGCATACAAGCTGCCATATTTCTGAACCGAGTCGAGTCTGAAACTTTACATGTTGTGCCAGTGGCACAGCACAAGTCCTTGACAAAAGGAGAAAGAAATAAAGCATCTCATACACTGGCCTCTTGATATCCTGCTCTCTTTCATGTAGGAATCAGGAAGTGTTTTTCTCCTTTCTTATAGAATTAAAGTTTAACTCTTTGGTATAAATTCATAACAAAAGTTTTTATATATTTTTGAGGTGTATATTCTAAGGCCTGGCACCAGCATGACATCTGTTTTTCATATGTATAAGTTTTTCTTATGATAAGAATTATTAAACACTGAAACCTGAAAAAAAAAAAGAGATATATTTGGGAAATTGGAAAAGTGAAGAGCATAATATTAAAAGCATGTAATCTCTTTCTCAGAGAGCACCTTTGTTCCCTGATTTTGCTACTTTTTGTCTGGATGAGACCATATGACTTCAATAATTCCTTTCTAGAATAAATACTGTTTTTCCCTAACCACCATTTTACAACCAATTTTTTTCTGTACTCAAAGCTGGAATCTAAGTTTTATTGTATGTAATTATGTCTGTATATGTGTTGGGAGGAGAGGACACCAAAAGTTTAACAAGCTTTTATTTGCATCCACCTGTAAACAGGTGTCATGCCTTAGAATAAACTATAGTGTTTCCTGGCACCTCTAACAAAGGGCCCCTCAGATCTTTGAAGTTCACAAAATTGTAGATTTTTAAAAATAATTTTTATATTTTTATTTTCAACTATATTTGACTTACAATATCATGTTAGTTTCAAGTGTACAACACAGTGATTAAACACTTATATACCTTACAAAGTGATGACTGATAAATCCAGCACCCATCAGACACTACATAGTATTTACAGTACTACTGACTGAATATACCCCATGCTAAACTCTATATCCCCATGACTATTTTGTAACTCTCAATTTGTACCTCTTAATCCTCTCCCCATTCACCCATGCCCCCCAAACCTCAAATCTGGCAGCCATCAAAATGCTCTCTGTATCTATAAGTTTGTTACTGTTTTTTTTTTTTTATTGTTGTTGTTTATTTATCCTGTTACTAGATTGCACATATAAGTGAAATCACTTGGCATATATCTTTCTCTGACTTACTCCACTCAGCACAATATATATATATATAATGGAATATATATAATATATATATATTACCTCTTCTTTATTCATTCATTCATTGATGGACACTCAAGTTGCCTCCATATCTTGGTTATTGTAAATAATGCTGCAATGAACATATGGAAGCACATTTCTTTTTGAGTTAGTCTTTTGGGTCTCTTTAGATAAATATCCAGAAGTGGGAGCACTGGGCCCTTCTTTAAAGTATTCATAATCAAGGAATGAGTGTTGAACTGTCCTGAAAACATTCGTATTCAAAATACTTCTATTTGGTATGTCTCCTGACTCTGATCATGGTTTTTCTTTGATTGTTTTTCAAAGTATTATGGTATTTGATAGATTCATTTTAAATGGCAGTTTCTATCATTTTTGTGATACACTTGAAATCTAAGTTCACTGACACAGATGCAAGACAATAATAGTCTAAAATAAAATAAAGAAACAAATAGAAAAATATAAAGTGCTAGTGAGATTTGAAGTTGAATGATATAAAATTAAATGTCTTACGCCATATAGAACAAATTATAAGTGGCTCAACAAATATGACTGTAATACTAATTTCTCATAGAAAATTCTCATTTGTGTTATTTTGTATGTTTGGTGAGTGTCAATGATATTAATTCTATACCTGAATCAGTGTAGAATGAATGTTTGCTGTTGTCTCCATTTGTTGTGGTTAATTTAGTAGAAAACAGCTAACCCCTTTGGGTGTGTCATAAATTATACCTATTTGCTGTTGTCCAATGTTTGAAGGAATGCACCAGGCAAAAATAATTTAGAAAATGACAAACAGTGCCCAGATACTCTCTCTGTAATAGTGTCAACTTAATTCAATTTCATATTTCTTCGTGCTATAAATTTTGTCTCTTCCCTAAAAGAGAAATTTATATACATATATTTCCCCTGAAACATACAGCACTTCTTAGAACATGTGCACTGGTTATTTAAAAATGCAATTACTAATTAAGGATCATTCCTTTTGTGTTCTATTTTCATATTATGAAAGGAAGGAAAAAGTAAAACACTTTTTATCAGCATTGGGTGTTCAAGATGGTCAAAAAACACTTAGTGGTACTGACACTTTGATTTTAGGGTCAATATCCTGGAGTCGGACCCTTAGAGAGGAAGGCAAGGCCACTTCGTAATGAGACCCACAGGGACTGAGAGGAGCCCTGTGTTCGGTGATGGCAATTGTGAATTCTTCAGGGAGGGACTTCAAAACAATGAGAGAGTCTCACAATGAATTCAAAATTAAAGAGAATTTTATCCAATAAAAAATGTAAAATAAAAACAAAACAGTGGAACACAAGGAAACTTTGGGAGGTTCTGGGTATGTCTTTGGAAGTAAAGATAAGAACCATGAATTTACAAGAAAAGTAGTGTGAAAATTTTACTTTGTGCTTTCTGAGTTCGGTGAGACAGTTATTCTAGAAGGAATATTTTCAGCCACGATTGTTCTGATTAGACAGACAGGGTATACTGGCTGGGTTGTGAGAAACAGAGATTCTTGGAATGTGCATATGAAAATAGGATAGCAGGAGAGAGCAATCTATTAATCATCATACTGGTTTCCTAAGGCTGCTGTAACAAAATACTACATTCTGGGTGAATGAAAACAGAGATTTATTCTGCCACAGTTATGGAGGCTAGAAGTCTTAATCAAAGGGATTGGGAGTACCATGCTCTCTTCAGCTTCTCTAGGGAAGACTCCTTCCTTGCATCTCCTAGCTTTTGGCGGTTGTTGGCTATCCTTGGCATTTCTTGGTTTGCAGCTGCATCAGTCTTTACACGACTGTCTCTCCTCTGTGAGTGTTTGCGTGTCTGCAAATCTCCCTCTCCTAATAAAGCACCTGTCCTTGGAATTATGGTCCACCAAATCTTGTATGACCTCATCTTGATTACATCTGCTAAGAGCCTACTTCCAAATAACGTTGCATTTACAGGTAGCTGGGGTTAGGGCTTCAACAGACCTTTTTGTGGGACATAATTCAACTCACAGGAGTAACTATATAACAATTAAACCAGAAATGTAAAGCTGACAGTTATTTAGGAGAAATATTTTGGAAGCCCAAAGAGTAGAATGAAATAAGAGAAAATGCCCCAAGATATGCATTTATAAAAATGAGAAAAATGTTTTTAAAACTAGAAGAATATTCAAATAATAATGATAGCTACATTAACCTAATGGACAGATAGCTCATAGTAAACACTTCTATTCACCTATACTTACGTGTCACATATACTTCTATAGGATAGATTCCTAAAAGTGAAATTTCTACATAAAGGTACAGGATTATATATATGACCCCCCCCCCTTTTTAAATGAAAATTTCCCCTTATAAGAAAACATTTTTTTTAATTTTCCAATTCCACCAAAAAATGCCTTCTGTAGAAAGTTGAAAAATTATATCCTAATGTATTTACATGAAATTTAGTTGACAATAGAATATATTTAATAGACTACTTACCAAAGGGACTACTATCTTCTTGAGATTACCCCTTTGAATTTCATTTTACTAGTTTATTGGAAGAGTTAAGTAAAAGAAAACAAACCGAGTTTACAGTACTGTTTCAAGTTCCCCCTTTCTGAGACTGCATTGTGTTACATATCTTGTACTCAGTAATTTTTCAATTGCTACTTTGCTCTATTGAACCCACAACTCATAGTTCAAGTTTTTAATTTTAAAGATCAGCTGACTTCAAATCCTCTTAAATGTTAATCATTTCTTACAGTTTTCTATAGATGCAAAATAAAGCAGTATTCACTGATTGAAAACAATAACAAAAACAAAATCCTAGGTCCCAAACTTATCTCTACCAGTAATAAGGTAGGATGAAACTTACTTTCCTTAATATAAAGTAGGAAAAATATGAGATTGTTGTAAAGATTAAATGACAAAAAAACCAGAAACATTAGTCTTAATTTAACACATGAAAATCTGTTGAATATGAATGGGTAAAATAAAAATGGATCATACAAATGTCCATGTAACTAAATCCCAAATAGAAAATTAAAAACACTTGCATCAATTAAGGTATCTGGCAATGTCAGTTAAAAGTTATTTTGCTGCTAACTTCTTTAGATAAGAACTAGAATGCTACATTTTCCTTGGCATACTTTTTTATCATCAGGCCTGTGTTGAGCGATTTATGAAAGATGAAAAAGATCAATATCATGAATTCATACAACACCTTGTTTGAATTTTTTAAATGTTCTTTTTTAACAGTCAGTATATGTGGCTTTTATTTATTTTTTAATTAAGTTTATTGGGGTAACATTGGTTAATACAATTATATAATTTTCAGGTGTACATTATCATTTGACATCTGTATATTCTATTATGTGTTTACCACCCAAAGTCCAGTTTCCTTCAGCTACCATATATTTGATCTCCTTTACTCACTTCTCCCTCTCCCTACTCCCATATATTTGACCCCCTTTACCTTGTTTACTTCCCCCGTCTTCCCCCACCACACTAGTAAACACTAATCTATAGTCCTCTGGTAACCAATAGTCTATAGTCTATTTACAGTCCCACCAGCAGTGTACGAGGTTTCCTTTATTTTGCATCTTCTCCAACATTTGTTATTACTTGTTCTGTTGATTATAGCTATGCTAACAGGTGTGAGATGATATCTCGTTGTGGTTTTGATTTGCATTTCTCTAATAGCTATTGATGTTGAGCATCTTTTGTTTGCCATTTATATGTCCTCTAGGGGAAGTATCTGTTCAGGTTCTCTGCCCATTTTTTGATTGGATCATTTGTTTTTTTTGTGTATGTGTGGTTATTGAGTTGTATGAGTTCTTTGTATATTTTGGTTATTAGGCCCTTATCAGAGGTGTTGCTTGCAAATATAGTTTCCCTTTTGGATGGTTCTCTCTTTGCCTTGTTGACAATTTCTTTTGCTGAACAGAAGCTTTTTAGTTTGATGTAGTCCTGTTCATTTATTTTAGCTTTTACTTCCCTTGGTTTCAGGTCAAATTCATAAAATTGTCTTTAAGTCCAAGATCCTTGAGTTTAGTTCCTTCTATGCATTATATTATTTCAGGTCTTATATTCAGGTCTTTAAACCATTCTGAGTTAATTTTGGCATGTGGTGACAGACAACAGTCTAGTTTCATTCTTTTGCAGGTGGTCTTCCAATTTTCCCAGCACCATTTATTGAA
>NW_006434839.1:16691014-16723359 GCF_000325575.1 Pteropus alecto
TTTGTCCATATCTGACAGTGGGGTATTTAGGTCCCCTACGACGGTGGTGTTTTGGTCTGTTTCTCCCTTTAGTTCTGTTAGTAATTGCTTTACGTATTGCGGGGCTCTATGATTGGGAGCACAGTTATTAATAAATGTTATGTCTTCTTGGTGCATGATTACCTTTATCATTATGAAGTGTCTTTCTTTACCTTTTTTATTTTCAAATCTATTTCGTCTGATATTAGTACCGCTACTTCCACTTTTCTCTGAATGTCATTTGCTTGAAATATCATTTTCCACCTTTTTACTTTGAGTCTATATTTGTCTTTGGAGATGAGATATGTCTCCTGGAGGCAGCATATGGTTGGGTTTTGTTTTTTGATCCATTCTGCAACTCTGTGCCTTTTTATTGGTGAATTCAGTCCATTTATATTTAGGGTGAGTATTGAAATATGAGGTCTTCATATAGCCATTTTATCTTTTCCTTTCTGGTAGCTCGGTGTTTCCATTGCTTCCTTGTCCATGTGTTTCTGTTTTCTTTATTTTGGTTGGCTTTTGTGTGTTTTCCCTCTGGTCCTTTTTGTTCTATGTTATATACAATGGTTCTGAATCTTTGGCATGTGGTTACCATTACAAATATATAGAGGATAGTTATATATATACAGTTGTCCATTTTCTTCTGCACGTGCCTTATCTCCATTCCCCTTTGCAAATTTGGATCTTTGAATCCTCCCCTTTTCAGTCATTGTTGGCTCAGTTTGTTCCTATGTATGCTGAACATTCGTTACTATTTTGCCATACCAATTCTCTTCTTAATGATTAAGCTTACAATGCCCTGTTCTTAGTAAGGTTTGCACGCCTCTGCTTCTATTTGCGTGATAGTCACTTTACTCTTAATTATGTATTATTTTGTCATTATTTTTAAAGTGAGCTGACCCTTTTCAATATTTCCTGTAGTGTAGGCCTTGTAGTGGATAATTCTCTGAATTTTTTTATGTCTGAGAAGGCTCTTTATTTCTCCTTCATATCTAAAGGAGAGCTTAGCTGGATACATTATTCTAGGCTGGTAGTTCCTTTCACTTAATAGTTTAAATGTTTGATTTCTTTTCTTTCTGGCTTGTAAGGTTTGCACTGAGAAGTCCGAGGATAATGTAACGTGTTTACCTTTATAAGTTACCATTTTGTCTCCCTGACTGCCTTGAGAATTCTGTCTTTGTCATTGATTTTTGTCATTATAATTTTAATATAATGTGCCTTGGTGAAGGCTTTTTGAGTTGAGATAATTGGGTGTTCTGTTGATTTCTTGAATTCCAAGCTCCAGCTCATTCCTTAGATTTGGGAAGTTCTCATCAACTATTTCCCTAAAAATACTTTCTTGTCCCTATTCCTTTTCGTCACCTTCGATAATGCCCATTATTCTTATGTTTCCTCTCCTGATGGTACCAGCTAATTTTTGAATTTCTCTTTTATTATTTTTCATTCTTTGGTTTCTCTCTTCTTCTTTCTGATTTATTTCTAGATTTCTGTCTTCGATATCACTGATCCTTTCCTCCATTTGGTCGACTCTATTTCCCAAGCTTACTATTTTATTTTTCAATTCTTGCAGTGTGTGTGTGTGTGTGTGTTTTATTTTTATTTTTTGTCTCCAAAAGATCTATTCTGTTCTTTTTTGACGATTTCAATCTCCTGGCTCTGATCCTCTATTTGTTTTTCAATTTCTGAAAGTGTTGATATGACTCATTTTGGAACTCAGTGAGATTTTTTCAGAAGCACCATCCCGAATTCTTTGTCATTTAAGTTGCATATTTCTATGTCTGTAAGCTTATTTTCTGGAGATTTTTCTCTTTCTTTCTGAGCTGCCTTGTCACCTTGGTTGTTCATGGTGTTTAATGGACTATTTCTCCATCTGGGTATTAATGGAAATGTATTCTGCTTTTTTTCCAGAAAGAAGATTTATTATATAAAGATTTCTCTTTAGCCCATTGCAAAGAAGGTGCTTTTATTTTCCAGTAGGTGGCATCTAAGCCTCTTCGATACCTGCTTTATATAAAGCTTTAAAAATGCCTTTTTATTTTCTGATAGATATTTAATCACACTTGCTACTCTCAGTTTCAGTACCTGTCAGTATTGGCAACAGTTTTGGTAGCATTTGCTCAAATTCTCGTGGTGGTCTGCAGTGTTCTGTCTCGGAAGGTATGGGGATAGGGGCCCTCTGGATTGGGGGTTGGAGGCTGCATCTTAGCCTTGGTTTTGCAATTGCTTTTAGTAAAAATCAACTATTGTTTCTCTGCCGTCCCTATTTCTCTGCCTTCTGTCCTGATGACTGGGTCCTGCTGCTGGCTGCATAGAACTCACAACTTTCCTAAGCAGGGCTGTTCAGGAAACTCGCCGCTCCTTCTCCCTTCCCCCTCCAGCAGGGAACTCTGGTGGCTGTGAATGGCAGCTTCTTTATTTCTCCCAATACAATGCCTGACACCCAGGGTTCTGACTTGTGGTAGCTCTTATGTGCAGATCCCATGCTCAAACTTCTGGTGTTCAGTTTGGGTGTTTTTTGTTGAGTTTTAGATGTTTAGCTTATTGTTGTTTCAAGGGGAGAGATCTGGGGACGTCTCTCACTCCACCATGTTTCCAAAGATATATTTATATGGCTTTTGAAAAATAATTTCTTTCCAATCACCCCTATAGTATCTGATGCTATAGATATATTACCAATATTATTTTTACAAGATTGTGTATAAAATTTATATGTAATGAAAAGAAGGTATTTCACACACAAAAAGAAAAAGAAAAGAAACAAAGAAGTTATAAACCAGGAATAAATTTAGTTATCAACAAATGGGTAGGTGAGAATAGGGAATGGACAGTAAAAGGTTTGAAATTTCTTTGAGAATGTCTTATTATATTATTTTGTCTTCTGAGTTACATTAAAGCTTTCTATATTTAAAAAGGAAAATTAAATACATAGAATAAAAAAACTAAAATTTAATAGAAATGCAAAACAATAAATATAGCTTTATATAAAATTGATAACCACGTGGAAGAAGGAAAAAAATTATTCCCAGTATCTTTCAACATGGTACTTTAGAGATTCTTTGCCAGATGTTTTCTAAGGACAAGAAAATCTGTAAGATAATCTTGAAATTAGTTACTAGCTTACTTGTTGATAGTGAAATTTGATCAATAATAACAAAACTATTTTTCCAGTAATTTATAAATAAGCAAGTAAGTTAATAAATTGATGTCTTTTGGAATTAGGGTTCTCACTATGGAAAAAATAATATATTTTTCTGATATAGCACACAGTTCAACTTAAGTAGAATCTCTGCCAAAATCGATTAGCCTGAATATAATCATAAAGAAACAATCATATATACCTTAATTTAGATTTTAAATTCACTCTGTAAAGCAATAGCTTTGATTCTTTAAATACATTAATGCCATGAAATATAAAAATAGAAAATAAAAAGAGGGGACTGTCTGGAATAAAGAAGACTGAAGAGTCATGGCAAATAAATGCAAAGAATGATCCTTGTTTGTATTCTGAATTAATTTTCAGAAATTTGAATCTGTGCTACATATTAAGTAGTAAAAGTGATATAGTTAAGTTTCCAGAGATGATATAACTATATTATGGTAGTGAAGGTAACTGTCTTTTATCTTTAGAGATACACACTAAGTATTTAGAGGTGATGTGTCATGATGTCTACATCTAGCTTTTATGTATTTCAGTGTATGTGTGAGTGTGTGTGCGTGTGTGTGTGTGTGTGTGTGTGTATGTGTATGACTGTGGGAGGGAGAAGGGGTGGGCAGGAGGCAGAAAGACAAAGAGGTGGGAAGAAAATGGAAGGGAGAGAGTGAGAGAGAGAGAAAATATATAATTCATGAATCTAGGTGAAGGTTATACATTTGATTTTTTAAAATAAAAAGTTTGGGTAAATAATTCTTTATGGACTTACTCATAATCAGTTTTATTCTAGCTTCATTAGTTCTATTAGAAATATTTATTAGTTTTTCATTAGGGATATTTCTACAAAAAGGAACCCGGAAGTCATTACTAGACAAAGTAAAACTAAGAAACATGAAATGTGTCTTGGACATTCTAATGTAAATGTTAGAGAAAAAATACAGAAAAAATTAAATAATTAAAATAGAGAGCTCTCTTCTTTTAGAACTGGAATTTAATTGTAAAGAAAATTATTCCTGTGAATTATCTGTCACAGAATAAGTAAAAACTGAAACATCTGAAAATTAGGTTAAGAGAGGTTTAATATCTTGATTTCTCCAGAAAATGACATGCAATCTTGTTTTTAACATGATAGGAGGAAAACAGAAGATAATCTGGAATAGTGCATTTCCAAAATTACAAATATTTTTGTGTTTAAATTGTCCCAAAAGAGAGACTAATGTATTCCTTGAAGAGAAAACCCCACTTTTCTAAGGAGATAGAATTAGAACAAATCTTTAATTCATTATTCATGTATTTCATAATTATTCACTATTCAAGCCAGAACCAAAAATAAACTTAAAAATAGTATCTGATATAGTACAGTTTACATTTCATAACATATCAACCTTAGCAGATACAAGAGTGAAATTGTTGAAATGGGAAAGTTTGAAAATCGATAGAAATGGCAAACAAGGGAAGTTGAGTTGAGTCAATCCTAAGGGAAGTGCTTCCACTCAGTTGCAACTAAAATTGTTTTACAGCTGTGGATAGACTGTCAAACCTGGTATGCACATCTAGCCTACTTGACCTGTTACAGTCTTCGGGAACATGTTTTGCTGGACTCTTGGAGACCTGGACATAGATGTATGGTGCAAAACCTTTCTTGAGAGAATGAGGCTTAAGAGTTTTTATATAAGGGGTGGGAAGGGAACATGACAAAACCTCTTTAAGGTTTTCCATGCCAACTTATATCAGAATAAGTAACCTATGTTCTGAATGAAGGGTTAGAAAGGACTTTATAGAATTTCACAGCATTTTATGAGTGTGAAGTAAATGTTTTTTAATTTTCTTTTTTAATTTCAGGTCAATGCCATTAATTGGAAGGAGAGCTCTAATTCAAATAACTATGTTTCTTATGTTCCAACATAAATTCTTTATATGAGTGAGCAGAATACACATTATACACAAATGTAGTATATAATTCCATGAGTAAGATTTTTCTATGAACATGAAAGTGAATAACAACATTCAATAATAAACTGCATTTTATCTGTATCTTCTAATTCCCATAACAGATCTTACAACCCCATTTTCCTGTAATAGATTAATAGATGCTCGCCATACTGAATATTCAGAGTTAATAGGGTGAACATACATCCAGGTTTGCCTGGGACTATCATAGTTTATACCTGCCTCCCAGGGCCCCATCTACTTAATACCCCTTCCTTTCACTCTCATAATTGTCTGATTTGGGCAATGAGTTATATGACAACCTTACTTATATGTCCACATACTCAATACTACTGCAACTTGAATTACATACTTAGAAAGAATGTTATCTTTTCCATGCCAACTGTTTGTGTGAATTATACTTATTACTGCAATCATGTACTTTAAAAAACATATTAACTATAAATATCAATAGAATAAAGAGTTCTTATTTTAATAAAAATTGAGTTGAATAATTTGTAAGAATAATAACTTGCTATTATTACTATCCAATAATTATGGGTAAAAATCATAAAATATATTTTTAATTTTGAAAATTGATATCTATGTTTATATCAGATAGGAATACTTGTATTTTAATATTGTTTTTTAAAAAAATGTTTGAGGTATGGGTATTTATTAGTCACTACTAGGATGTAATTTTTAAGTTAATTGTCCAATCTCTAGTCACTACATAATCAGAGTCTTGCTGCATTAAAAATTATTAACATTAGCATATTTTTAAAGATTAAATATAATTTTGCTTTAAATTAATACAAATAACAATAAAGCCTAGTATTTTTACACTATTTTCATTCTTTAATAACAATGTATGCTTTCTCCTTATTTTTCTTTTTTCCAATTAAAAACAAATTTTAACATGGTATTTCCTTAAAATTCTGTGTAAGTATTGAAAATCTCTAGGCTTCTTGCACACTATCTTTTGCTAAGATTTTATTTGGGATTTTTTTTGATGGCATAGCATTTTCATTCTACTTGAAAATACTCAGCTCTCTCTAGTTATCCTGCCTCAGTTTCTGAGCATAGAAAAAAAATTGGCTCCTAGTTTCACATATCTTGGTTTACAGGGAAGAGAAAAATATCCCCAGTCACATTGTATCTGTACCTCCTATTGTTTTTCAATAAATGTTATACTTCCGAAGGAGAAAAGAAAATCTGCTCCCCATTAAATATATCAAATTAGAGTGTTTTAGTTTATTTATGGGATAGATGCTGCCTATAATTGATATATTTCTGAACCAAATTATTTCTAATAAATCTAAACTACAAAAGACGATTTTCCTCTATAAATTGTAAAAGATATTAGAATATAAAATTATTTTTTTTCTAACAAAGCGAATTAGTGATTCCTTCTCAGTTATGTAACACTGTGTGAAATGGTTTAAAAGAACAAATAAATAACAAGACTTATCCACAGTTGTACCATGAATCAGTCAGGAATGTGCTCAGCTGCAAGTAAAAGAAAACTTAACTTTTATGACTTAACTAAATTGGATTTTATTTTCTTCACTTACAAGAAGTCAGAAAGAGGCAATTGCTGATGTTGGATCAGTTGTGATGCCATTAGAAACCGAAGCCCTTAAAACTTTTGATTCCATCTGAAGACTGTGACCCTTACTGTCTCCAGATGTTCTTGTCATTCCAATCATCATATCCCATGTTAAGGCAATAAAAATAGATAGTCAACATGATAACCTCAGCTATATCTCTACTTTTTTTTTCTGGGAAAGATAACTTTCCCTAGAACTTATTACAGAAGGCATCTGTTTATATCCCTTTGCTAAAATTGTGTCATATGTCAAACCTTAACTGTAGAGAGAAGTTGAAGAATTATGCATTTAACTTCTTGTTTCAAAGTAGGGAAAAAAAATGAGAGAAGGAGCTTGGAATTAGTGTTGGGCAACACAAATTTCAGGTGTACACCACAAAAGCTACACAAAGGCTTCACACAACCAGAACACAGGAAAGATGAAAACGAATTTGTCTCATCACCATGAAAAAAGAATCTCTTACTTCAATGATAGTCTTTAAAAGATAGCACAGAACTGCAACCCCTGATTCAGGAAGAATTCACAGTATCGTGGTGCTGTAAATGTTCGTGTTATTCTTTATTGTTTTTACCACAATGCCACAGAACTTGCACATGGTAGGCACTGAGTACATATCTGATAAGAAAATAATAAATACCCCCATAAAAATATATAACAGGATAAAATGGTTGTGTTATAGATATTGTCACACTGATGCCTTTCTTAAATGTAGATTTATTAATTCAAGAAAGATTATCAGAAGGAAACTGGACTTTGGGTGGTAAACACAAAATGGAATAGGCAGATGTCAAATTATAATGTATACCTAAAAATTATATTGTTGTATTAACCAATGTTACCCCAATAATCTTAATAAAAAGAAAAGATTATTAATAGCTAATGTGTAAAAGTTGTTTTAATAGATGTTGTGAGAGGAGAATAATATATGAACCTTGTTTCAGTCCTAGACTGAAACTGAATTAAAAATAAAGGGACTTCTTATATACATCCTATACTTAGTTAAAATTATTGAATAAGCAGTCATAAAAATAAAATTATTGAATAAGCAGTCATAAAAATAAAATAAAAAAATAAAGAGAATACCCAAGTAAGTTTTATTTAAGACAGAAAGAAAAATGAAGACACAAGAGTTTAGAAAGTTATATTACTTTAGGGGGTCAGGAAAAATTTTAAAGCTTTATGGAAATGGTTACCCTTGGATCATTTTAGAGCAGTTAATAGATATTCCTCTCTCTGAGATCATAAATATTGTCAACTCGCTATTAATTCTTGCCAGTAGATACTGTAGTTGTGATTTTATATTACTGTAAGATCCAAAGACATAAAGGTAAGCTAAGAAATCACAATTTATGGCGAAAGATTATGGAGAGCAAGAATGTGTATCTTCACTTAAATAAATTACCTCTATCAAAAGAGTTACATTGATAGAGGTAATTTATTTAATTATTGATAACAGTTTCAACAATGAAAATAAACATAATGCATGCTCATAAAACATAAAAGCCACATGTAGTAAGGTAAGAGGTGAGATTTAGTATTTGGTACAAGATTACTAAAACTTTAAGAGTTGTGTCAAGAAACCAGCAACAGCATTCTCAATAGACAGAGGGAAATGAGCAATTTAATAATATGCATGTAAACTATATCTATAGCTATGTGAAAATGGATGCTATAGGGAGCTAATAACTATTTAAATTGTCAGTGAAGTTTTATAATATGGAAATGGGTTATTGTTTTAAAACTGTTTCATAAAAACCATTGTTGATAACTATTGTGATTCTAAAATGGTGCATGTACACAAAATTTGTATATATCAAATTTTTTCTCCATTGATTTACAATCTTTTTTAGCTTTAAAGTCAATGATTCTGTAACTGTGCTTGCTAAAGGTATTATTTTGTTATTGCTTATCCTTCTTACATCTAATTTCTCCAACATTATCTTTTTCCTTTATTGATTCACCAGACATTTATTTAACACCCATTATGGGTCAGGCACAGTACTAAGCATTGACTTCATATTTATTTGCCATTCTATCCATTTTATTTATAGTCAGTGAATATTTAGATAATATTATAATAGCACATACCTAACATAATAAAAGTCATAAGTGATGAGTGTTGAAATAGAGAATATACAGAGAGAATTTAGCAGTAAATGAGATGGCATGATAATGGAAGGGAAGCGAGGTGGAGAAACTAAAGGTTCTTTTCAGTGTGAAGAGATATATCTTGGAATATCAATCTAGTTTATTTTTGTGTTTTCCTACCCCTTTTTGCATCCCACTTAGACTTCAGGGATTTTTCTATCCTCTAGTCTAAAAATTATTCAAAGAAATTATTTCCTTTTCAAAATCTAATACATCATTCAATTGTATATGAAGTTCTTAGCTAATGGAGCCAAAACTTTTATAGTTTTTCTACATATACAAGAAAATGTGGAATCAGAAAGCAGTGAAATTGATTTAGAACAGCCATTTGATCTAAATGAAAAATAATGCTTCACATAATGATATGTAATTGAACTTTCTGCAACTGCATGTGTTAAACTGTCTTCTTAAAATGACTACAAACTTATAAAGTAGATGGTGATGTTTTTTTAGGAAGATTTATGACATCTAGTTTTCATGAATAAATATCATGTATGCCCATATAGAATGGTAAATCTCAAAATATCAATAAGTGCAAGTTATATGTCCATCATCAAGCTTCTTGAATATTACAATTTGGTATTTAAATCTACATTAAATATAACTTTCTTGTTAATTGCTATAAAAAGATATCATTGCAAAATAAAAGTGTTTTCAAATAATAACATAAATAAACAGTAGATTTACTCTACATAAAACTAGGAAATCATTATAGAAAGAACATTCAGACAACTCTCTATTTACTGCAATTACTTCACATATATTTAACATATAACTTACCATGTTTTCTATTGACAGTGCCAACTGGTTTGCATAGAAGCTTTAGTTGGCCAGCCATGACATGTTATAAATGGCTGCTGCTCTCAACGACCAGACAAGAAGCCCTCCCGTCACCACCTAATGTTGGAAACAGCTGTCTCTAGCCATTTGTATATGAGATGATTCATTTTTCAGCAAATATTCTGCATGCTGAATTTGAAAAGTAATTATCAGTAACTGTGCTTGAAGAGATTCAGAAAAAAGAGATAGCTATTTGCTGGCCATCTTTCGGATTTGAACACATGTGAAAGTAAGAATTCTTTTATTGTGTATAGCTTCACTAACTAATGGACGATGGCAGAAGAGAAAAATTTATTTAAAAAATATTAGTAAAGATAATAAAATCTTAACAAATGCTGTTAGGACAGTAGTTCAAAATAATTGCTTAAATCTACATATATGTTTACCTTAATTATACCTGGTTAAAGACTGTTAAATCTTCCCTTATACTTATCTTTATTACTTTTTTTTCTGGATAGGTAGCCTCTCAGTTAAAATAGAATTAATATCTTTCCTAAAGGAGTTGAAGTAAAAAGCACATATATGTATATTTTCAAAAAGCAAAGAATAAAATGAAATTATGAGGTCAGAAGAAACAGTATTTAAACATTTTCATTGGGCGGCAATAATTAGCAGCTATGCTTCAGACTCTCAGAATGGTGTAAAGGATTATAATAGGTATTGATGATTCAGGGATGTGGCTTGAAATTTAAGCAGAGACACAGACAGACAGAGTGGGCTGCTCAGGAGAGCCTGTTTTCAGCTCATCTAATGTGGGGACTGTTGTCTACCTTTATAATAGTGCCTGACAGTTTATGCCCTAAATAAATATTTTTTTAAAATGGAATTGAATTGAACTTTAAAAAGAAATATATGATTTCATTTATGTGTGACTGCAACAGTCATAGACCAGGCAGGGAAGTAGAAACTGCATTAGGAATTCAATGGAGGGGACTTTACATAGGAAACTGGGTAATAAGGTGTTGGAGGACTGAAAGGGCAAATGAGACCCCCGCGTGAACCTAGATATAATAATTCCTTCCTAGGGAACAATAGCCCTCCTAAAGCCTGGGAGCAACAAAGAGGAGGTAGGAGTTAGCAGAACATAAAGTTTAGATAAAGGACCCCACAAGGCTTGGTAACACTGGCTTTCTCTAATCTCCACGATCATGGTAGCATTAAATGATATACTCATAAACTAAAGGTGTTTAAATGCCTCTCAGTGCCTGGTCTGAGTATGTGCTGCTTGTTTTTGTTATTTTATTATCATTATTGTGATCATCATGAAGAACACGCAGTACAATGAGTAGTGCCTAGTAGATAGTAAAATTTCACTCAATATTAATATTTAAAACCTCCATGGAATGAAGTATAGAATGTGAAAATACACTATAAAACAACGTGCGATGCTGTTTACTATTACTGTATTATAAATCTCCATTGCATTAATTTAGGATGATAGCACATGTTTTATAAGAGAATTTAAAGTCAAACGTTTTTACCTTTAGTTATTAGATTATGTCATTTTAAGTTTTCTAATATGAATAATGTTTCAGTATGATCCCCAGAACATATAATCTAAAGATTGAACCTCTGTTGAATGTAAACATGTGTTCGCCCCTTCTGTGCTTTTCAACAAGTTTATTGGTACATGCTGTGTTTCTGCTTTTTACAAGGATAATCAATCTTAGGTTTTTTGGTGTGTCCATTTCCCACGTTACGGACTGCTGTAGCAATAAACTCACATTTTATATCAATATAAAATCCACTTACACTGTGAAAAAGGGGCTGTTGAGAAGAAAATCATACAAACGGATATATGTCTTCTCTGCACAGATGGTGTTTTCATTTCATTGAGTTAGCTCTTGTCAGCACTACAACACATACATTTTTAGTTATGGTATAAGATAAACCTGCTCACTTCATTAGAGTAGAATATCACTTTTTTGCTCTTCTTTAATTAAATGGTTAAAAATACACTCTTATAGTCTAACTGCTATAAGGCAAAACCCAGAATTTATCAATGTTAATGCAGTAATATATTTTCATAGGTAGGCAGCATATAGTGAAATCATTTATATATTGTCAGCCAGTAATGAAACTAAACTAAAAGAAAATTAGTTCTGACATAAATTCAGTAGTTATAAATACACTTTGAAGCTGTGTCCCTTTTGTGTTCATCACTCATCAATGGAGCTCTTTCTTAAACACTTTTTTTTTTCAGGCCAATCATCTAGAAAGCTCAAATTTTATTAATTTTTTTTTAAAAAAGTCTTAAATAGTAGGGCGTTTCCTATTTCTGTAAAGAAATAGCCATTGAAATTCACTTTAAAAATTATTTTAAAGTAGTCATAAATAACTCATATTTATTTTATATTTGTAATCCAATCGTTTAACAAGTATCTTAACTTTATTAATTATTTTAATTCTCAAACTAAATCTCTGAGGTAGGTACTAAAATTAGCTTTATTTCACATAAATGCAAATGAAGAACTGTATTTGCAGTCCTGCAACCGTCCACTAGCTCAGCGATTGACTGGAAGGAATCGCATGGCTCTCCATAAAATTATACTCATGGCTAAGCTAAGATTTATTACAGAAAAGAATACAGTGCAGAAAAGACAAGGCGAAGATGTGCATACACATAGGCTGAGGCTAGAGAAGTCAAAAGGGAGCTTTCCTATATTCCTCTGTGGCAACTGCATGAACACACCTTTCTCCCTAGCTGCAAACTGCAGCGAAATGTGTGATATAGATGTCTTTGTCCAGGAGAGTCCGTTTCAATCTGGGAGTCAAAGACCAGTGGTGGTGTAAATCCCCAAATCAGGCAGTAGGTGTATGTAATGCCCGTTCAGATTCCACTTTAAACATGCTAACAACCTGATTCATCTTGTTCCACAGCTCTGCGTATATAAAAAACCATAATTATCATGTAATTATGAGACTATTCCAGTAGTTTAGTTTCATTGTTTGACTAAGTATCATCACAGTGGTAACAGAGATGATAAGGACTGAAAGAAACAGATGTGTTGTGCTAATTATTTTCTCTCAAGGGCACAGAGTGGTTGAGTAACTTACCTAAAGTTTACAGCTAGTAAATGTCAGAGTCACGTTCAAATTCAAAGATGGCTTCAGAGCCAACACTCTTAATCACTAAATATCAGTTCCTTTCTAATACCTCATGCCATAAATTAGAAAACATATGTTCCAGGATTGTTCAAAAGTTCAGTGATGTCATCATCGACCTAAGCAGTTTCCCTTTTTCTGTTCTGCCACTCAGTTTGCCAGTGACTATTTTGTCATGGTCACAAGAGGGTTGTAGCTGCTCTAAAATCATGGCTTCATTCAATAACATCCCAAAACAGAAAGAAAATGCCAGTGCTGTCCTGTGCATCTGACTGCCTTAATATCAGGGTTAAAAAAAATTAGCTTACCCAAAAAATTCACCGACATGTTTTCTCTTGCATTTCATTTTAAAAATCTGGACCACTTTAATAATTAGTAACAAGGTACGTTATTACAATGATTAGCTCATAATAAACATGATTTACCCTGTGGCTATGCTCACCTTTCATGAGCATGTTCCACAGGATATCTGAATCACACCATGGTTTTGAGAGTAAAGAAGGTGGTGTGGGAATGGAGGGTGGGGAAGAGGATGATTATTGTCGGGAAAACATTGTGACGACACCAAACTCTATATGCTTAACTTTGCAGAATCAACCATGTTCATAATTTTGAATCTTCAGCTACTTTAAGAAATTAAACTTGTTGTCAGGTATTGAGTACTTATCAAATCACATGGAAAAGATTTTCAAAACACGGCCTCATTGCAGGTTACCAACTTCATTTTCCACTGCTCTCAGTCTTAATTTCACACTTTACTGACCTTACCCTTACCAAAAACATCATGCTTTTTCATTTCCATGTGTTTGCACAAGCTATTTTGTCTTCCTGAAATGGAGAGTATCTCAGGGAAATGTGAAAGTTAGGTGCCAAAAACATATACATTGGCCGATTACAGTGCATCCCTTTATATAGATATATTATATATCTATATCTTTATATAATATATATTCTTAATTATATATTTTAGAAAAAAGAGAATGTTTTTCAAATTTATGCCTTCAGAGATTTATATATCTACCTACCTATTTGAGCCCCATACTTAAATATCTAATAGACATCTCTAATTTAACATATTTAAAGTCTCTCTCATGCAAGATCTTCTTCCTCAAAACAGTTCTTCTTCATGATTTCTGTTTCTCAATGAATGTAATCAAATACCACTAGTTTTGTAAATCGAAATTCTAAAATTCCCCTTTGAAATTTCCATTATGTTCATCCCATAAATTCAATCATCAAATTAGTTATTCGAATCAATTTTACCTTCTAAATATTTCATGATTCTAAATATTTTATGAATCTGTTCACCACTGATCATTTACAGGAACAAAAGCTTATTCCTATAGACCATCATCTCCTCCAATAGGTCTAATAATATATCAAAGTGTATAATATTAATTACATTGCCATGTGTATATGATCTGCCTACTATTCCAACCTCTCATCTTCTACTACTCTCTATGTTTCAGCCATGCTGATTTTCTAATATTTCTTTGAATATTTCATTAACTAAGCCATTCTGATCTTCTGTTTCTATTTTCTTTGGCCTAGAATGCTTTTCTTCCATGGATTCTCTATATAATTATTTCTAAATGTCATTATTTAAATTTCAGCAATATGACTATTAATAGAGTTCTCATATCACCCTGCACACTTACTTCATAGCATTTATAATATATTTTAATGATATATTTGTGTGGTACTTTGAATAATGCCTTTCTATTGAGGAAGACTGTGTGCTCCATTGGGTCAGAGACTGTGTCTATGTTGCTTACAATCCCATTAATAAGAACTATCATAGTAAGAAAGAGCCATTTGAATTCTATAGCAATAGTGTTTCAGCATAAAGGAGCTACTAGGGAAAACTTTTAGAGAAGAAATGTTAGATGCATAGAAGAAAATAAATATTTCCTAATTTCATTAATGATAAAAAAAAGTTGCAGTGAAACATAATATAAGAAGAATTTTCTAAAGACTGTGACTATCTAATAATAAATTTATTTCTGTTTGTAAGCTCCCTCTGCCTAAATGTGCAGGTAAATTGCTGCATAAAGTTCTAGAGAAGTAAATTACTTTACCTGAAAGAAGGAGAATTTGCAGGGTCCAGAATCCTTTCCACTACTGTATGGCTGAATTGTGTCCTCTCAAATTTATATGTTGAAGCCCTAACTCCAGGTACCTCAGAATGTGACTATATTTAGAGATAGGACTTTTAAAAGTATGATTAAGTTAAAACAAGGCCATTAGTGTGGGTCTTCATCCAAACCAACTGATATTTTTATAAGAAAAGGAAATTTGGAGAGGGAAAAATGGCATAGATGATAGAGGCTCTGTTAATCCCTCTGGTGAACAAATCAAAATTGTGACAGAAACAAGGAGCAGCAGCAAGAAAAAATGGCCCGGGGTCTAGATGAACAAGCCATACAACTAGAGAGAAATCCAAGAAAGCACCCTGCAATGGCAGAAGGTAGGACGGGGTGAGGATGCGGGGCTGCCTGATCCCAGGCGGCTGATTGAGATGGAGGCAGCAGCCCTGGCAGCAGCAGAAGCCTCTTAAAAAGGCCCCAACTACAAGTGGATTTTCATGGTGACAAACCTGCTCGCTCTGAGAACCAGGGCTGATTCGACTACACTCAGGGGTTACCAGGGACTTACAGGGAAACATTGTTGAAGAGAGGGTCCAAGCGAGACTCTCACTCTGTACAGAAGTGCCGGTGGTATCCATTGTTCCTTGTTGAACCCATCCCCCTATCAGTATGGGGCACAGTGCAGACATAGCCTTGACGTCATCAAACTGGATAACACAGCTTGTTCCACCCAGATGATTCCCTGAAACCCCACCTCCCCCAATTCGCGGCCCCACCCAAGCCACATCCAGGTTTATCTCAGGGAGTCACGTGCTCCTTGCTGAGCAGTGCCTAAACTCACACTGGAGGCAGCTATCCTCGGTTTCTGGTGTGGCCTTTTGAGGCAACTATAAGCACAGCATCTGTGGGTTGTTTTCTGAATCTTAACAGGAGGGGTAGAGGCTTGGGCTAAATTTGGCCTGTAGCTGAATCCCTCTCAGGCTGTGCCACTGGACACCTACTTCATAAATTCATACTAATAAGACCGGGAGACTGAGGAGCTTTGCTTGGTAGGTAGAAACAGACATGGAAAGGCAGCCAAAATGGGAAGACAAAGAAGCAGAAACATATGAAAGAACAGAACAGAGATCTAGATATAATGGAGTCAAGTAATCTAACAGATGCAGAGTTCAAAACACTGGTTATAAAGATGCTCAATGAATTTTTGGGAATTGCATTTCTGAAATGAAGAACACATTATTTGAGATGAGAAGTATATTAAATGAAATAAACAAAGAAATAAACAAAGTGAATAAAGGATCAAATGCCTTATCTATAGGATGGGAAAGCCAAAGACTCTCAATTAGAATGGCAAGAGATAAGATGCCAAGACTATAAAAATAATTTAAGAAACATATGAGACACTATTAAGGTTCTAAATATCTGTCTAATAGGTATAACTGAAGAAAATCAAGATGTTGAACAGTCGTTTGAAGAAATAATGATGGAAAACTTCCCTAACCTGGTGAAGGAAATGGACATAAAACCCCAGGAAACTCAGAGAATTCTAAACATCAGGGATCCAAAGAGGCCCACACCAAGACACATCATAATAAGACTGGCAGCTGATTTCTCAAAAGAAACTATGCAGGACAGAAGGGCTTGGCAAAACATATTCAACAGGATGCAGACCCAGGATATATAACCAAAAATAATTTATCCAGCAAAGCTATCATTTAGAGTTGAAGGACAGATAAAGAGCTTTCCAGACAAAAATAAGCTAAAGGAATTTATCAGCACAAAGCCAGTATTACAAGAAATGTTGGAGAGACTTCTTTAAGAAGAAAAAACACATATCAAAAACAGGAATAAAGAATGGTAACAACTTTCCTATCAATAAGTACCTCCTATCAATAAGTACCTCAAATGAAAAAGAATTTAGTGCTCTAACCAAAAGATAGAGTTGCTGAAAGGATAAGAAAATAAGACCCCTACATATGACAAGGAAGGGGATGGAAACAGATATTGCTTTGATTGGCCTAGAAGTTATTTAAGTCAGACAGAGAAAGATAAACACTATATGATTTCACTTTTATGCGGAATCTAAGGAATTAAAAGAACAAACTAATCAAAAACAGACTCACAAATATAGTGGACATTTGGTGACAGACAGAGGGTAGGGAGATTTGGGGGGCTGGGAGAATGGAGTGAAAGGATAAAGAAGTACAAATTAGTAGCTGATGGATGGTCATAGGAATGAGGAGCATGGCATAGAGAATGCAGTTAGCATTAATACGTTGGCCAGGTGGAAGGTCAGGGAAGAGAGGGAGCAATTTACGAACCATATAGATGTCTAACCAATATACTATATACTTGAAACTAATTAAAATAAATAAAAAAATAAAAAATAAAAATAAAAGAAGAGGAAATCTGGACACACAAAGAGACACCAGGGAAAATCTATGTGAGGATACAGTGACAATATGGTCATCTGCAAGCCAAGAAGAGAGGCTTCAAAAGAAACCATATCTGCTGACACCTTGATCTGGGATGTCTAGCTTCCAAAACTGTAAGAAAGTAAATTTCTGTAGTTTAAGTACCATCTGTAGTACTTTTTATGGCAACCCTAGTAAATTAATATAACCACCATATCACAGATTAATTTTGAGAATTACCCCTGCCTATTCTCAGCCTTCATATTAAAATGAGGAGTCAAATTAATAAGGTTTATCAAGTTTATTCAAGACCAAGAATCTGTTTTCCTCAAACTATCTCTAGCTCATAAAACTAGAATCAAAACAGGTGTTTTGCAATGAGATTTATATTCTTCAATAAAATAATCAATTAAATTTTAAATGTTTTAAAGACACAATAATCTGACGTGATGGCATATTTTTGTATTTTTGCAGAAAAGTCTTTAGATTAGAAATATGGAAATACATATTCTCAGGAGCAATACCAATTGGTTATTAAAAATTCAAGAAAAAATACATTTTTATATCTTATTTATTACCTTTATGATGTTACAAAAAATAACTACTTTATAAAAGCCATTTTCAACTTTCTGTATTTTGTTACTGTATAAATAAATCTTTGCCATGATATCTTTACAGTGTCTTGGGAAAATGTGAAAGTTAGTTGTCAACAGTTTATACATCAACCAAGACAGTAAATCTAATTATATAACTTATTTAATTATTTCATTATTACCCCAACTTCTATAATTAAACTGAGAAGTAGCTTTTAATGAGTTTTATAATGTCATAATTTTGAAATACTTATCATTATATTACATTTAGTAATTGATATGATTTAAAGAAAAAAATAACAACCATTTTCTAAGTAGAGAAACAAGTCTACAAAGAGGAAGAAATAATTGGACTTTCACAATTCATGAAAATATCCCTGAGGACTCCAAATGTCTGACTTCCATTTGATTTCTTCAATTGCCTTTTTCCTTAAGGATCTTCAACAAAGTCTGTTGCAAACATTGCTATTTCAGGGTCATTCAGTTCATATTTCTAAATAAGAAACAGTTTCAACAAATTGAATCTCACATGTTGAAAACAAAAAAGAGAAGAAAAAATCAAGGAAAATATCTTCATGTGGCATTTCATGTGTAAACAAAGATACACTCTGGATGACTAAAATAAAATAGGGAGGTCATTACCAAAATAAGGTAAGATTAAAAAAATTGGAATATACTATATTATTTTGATATTTAAGTCATTGCTTGTTGTATTAGTTTTCTGAGCTGCCATAAAAAAATACCACAGACTGGCTGTCTTAAACAACAGAAATCTATTGTCTCTCAGTTCTGGAGGACAGAAGTTCAAGATCAAGATGTTGGCACAATTGGTTCCTTCTGAGGGATGTGAGGGAAGAATCTGCTACAGGCTCCTGTCCTTGGCTTGTTGATGGCTGTCTTCTCCCTATTTCTTTTCACATCATCTTCCCCTCTATTCAGTCTGTGTCCAAATTTTTCCTTTTTATAAGGGTGCCAGTTTATTGAATCTCCTTACGTTATAGATGGTTGCCTTATCCCTGTCTCTTCACATTGTCTTCATTCTATTCATATCTATTTTTCAAATTGCCCCTTTTTTTAAAGACACTATCATATTGGTTTAGGGCCCATCCTAATAACCTCATTTTAACTTGACTTTCTCTGTAAAGACTCTAACTCCAAATAACGTCACATTGTGAGATCCTGGGAGTTAGAACTTTAACACATACATTGGAGGGTGGGAGAGGACGTAGTTCAAATGATAACACTTACTCTGACATTAAAATTTTAGAGTGACTTCCTTAGAAAAATGGACCACTTTTAAATGTAAAATTATGAATTAAAAGTTTTTCATATGTTCAGTCACATTTTAGGGAGTATAGAAATGTAGGACTAGGTGAGAAAAATCCACTAATTTCAAAGAGTTTAAAAAATGCTTTTAAAAATGAAAAGCCCTTAGAACATCATTTAACAATAGACAGTATATAAAGATCTATACACAATGAGTAATATAGACATTTTGACTCTTATTTGTACATACTAGCTCCTTTAAGCAATAACAATTGACAAGTCCAGCAATATCTCTGTTAGGTTATTCTTGTTTTCATTTCAATCCATTTCTACAGATCCTTTCTTTCCATATGCTATATTATCTAATTGCTTATGTTTTAATTCAGGTTTTAGGTCTATTTATCCTGTTTTCTGCTTTGCCTTGGATTTATTCACACAGTCATTCAAAACTGACCGAAAATCCATTATGTTCTAGGTTATGTGCTGGGCCCGGGAAGGCATCAATGAATGACATAGCTCTTTATTCTTAAGAGGTTCAAGTCTAACAGATAAGAAAGAGAAGCAGACTACTGATGATGATATTTAGCTTAATTACTAAATAGAAAGCATAGTCTCAGGAAAAACAAGTCCTGCTTGAAGCCTTTGAGAAAGGTTTCATTGAAACTAAATCTAAAAGGAGAGTGGAGATTTCATTTGGCAAAGAGTACAAATGTGAGGCGGAAGCATGTGTGTGGCTTCTGGGTAGATGATACAAGTTAGACTTAAACTGGAATGGAGAAAAAGAATATTCCAGTTAGAGAAAAGAGTATGCAAGAATGGCCTGGTGTGTCCGGGGAGCAGAAAGAAATTAGGCTTGGAAGGAGAATAGAACTCAGGTGGGAAACTGAGAAATGAAATTGGGGAGACAGTTTCATTTATGGCCCTTGTGAGTTCTTTGGCTCCAAATCTTAACTTCACCCAACTGCAGAAGGTATGGCCTACAAAATGTGAGTTGCATCAAAGTATTTTTAAGTTCTTTTAGATTTCTATAGGATTAAAAAATACCTGAAACAAGAGAGGGGTGAAAAATATTTTTTTCAAAGGCCTTCATTTTTTTTTCTGGTTTATCTTGGGATTTTAATTAATATACTAATTAAAACTGTTATTATGTCCCTATATTTTTGTTCTTAAAAAGAGAAAAAATGTTTTCTTAAATCTATATATTTTACATTTTTATAAAATAACTACTTAAATGCAACGCAAAACAGTTGTAAAACCATATATAAAAGCTAAATAAAAAATTTATATCATGATATTTTTTACTCTCACATTATTGATCTGAAATTATTGGGCAATTGAGTTTTGTTCTAGATTTCCAAATGTCTAATCATAATATATTTTTGGTAGAACATGTACTCTCTGTTGACTTATTTTTTTTTGCATACTTAAATATTAAAATTAATAGTTTGATTTCTATGGCATAAATCTGCTATGAAAAAAAAGGAACTCTGCTTGCATTAAAAACCCACAAACCTTTTGGTTTAATCACACAACTAGCACACTGGGGCCACTATGGATGAATCACTCCATGGGAAAGGAGAACAGATTTGCCCATGAATGACTTAAATATAATGACTTAAATATAACGTTCCACTGTAATCACCTATAGTCTTAAAAATGTCTCCTAAAAGGTCTATATTAAGTAATATGAATCTATTCAACAAATATTTATTGAACAATTTGTATGTAGCAATGTTATCAGACTCTGAGGACACAAACACAATTAAGATAAGGGTGCTGTCTTCTAAAAGGATTTTGAAATATACCAGGAAAGATAGGCACGCAGATATATTATTACAAAACAATGAGTTAATGTCATAATAATCCCATTCATTCATATTATTTTATGAATTATTGTCTATTGCCTTTTCTCTACCTTGTAGCCTTCCTTCTGTCAGGTCTTCTCTCTATATATTTTTGTTTAACTTTTGTTTTTTTTTTCCCAGCAGCATAGCTAGGCAGAGTATACTTAAAAACAGGAAGAATGCCATCTCTGTATAATGAAAATGGAATAAAGATCCTAGAAAGGTTGGGTACAGCAAATAATTCTTTAAAGCTAAACATTATAAAATGCATGCTAGAGACATCAAGAGAGGAACCATTCTCTATTAGTACACATGTACTTCTTTTTGGTATCACCTTTCCTCAGTAACCATCATCTCTAATGATAACAGAGCATGAGGTGTCATCTGAGATATCAAGGCTTTAATAGTTAAAAACTGCAGTGATAGACATGGCTGTTGCAGTCCTGGTCTATGTGACCTGACTCCTTTTCATCCCCACTCACTCACCAACCTTGGCAAAACACTGAGTTCTTCTTCCAACTTCCAAAGAAATAAAATTCTATAAAAGCTATCCATTTTTTTTGCCCAAAGTCTATGGGGCTCACATAGGGAAATAACACCGAGCAGGATACAACTCTGGGAAAATTCTCATCAAACATCTTTCTTCCTAGTCTCTTTTCGAGTTCTTCTAGCCACAGAGTTTGTTTTCTCCAACACCCCCTGAAGGTTCAGTTCCTTCCTCTCTTCTTTTCCTATTTTAAAATTAGTTTTATCCCCAGAATATTATTAAAAAATAAAACAAAACAAAACAAAAAGAGTACATTGACATAGTAAAAATGTAAACAGATAAGATACTACTGTATTGGTAACTATAGTATCCAAAGAAAAATTAATTCTCCATCTACCCCAGATCCTTAGAGAAGCAATTATCATAAACACATTGTATATTACTTCTAAATTGACCAAATATAAACAACCATTTATATAAACACATGATATATTAATATGTAAACAGGATTTTAGGGTATACATTGTCCTGTACTCTTTAAATTCTAAATCTGGACACATTCAAGAGTTTTTATATTAATTTAAATAAATATTTTACTCATTTTAATAGTTTCTCGGTGTTTAATTTTTAAATTTCAATTAATTTAATTAATTCGGTGGACAGTTAGAACATTTAGTCACTTACTACTTCTGCATGAA
This sequence comes from Pteropus alecto, assembly GCF_000325575.1. Taxonomy (NCBI): domain Eukaryota; kingdom Metazoa; phylum Chordata; class Mammalia; order Chiroptera; family Pteropodidae; genus Pteropus; species Pteropus alecto. The sequence goes on from NW_006434839.1 coordinate 16,713,205, forward strand.
ACTTGAGTGACTGATTCGCAACTGGCTTATATTTTTGAAAAACTCATAAGTCGCCTTTTTAATAAAAGCAATGCTCTTCTAAAATTAATCACAATATTTACTAAATAATTTATTCCATATTAAAAATGCATATTTAATTTTGATGAGGAGGGATTATGAACATGGTTTTCTGAATCAAAATGACAATAAGCTAGAAACTTTAAGCTCAGTGTTTTTTATCTGTATCAAAATCAACCTCATATTTAACTTTTAGTGGCCTATAGTTTATGTGTACAGTCAAATTCTTTGATTTTTTTCCTAATATCACCTTAAATAGATTTCAGCCTTTCTTCCCATCATTCATTAATCACTTGACTTGAACTAAAACTTACAAATTAGATTAAATAAAAAGCCTTGAAGAAAATAAATCTATATATTTGGGTTTTTTGCATATATACATTTATTAAATATTAAATATTACTAATGCTACATCAGATATTTCAATGTTTATTTCAAGTTCCAAATGCGAATGATAGCATATTTTTTTAATATTCTTTCTCTACACCAACCAATGCTAGGCGAGACCTACCACATATGGTTTCAAATTAAGAGGGTGTTTGTAAACTGAAGTACGGTTTTTTAAAAAAAGCTCATGGATTATTGATAGACTTAAAAACATGGAAAAAAATCAAAACAAATTTATGAAATTGTGCTCTTTAGATTTCAGACAAAAATAATTAATAATGTAAAAATGTTTAAAAATATTTAAAGTATTCAAATATAACCAGACCCTACATCTTTCTGTGTACTCATTTCTCTATTAGAGTGCCATTTCTCACCTTTTTCATGTGATTTCTCATTCTTAACAGAGTATGAGGTCCACTTTATTTCCTTTGTTTACCCTCTCAAGTTTAGTTAGGTGCCATTTGTTTTCTTGTCCTACCACCCACTCGTTCCTCTATGTTGTACTTAATCTGTTGTATTTTAATGACTGATGATCCTATCTGTCCCCCACATTAGACTATTTAGGATATGAATTCATCATGTACATTTGTATAATTTATTTGGCATTCAATAAATGCTTATGCATTAAATTAAGTAGAAAAGAGTTTAAATTTGTTCTGCGTGAACTAAGGCAGTTAAGCTGACATTAGATAGAAATAATTGTTATTGTTTTGATTTAATATAAGAAAACACTTGTAACAATTATAGCTAATAATAGAATAGACTACTTTGGAGAATGAGTTTCAAAATATCCCATGTATGAATAAATATGAGTAAGTAGTAGAGAGAATTCATCATCAAACAGAAGTTTGAAATGTATGCTTTTTATCTCTCAAAGGGTCATTATTCAAATTTGCTAAAACCAATTTATGATTATATAATGCTTTCAAATAAATTATCTTATAGTGCAAACAAGTTATCATTTAAATTGAAAGTGAATTAGCTCCATTTTCTTGACAAAGCAGCTGAGGCTTAGTTGGTTAAAAGCTATATTGAAGCTTAAAAAACTATCCAAAGAGAATGGTACTGAAATGAGGATTACTCAGTTCAAAGGATAGTATCTTGTTAGGCCACAGTCATTCAAATTAAAGAATATAGAGATGACTATTCATGGGTGGTAGGTCATTCAAAGTCCTTGCAACTCAGAACAGCTCTCTTGGCACCAGAATGAACATGCTGAGTCCTCACAGGGACAGATGGATTTGATGACAGCAATATTGCATAAAAGCTTTTATTAATAGCCTTTATTTTTAGCCTAGCATATGCTATTCTTGTATAAATGTTTAATCGTTTTTGGAAACTTACTAAGTATTTTATCTCTTATAATATCCTGTTGGAAAAAATTCCAGTTTAATTATATATTTCTCTATAAAATATTACAATAGTATGGTGACCTCTGAGTGTCCCAGATGAAAGAGAGCTAGTTTATATGTCAGATGGAGTTTTCCTAATCCTATTGTAGAGATCGTGGCTTATAATAGAAGATGAAGCAGTAGAATGGAAATTAAATGTGTAAATTTATCAGTAGAATAAACATGAAATTACATTACATGTAACCAATATACACATTAAAAATGTACTTTCAACACCTGGTACATTTCCTTTCAGCAAGCCTAATAAATTGGTAAAGTCACCTAAATTTCAGCTTATTATTTGTAATCATGACACTGATGACAGCATGACATATGAATTTTGGGAGGATATAGTCATTCATAACTGTTTACAATACTTCATGGCACATGATGTAAAAATTCCAGATCATGGGGAATATAGTAATTATCAAATATAAATCAAAATGAGATTTAAACAACTACAGATAACTAATTATTCCAGACTTTATATCTTATCTAAGCTTTTATTTATCCTCTTTGAAATGCCTCTTTGATTGTTTTCCCAAGCAAGTTAAATTGCAGAATGACCCAGATGTTATTTTTAAACACATCAAAAGAGAATATTATCTAGTGAGCCAGTTTCTAATTCTAGTTCTTCCACTAATTAACACTATAATTTTATATAAGTCCCCTTTGCTCTTTTATATAATTTGAGGGTTGAAATAGATGATTCCATCTTTAAAAATTCTGTGAACATATGAGTCTAAATATAATTGCCTCTATTAATATCCAGAAAAAAATATACATTTTAAACCATTAACAATGCTGTTTGTAAAGTTCAAAATGTATGCAAGCAAAAGTTTCATTTTATAAATTACAGATCTCCCCAAAATGTTTTAAATAATTTTTATGAAAGTATTAATTTTATGCACAAAATGTACAAATTTTAATTGTACAGCTTGGTGAATATTAACAAAGATTAAGAGAGTATCCCCTATATAACAATTCTCCAGATAAAGAAATAGAGCTTTACCACTGCCAGATATTCCTCCCTTGTGCTGAATTATAGTCATTTAGCCCTATAATAATAGGTTAAAGAATACATTCCCTTTAACAGATTTTAAAATGTAGAAGAAGAAAGGGCAATATAAAATTCCCTTGCAATAAAATACTAAATATTAGAATAAATTAATAATCACAAATAAGAAGGTAGAATGTTGTTGAATTAGAGTTTAGATGTGCGTGCTTTGTATTAAGTTAGTGTCATGAAATCAGCTCAGTTGCTGATATGAAAGTATCTTTATATCAACAATATTTATATCAACTATAAAATAAATAAATTAAATAAACAAGGAAGATAGAGAGGAAGAAACAATATTTGAAATAAAATAAAAATTTAAAATCGAAAACAAAACTGTTGCAGTTGTGAGGATTTGTGCATTGAAGTAAAAAGCAGGGAAATATTTTTATCCACTGGGGCTGTTATAACAAAAATCCACACACCGTGTTACATATAGACAGCAGAAATTTATTTTTTACAATTCTAGAGGCTGGGATTCAGAGCTCAGGGGCTAGCATGATTGAGAGAGGGCCTCCAGGTTGCAAACTTCTCGTACTTCACATGGTGAAAGAAGCTAGAGAGCTCTCTGGTCTCTTTGATAAGAACACTAATTCATTCATGAGAGCTCCACCCTCATGACCTAGTCATCTCCCAAAGGCTCCACCTCCTAATACCAAAACATAGGGGATTAGGACTTCAACATATGAATTTTGGGAGGATATAGTCATTCAGCCTATTACAAGAATTACGCCTTATAGAACTTGAATAACTTCCAGGCTAAGGCTATCAACGCCTTAAGAGCTGTATCAAATTATATGTGTATGTAAGTGTATGTGTCTATCAAATTGTATGTGTATGTATATACCAAATTATATGTGTGTCTGTATATGTATGTGTATGTACAAAGGCATACCTCATTTTATTGCCTTTCACCTTATCGCACTTCACAGATGTTGTGTCTTTTACAGATTGAAGGCAAGACCCTCCACAAACAAAAAGATTACAACCAGCTTTATTGTGGTGGTCTGGAACCAAACCCTCAATATCTCTGAGATATGCTTATATTATCAAAGGGAGAAAGTGATTAACAATGTGTATGAAAGAATAGTTTGTAAAATTACTTTTAATATGTCCTTCATACAATTATAATGTTGCGGGTCAATAAAAACCAAACAAAACTCTCATTTAGTTTCTCATGTAGTCTACATGAAGAGAATGTGCTGGGCCAGTCAAGTGATTTGCTTGATTATATATCTTATGAAATAATACATCTTATTTCCAGATTTATGCATTTAATAAATGATGATTTTAAGCCTCCTCACCATCAACCTCCAGATTTTAACAAAAATAACTTTTAAATATTCAAGGATGGTTGCTATCACATGGTAATTACTTCATCCTTGGATAATTCTGACTTACTATTTACTTAGTAAAAATTTATCTGAAGTGTCTTAAATTTACATTTATATCTAACTTTTATCAACTGGGGAGTGAAGGAGAAAAAATGAAGTCTTTAAAACAGAAAAATGAAATAGGTATTTAAAAATGAAAGCAGATATCTAACTCTATTTCACTTACATTTTTGGACTACATGATTTTTGAAATTAAAATGAAGGTTAAGAAAAAATATCATAAGAAATGAGTGTCTTCTTGTATAGGGCACACTATATAAGAGAAGAGCTACATATAAGGTGAAAATATCAGTATGATACAACAATGAGAGTAAAAATATTTTGGCTGGACATCAGGAAAGAAAAAAGAAACCTAGTTAAAAAACTAGAAAAGGGTTGCTGTATCACATTGAGGTTATCAAAATTTCTTTATAATTTGTAAGTATCTATGCTTTAGTTTTATTAATTCAAGGTAATGACTTGTAATAAAATATGTTTAGTCTTTGAACATCTAAGGCCAGGAAAAGAGGATTGGAGGGGAAAGAAGTCTGTTTTTATCTTGTCAGTACACTTCTTTATAAAAGAGATTTTTCTTTTTTCTTTTCTTTCCCTCCCCGCCCCCAAGCTTCCCTTTCATCTAAGTTTTGAGACCTTGAACTTGTTCTTCTAACCACTATCCTACTTGTTCCTGCTGTCACAAAACAACATTTTCTAACAGCTTTAAAGTTTGAGAGTGTGGGTATTCCATCAATGCTTTAATTTTATACAGTAAATCAGAAATTGCCCATTATCATTATTATTGTGGTATACACTTTGACTTGGGATGTTCAAAGAAAGCTTCAGTTAAATAGTCAAACTTATAGAACTCAGAGTGTAGGATGGTAGTTTCCAGGGTCTGGGAGGAGAGGGGGACATGGGGAGGTGATGGTCAAAGGGTACAAATATTTAGTTATGAAAGATAAATAAGCCCTGGAGACTTACTATACAGCATAGTGCCTATAGCTAACAATATTGTACCTTATACTTAAAATTTGCTAAGAGGATAGCTCTATGTGAATTGTTCTTAAACACACACACACACACACACACACACTAAGAAAGGGAGCAGGAGGAAAGTTTTGGAGGTGACAGATATTTATGGCCTTGATGGTGGTAATGGTTTCATGGCTGTATACTGTGCTTATTTCCCAACTCATCAAGTTACATACATTAAACATGTACAGCTTTTAACATGTCACCTATACCTTAATAAAGTGGTTAAAAAAAAAGAAAAATATATTTCACTCACTATCTGCTTTCAAATTTGCAGTGTTTTTTTTTTGGGATGCGATCGTTCTATCCATAAGTGTAGATCCCAGATCTGGATACTCTTCCATGTTATTCTGAGAGAATCTGATGTACTTTTCATTTATGTTTTATATTCTTCATGTGCATATATTATTGTTTCCCATCAAGATTCACAAATGTGTTGTACAATTCCTGAGGCGTATTTTCGATCTTATAAAAGTAGTAAATGGATTAGCTAGATTTTAAATAAACATACATTTTCCCAAATGGAGAAAAAAATCAGAATTCCAATTGAAGAAACATAAGTCAAGTGAATGCTACTACATGCCAGGTGTTATGCTAATCACAGAGTTAGGATGGGGTACTGGCGGGTAGCTAATTCCCCAAATAATAACAGTCAAATAAAAAAATGACTATGACATTTTAAGGGACTTATAATCTAATAACATGTGTACATAAACATATATACACATAAACACAAATACTTTACACAAATAATCATATGATAATGCACTAGAATCATAAAATGAAATGTATTATAACCGTATTGAATCAAATATAACATAAAAATTATTTTCAATATTACATTTAGTGCAAAAACTAGAGTGGAGAAAACTCGAATAAAATGATTAATATCTTGGACAATTACCCCGTTCTATTGCAAGAGTTTTCTTGTATATCTTCTTTTCCTAATTAGACTTTTAAATCTAAAATCCTGCCTCTTTTTGTTATTGCCTGCTTAAGCACTATTCAACTGTCCTATATATCTCTGAAAAATACATATTTGAGATTACAATTTTAAGAAATCTTTGGCTTAATAAAACTATGCTATCAATGAGAGAAATATCACTGCAAATGTTTACAAAATTTGTGGAATGAAGTAATAGCGTCCTTATTTTCATTAATGGTTTATGGAAGATTCATTTCTATATAGAACTAAATGAAATACCTAAATTTCCCTATAATTCAGAATGATAAATATAATGACAACTGGAACATTTTAATATACATTAAGCTTCATATATATTAAAAAATCACACAGAGATATATGAATTTTAATGAGCTACTGAAGGTAAGTAGCTTCAAGTATGTTAACCCATTCATATATAAACATTAAAAAAGATGACTACAAATCTGATTTGGCTAATCACTAGCAGAATGACACGAAAGGATAAAGGAAATAAGGAAAAGTAATAGTGAGTCTTAGATATTTTTAGGAGAAGTAGAACGGTATTCTCTTGTAATTAGGCATAATATTTTCCATATGCTGGAGGAATTAAATTCTTAAAAACAGGCTGTCAATTTAAAGCTTTAATAGTGGGAGTAATTACAGTGGTATGTTCACATTTCTATATACTTATCATTGTATAAGCATTTTTTTATAATTCTTTAGTTAATGGGTACACCTTACCTGCAGAAATATTTTACATACAGAAATTTATACAGGAAGATTACAGAACAATGTAGAACTAACACTAAGTCTGAGGGCGGAAGACTAGAGCAGAAATCTTCAATCCAATGCCTTTTAACTGAGTGAGATCACTAAAGTCCTTAGGCTTCAAAGTGCTTGGTTTGTCATCTAGAAATGGGGATAATAATATTCCTGCCTCAATCACAGATAGTGATTATTAAAATAAAATGAAATTTGTGTGTACACTTGCACATTAACAAAAAACTATAAATAAGAGATTTTTACTTGTAGTTTAAAAAATGTTCTCCTTCTATTCACAATCACACACATATACGTACACTCTAAAAAAGTCACAGTAGTTCTTTGGTAAATTATTTTTAGTTGAAAAATAGTCTATTTAATTTTGCTGTGAGTAGCAGAGTCAGAGACAATCTCTAATAATCAACCTTCAAATTTTCCAGGCATATCTTTTCCTCAGGAACACAAGGCATTTCCGAGAAAAGTGCACCCTGGTTTCCATGTGTTTACTTCCTTCTATACTTTAGGCCTTATTCAAATGTCAACTGTGAGGCCATTATGAACTATTCTACATCAAGTCATAAAAAATGTACGTACTTTCTAGCATGTTTTTCCCTTTTACCATTGCATTTATCATCATTTAATATATTATTTTATTCATTTTTACATTTATTTTCCGTCCCCTTCCTCTTCCTAAATATAGGCTTTAGTGTAGCAAGGATTTCTATTTGATTTTTTTCCCTGCTTTTCTTAAGCACCAATAGCAGCATGGGACACAGGATGGGTGTTAAATATGTATCAAATGAATGAATAATAAATTATTCTTCATATACTGGGCCATGAAGAAAGCTGGCAATTCAAAAGACATTCTGAAGATTAATAACTCTCACTTGATTAAAACAGGAAAAAATTTATGACTGATAATCAAAGGGCTTCAGATACTTATGTAAATTGATAAGAGAGAGAAAACAGACTCAGAGATGTGTAAAGAGTATTCCGACCTCTACTTCTGAATGAGATAGATTTAAGGAACTGAATTTACTCTCCATCCTGAAACAACCATAAAATAGAAAAAATAAATGAAACAATGAGTTGCAAGGCACAGGACATCAGGCAATGGAAAAAAGTGTCCTTAAGAGACAGGAAATAAATTGAGGAAGTCCTACAATTGCTATAGCCAATTGCCTTGTAAGATTTTTCAGGTTTTATCACAAAATGTGGGAGGCCCAAGCAGAGCCCAGAAAACAATTCGACTTTAGGGGCAGGACTGAGAGTCCAGGGTGACAATGGTGACTAGAATACACAGAGAAGAGCACAAGCAGGAGCACAAGTACGGAGAACTGCAGAGATGTACAGGTGAATACGGAATAGTCAGCTGAGTACTTATCAATCAATACATGTATGGGAACTGTGTGGGGGGAAAAGAATATGAGTTCTTATGAAGCAAACACTGATAAAACTGCAAAAAAGAAATGAAGAAATCTGAAATTACAACAGGTGTCGATTTCTCTCTTTCAGTAAAATGACATAAAATAGGGAAAATCAGGAAGGAAATCCTGATATCGACCAAAGTGATATTTACAGAACATTTTGTACAACAACATAATATACAATTTTTCAACAAAATTTATAAATCTCTAGCGTTATTGGAAAAAATTATATGACAATGATAATACAAATGTCAAGAGGGAAAAAGTACATCATTGTGAGATTCACTGAAGGTAGATGGTAATACATTAAAGATGTATACTTTAAAATCTTAAGCAACAAAGTTTCAGGAAGAAACCTCCTAAGTTTTTTTTTTTTCTGATTATGATGATAGCTTTTCAACTTCTATAATATGTCAAAATGTATCATATTAACTTAATTATGTACAGTATTTTATGTTGCTACACCTCAAGAAAGTTTTTTTTTTAAGGTGTCCACCTCTTAGAAACTAACTTGTCCATTGGTCTAACAAAACTTTTTATGAACACTTCTTATAAGGTAAGTTCAGCCAAAGATCTTTCTACTCTTTGGGCTTGGAATAAATTGTTAGATCGAAAGACATGCCAACTGACTAGATTCTAGTTATTTTCATTTCCAATAAGAGAATTTCCTGGATTTATTCCCAAAGCCCTTTAGAAAGAAGGTGAATCTCATTCTCTGAATGAATTTGGAATGTACAAACTCTCAGGAATTAAACTATAAGAAAAAGTTGACACAACAGGTCAATTTTGTAACAGAAACAAATCTGAAAGTTTGTTCTATAGAATCTCCTTTAGCAAGTGATATTGCACTTGCTGAGGAGGTATTTAACCTTTTTTTAAAAGAGAAATTTGTTTCAATTAGTTACTACTAACTAATCAATATACATACATATGCACATCTATATACTTATATGTAATAATAATTATCTACTGTGTGTATATGTGTTTCTGTATAAATATGTATGTTTTTATAACTATACATCTGCATATACATGCATGTGTATATATTTAATAAAGGGACTACTTTCTCATCTCCCTTGTCAGGAATTTCTGAGAAGTGAACAATAGTGGCAATAGTGACTACTGTAATTGATACGGGCCATTATTTATAAAATGTACTCACATAACTTCTAATCGCTCTTTTCAAAGGTTTTTTTTTTTTTTTCCTACTGCTAAGTTTTGCTGAGGCATTTTATTTTTCTTTCTTTCTTTCCTTTCTCTGAGAAAGAGCTCCTTTCCCTCTTATTCAGATAATTACCCTGAAACTTATAACTCTGGTTATTAAGTAACTCAGGTCTTCTGGTTATTGACTCAAGTCCTCTGGTTATTGATTAAGGCTCAATGAAGCTTAGCATTCTTTTTGGTCCATTGTAAGCAGAAAGTGCCTTAGGCCAGGCAGGACCATTGCAATCATGGGGAGGAGGGGATCCTTAACTCAGAACTTTCTTTCTTTAAGCACTGTGTTAAACTAGCCTGTCTTCCCTTACTCAGTTTATTCTTTTCACTTAATAAAAAAAAAAAAAAATCAATAGTAAACAAATTAATTATGTATATGATTTAAATAACAAGTTTGCATCTTCCTTTCTCCCTTGTGTAGGGACAGGGGCAGTATTTCAGTGGTATACATCTTCTGAAGGACAACCCAAGTTCTAACTGAGACAGAGAGGGCAAGAGCTCTGTGAAACCCTGGTAGGCAGGGATTACA
>NW_006434839.1:16723415-16748363 GCF_000325575.1 Pteropus alecto
AGAAGGGGTTCATAACTCTTAGAAAAAAAGATAAGCAGGAAAGACAGAAGGTTTCTGGCCCTCCTGCAAAACATTGAGGCCATCCTGTTCTAGAAAAGGCCTACCACAGTCTGCCCTCAATTAAGTAAGCCAAAAGGCATTTTTGGGCTATAAAGTAACTTCCATAAAGAAACTGGCAGGCAGAGAACTAGATACCAGTTTAAGCTGGTCACTCGCACCTGTATAATGAAGAACATAATCTCCAATTCACTTGAGCTTCATTATGCCATCATTATAATATAATGCATGTGACCGGAAGTTCATTAATATCATTAAAACAGACTAAATTCTGAGAACAAACATGCACAGAAAGTAAATGATGAATCACTTAATCCTGTCAATTTTAGTTGTCAATCAAGGAAGCCCAGGTCTCTAAGAAAAGTAACCACTCACAACAAATAGGCATAAAAACTCCAAAGGCTTTGTTACTAGCCAGTTTGGATACTGTGAGGCTGCTGTTTCAACTGTATTACAGCTAAACCTCTTCTTCTAATCTACCATGGTCTCTCATCCCTGAGAAGTGTTGATCCTGATTTATTCCCCAGCATACTTCCTGTAGGCAAATTTCTATCTCACCATATGTTTACCAGGACCAACTTAAGTCCTCTGATTCATTATTACTTTGATTATGTCTAATTTGATTTAAATTTTAATAATTATAATTTTAAATTCTAACAAATATTTTAAATCTCATAATTTTTTGTCATCACTTATTTTTCTTAGATTTTCAATTTCTACTTGTATTTGACATTAATTAAACCAGGTAATAGGTGGCCAGTATGAAGATTTAGACTTTTTCTTTTTAACCCCAAGCAAATTCTGCCAGAAAGATATTTTTCTATACCTCCAAACCATCCCAATGTGATTATAGCCCTTCTAGAATTCTTGTTTATGATAGCCTCACTCACAGCACCCCAAATTGTAGTTACAAGGCTAATCTTGACTGTTTTAGATAGGATTCTATGCATCTATTCCTCGATGCCTCAGGCAAAGCAGTAGCTTCAGAGATTGATGACAATCTAGTTTTTCTTGCTACTCATCTCACCCCACCCTCTATATTTCCATACTTTCTTTTAACCATAGTTGAACATATGAAATGAATATTTACTGTTGGTATTCAGCATCTTCTGGTGTTGACTACAAAAGGTTTTGAGCATATCTGTTCTGAGATATAATACAAAAAACATTTTAAAAATATTGTTAACAGAGAGTAACAATTTTTGAGATAAAAATGGGAAATTACGTTTAACTGCTATGGGCTAAAGAAGTGGATCACAACACATTTTAACCTATTAACATATATTTACATGAGCAATATTGAGTTAAAGTGTGCATCTTTCAATAAAGATAATGTATGCACAAGTTTTTTTATTTTAATATTTGAAAATAATATTCTTTTTTCAAAAAATAACTTTTTTGTGCTGTCAGATTTTTAAATAACAGTTCTTAAAATGATTAAATGTTGGCATTGTTTTTAAAATTATTTGATTCAGCTGTTTCAATATCTTCATTGCTTCCTTTGGTTAAATTATCAGAATTGAAATTACTGTTTCAAAGTATGTGAACTTGATTGATAAGCTAGACTAATACAGTATTCTCTGGCTTTGAAGTTTGACTGATTTGGGTTTGAATTCCAACTTTATCAACAGTTGTGTGAGCTTAAACTTTTCTAAACTTCAGTTTATTGATCTAGAAAACATGAAAAAACAGAGCCCATGTGACAGAATTGTTGAGAATACATAAAATAATTCAAGTATATATTTAGTAGGGTAAGAATGCAATGCATGTTATTATTATGACTACCACCTGTATTGCTATTCATTTCTCTTTAAGGACTGCTTTTGTTGTGTCCCACAGATTTTGAGTTATTGTGTTTTCATTTTCATTTGTCCCAAGGTATCTTTCAATTTCTTCTTTGATTTCATTGTTAATCCATTGATTGTTTAGTAGCATATTATTTAGCTTCCATGTGTTTGTTATTTTTCAGTTTTTTTCCTTGTAATTGATTGCTAGTTTTATACCATTGTGATCAGAGAAGATGCTTGATATGATTTCAATCTTCTTAAATTTACCGAGACCTGTTTTGTGGCCTAACATCTTGGAAATGTTCCATATGCACTTGAGAAGAATGTGTATTCTTCTGCTTTGGGGTGAAATGCTCTAAAAATATCAATTAAAAACATCTGATCTAGTGTGTCACTTAAGGTTGCTGTTTCCTTTCTGATTTTCCATCTAGAAGATCTGTCCATTGGTGTTAATGAGGTGTTAAAGTCCTCTAATATGACTATCACTCCCATTATATCAGTCAATCTCTCCCATTATATCAGTCAATATTTGCTTTATATATTTGTGTGCTACTATGTTGGGTGCATAAATGTTTACTAGGATAATGTTCTTTTGTTTGATTGATCCCTTTATCATATGGAATGTCTTCCTTTGTCTCTTAATATCATCTTTGCTTTAAAGTCTATTTTGTCTGATATAAGTATTGCTACTCCAGCTGTTTTTTCATTTCCATTTGCATGAAATATCTTTTCCCATTCTTTTCTTTCAGTCTGTGTATGTCTTTCTATGGAAAATAGATCTCTTGTAGACATAATATACATGAGTCTTGTTTTCTTATCCATTCATCCACCTTATATCTTTTGATTGAAGCATTTAACTCATTTATATTTAAAGTGATTATGATAAGATACTTAGTTACTGCTATTTTATTATTCGTGTTTATTTTCTTTTTAAAGAAGTCCCTTTAACATCTCTTGTAATACTGGTTTGGTGGTGATAAATTTCTTTAGCTTTTTCTGCCTAGGAAGCTCTTTATCTCATCTTCAATTTTAGTTGATAGCCTTGCTGGGTAGAGTAGTCTTGGTTGTAGTTTCATCACTTTGAATATTTTGTGCTGATTCCTTCTGGCCTGCAAAGTTTCTGTTGAGAAATCAGCTAATTGTCTCATGGGAGCTCTGTTGTAAGTAATTAGCTGCCTTTCTCCTGCTGCTTTTAAGATTCTCTCTTTGTCATTAACCTTTAGCATTTTAATTATGACGGGTCTGTTTGGGTTCATTTTGTTTGGGTCTCTCTGTGCTTTCTGGACTTATTTGTTTATTTCCTTCACCAGGTTAGTGAAGTTTTTCATCATTATTTTTTTCAAATAGGTTCTTAATCCCTTGTTCTCTCTCTTCTCTTTCTGGCACTGCTATGATAAGAATGTTGTGACACTTGATGTTGTCCCAGAGGTCCCCTAAGGCTCAACACAAGCATGATGGTGCCTGCCTGTAGGCTGCACAGAAGAAGGGTTCAATAAAGGGACAATGGCAACTGCCCCTTCAGCCCTTGCCCTGAAGCCACACAACTCAGTCCTTCCCTGTTTTTCTCTAACACCTCCTAAGCTTCTGTCTCTCTACTTGAGAACCAGAATGAGTGCCTGCGAGCAAGTGAGTCTGTATGTGAGGGCCCATTAAGGGGACATTTGGGTTTCGGCTGCCTTCTGTCTCACTGGGAACTGTTGGAATTCCCGTTGATTTTCACAACCAGATTTTGTAAGGACTCTTCTTTCCAGCACTAGAACGCTAGGCTGGGGATTCTGGTGTGTGGCTGGGGCCCCTTACTCCTCCAGGATGACCTCTGCAGCAGAGATATCCCTCCCAATGCTCAACCACTACATGTGGGTATGGTATCAGCCTGTTTTGCATCTCTGCCCCTCCTACCAGTCTTGAAGTGGCCTCCTCTTTATATCCCCAGTAGTAGGAGTTTTGTTCAGCTAGACTTCTGATCATTCTCCAAGTTGACTGTTTCATAATTTAGTTGCAATTTTAAGGCAGTCATCAGAGGAAACAAGAACAGCATTTACCTACTTCACCATCTTGACTAAAAACTCGATTTTATTAAAGATGGATACTTTATCAGTTCTGTTTATGGAGGTTACCATTATTAAACTTTCCTTTCTTCTATTAAGCCTGCATTCATCAATTGTAAATCAGTGTAGAAAATATGTTGAATATTTGTTAATAGTCACTTTCTACTTCTACTTTCTGTTAATAGTTGTGGAAGATCAAACCTAATTCTAATGATAAGAAGTGGCTTGAAAACTCTCCCTAGTCTAGCAGCTAGAAGAAGTATAGGCCTTGTCAAACCCTTTATCAAGTCATATACTAGCCTCAGAGTAATTGAGCTAATTGATTCCTGTAAAACATTTGTGAGTTATTTATTACTTCATATATTTATATGACAGATTTATTTTCATAATGCTCTCATTTGAAAAACAATTAGGTTGCCTATATAAATATTAAAACAGCACATTTAATAATGCCAAGTAGGTAACACATATCAAACAATGGCAAAGGTTCATCAGGAAGTTTTTTGAGTGATGGGAGTAATATGTTACTAATGATACTGGTGGCACAGGGGAATGAAATTAGCTAAGCTTAGCCAAAGCAGCTGATTAATAGACATGAATTAATAGACATGAGTAATGCCTTTGGTCCACATAAGGTCTAATGGATATCATTATATAAATGATTGACTTGTTATCAGCCACAAATATTAATGTTCTCAAAATTGTGGTAAAAGTCAAGAAACACCATTTAGTTTAATTTATTTTATTAACCAAAATGTTTTGTGTTTTATAAAGTTATGCCCATTTGATAGTCTTGTGATATTTGATACAAATATAACATTTGAAAATTAAGACTGCCTCAAACACACATTTATTCAGACTTCCTGGCTTTACTGCATGTTTCTTCCACAAGAAGACAGTCTATTTTTTCACCTTGAAACCATCTAAGAATAATAAAATTACACAAAAAAGATAAATCATCAAATACCATGCAAAAAGTCCTAATAAAAAATTTATAACTTGAGAATAGATTTTTTTTCCCTTCATAGTTTGAGGATTTTTTAAATATAGGTGAATGTCATGTTTGGAAGTTTTAATTAACTTTAAATTTTATTACAAAATACTTTAAACCTAAAGAAATTTATAGAACTAAAACAGATATCTATACAATTAAAGAATGTTATACAAGTAAAAAAGTGAAGGTATGTAATTGTATAGTAGACAAAAGACCCTCTTTATCAGTGAGTTCCTTCATTATTTATAGCAGTAGATTCCCAGAAGACAAGCTTATAAGGAAAAAATCAATTGATTTTGTAAGGGACAACTTTATTTCGAAAACGTTATCTAAAATCTTGTAAAGGACTAGAGGCAATCAGTTACAGTGGGCTGGCTCTTGGGGAAGAACACATTAGGAAACGGTACAGTTGCTTGTTCCTTACTCTCTCTCCTCCCCCTCTGCCTTCCTTCTTCTCCCTCTTTCCTTCTCTCCTCCTCCTCCCCCTTCTTGCCATTCCTTCATTCCATTTTGCTTCCTTCTTTTTTTCTTCCCTTTTCTCTCTTCCATTCTCCTTCTCTTTCTCCTTTCATTTTTACAAAAAAGTCTTTGGCAAAACCACCCTTCTAATATGTGTGTATGTGTATGTGTGTTTTATTTTCATTCCTCAGTAACTAGAAAGCATAGATTAGATAAATGACAATATAATTACAAACAATAATTGGGAATGTATTGGCTTTTTATGGTTTGTATTGAAACGTTATGTTAGAAAATTTGCTTACATTCAAAATGAACTGGAGTAATTTATAATCTATGGTACAGAGTAATAAGCAAGAATGGTATTGACATCTTAGGAAGGAAAATAGGTAATAATTTATTGAATAATTGCTATGTGTCAGACACTATAGTAGGCACATTTTAACTTAATTTGTTAAAACTTCACAATGGCAGTATTAGTATTATTATCCTCATTTCTAATCAAGTTAATAAGATTAACTATATCAAAATAGGAACTTTAGTTTATCAAAAGTCACCTTAAAGAAACTGAAAAAACAAATTTCAAATAAGGAGAAAATGTTAGTAAAAAAATTAACATAGAGACTTATGGGAAGCTATTGCACATGTGCATAAAGAGGAATTCAGAGCTTGACAATACATTTTTAGATTTACTTATTCATGTCATAAAACTGTGTTTTAAGAAAAAAACAAGGGCACAATCAACTTAAAATTCGAGACAGTGATAAATATAGGCGGTAGAGAGGAGTCAATGAGAGAGATGGAGGGAGAACGTAGATACGAGTTACCAATAATGTTTATATTTTTATTTTTGGTGGTAAATTCCTTAATTGTTTAATTAAGAAAATAAGTAATGGAATTCAAAAATGAATAAAAATAAATACATACAAATAAGTAAAAATTCAGAGCAATAAAGAGTCCCTCATAAACAAAACATGATAACATAACTTTAAATATCTTACTAAAGATCAGGCAACAGGCAAATGATGGAGCCACATCAGAAACATACTTTTCTTTGTCTTACATCAACATTCTGTCTTTACCAAGAAACTAATTCAAAATGATAGTGAATGCAAAACCTTCTAAAAAAAAAACTACCCAATAGGAGAAAATATTTGCAATCATATATCTGATAACTCATACAACTCAATGGAAAAAAATCTGATTAAAAATGAGCAGAGGATCTGTAGACATTTTTCTAAAAAAGACGTATGTATGGCAAATATGCACATGAAAAGGTGCTCGACATCACTAATCATCAGGAAAATGCAAAACAAAATCATAATGATATCACTTTACATTTGTTAAAATGGTTATTATCACAAGAAGTAACTGTTCACAAAGACGTGGAGAAAAGAGAATCCTAGTGTATTGTTGGTAAGAATGTAAATTGGTGCAGCCCTGTGAAAAACAACATTTAGGTTTCTCAAAAAATTAAAACGGAACTTCCTTATGACACAGCAATTCCGCTTCTGGGTATTTATCCAAAAGTAAAAGGAAACACTAATTCAAAAAAGTACCTGTATCCCCATGTTCATCACAGCATTATTTACAATAGCCAAAACATGGAAGCAAACTAAATGTCCATTAATAGATGAATAGATAAAGAGAATACATATATATATAAAAAGAAGAAAATTTTACCATTTAAGACACTATGGATAGATTTCAAATGCATCATACTAAGTGAAATACATCCGAAATACAAATATGGTATGATTTGACTTATTGTGAAATCTAGAAACAAAACAAACTTTAAGATAAAGGCACTATGTGGTCCTCTCCTGGTTAAGGCCCTCTTCCTGATTAATAGCTGGCTCACTCTCTGCTATGTCCTCAAATGGTGGAAGGGGAGAAGAATCTCTCTGGGGCCTCTTTCCCATTCATGAAGGCTCCACCCTCATGCCCTAAGCACTTTCCAAAAGCCCAACCTCTCAATACCATCCACTTTTGGTGCTAAAATTTCAACATGTGAATTGGGGGAGACACATTTAGGCATAGCATTAATCTAAGTCTCCTTTTCTGCTGGATCATATGACATATAAACACATAGTAATTTCAACTATCTTAAAACAAAACAAACAAAATCCTTCTCTTGACCCACTCTTCTCCAATTACACTCCATTTCCTTTATTAGAACCAGCTTTCTTGAAAATGTTATCTATTCTTGATTTCTCTAATTCTTTTTTTCCCTTTAAAATTACATTTCAACAGAGCACTCCTTAGCACTCATCTACACCAGCCACTTTCAAAGTTTTCAGTCAACTCCAGGATTCAAATCTCAATCTTGAGTGAACTGTTAACTTAAGCATCACTAGCACAATCATTCCTTCCCCTGGAAGATCTTTTTCCTCTTTGCTTCAGACATCATTCTATTTCTGACCTCACTGTTTCTCTATTCATTTTCTACTTTTTCATATTGGATTGACTTGAGTTTCTCTCTTTGGCCCACTTTTCAATATACACTGATTTCTTTGGTGACCTCTTGGCTTCAAATACAATTTTTTCAAATATCGATAATTCCAAAATGCATATAAACAACTTGAAACTCTTCTATGAACAACTATTTTAAAAAAATATAACTAGTAATTAAATATCTTACTTGTTTTCACAGACAGACCCTAAGGTGACCCCTAATTCCACCTCCTGGTGATCATGCCTTTGTGTAGTCTCTGTCCCTTAAGTGTGAAAAGAACTTGTGACTTGTTTCTAACTAACAAATATGCAAAGGTGATGGGATGTCCTTCTTAATTAGTACATTTTATACATGAAAGATGATGGGGTAGCACCTTACATTTGCATGAAGACATTATGTGATATAAGACTGTCTTAGCTATCTGGAGACAAAGACTCCTTTGATGACTTTGAAGAAGTAAATTGACTGAAGTGAGATGACCCACAGTGAGGACCATGCAGGCAACCTCCAGTAGCTGAGCATCTCAGTCCTAGAACTACAGGAAATAAATTCTGACAACCGAATGAGCTTGGAAGCAAATTCTTTCCCAGTCAAACCTCCAGATGAGAAAGTAGCCCTGTCAACACCTTGATTATGGACTTATAAGTTCCTGAGCAGAGAATCTAGCTAAGATGCATACAGACCTCTCATCCATAGAGAATGTAAGATAATACATATATTTCATTTTTACTTACCATATGTGGTAACTTAATATGCAGCCATAGAAAATGAATACAGTTATGTATAAGCCTTCCAAATTTAACTTCTGTCATTCTAAACTGATCTTTCACCTCAAACCTGCTCAACCTCTCAATTTTCCCATTTGGGTTTAATGGAAACTTCTGCTTTTCAGTAGTTGGGGCAAATCTAAATATATAAACATCGTGCAGCATACCTAGTCAGGTTCTTCAGAAGCATCAGGTTCATGAAAGGCAACCAAAGAGGATTAAAGGAGAATAAAAAGTCACAGCTAAATACAATGTGGGTTTGTGAATCGGATCTTAGATCAGAAATGATGAATCACAGGAATTTGGCAAAATTTTTTAAAAGTGCCTATATATATTAATAGTATTTATTAATATAAATTTCTTAATTTTAATAATTATACCATGCTATTATACAATGTTACATTTGGAGATGCAGAATGAATGGCATGCAGGAACTCTATTATTTTTCCACTTTTTAAAAAATGTATTCACAAAATACGAAGTTTTAATGAGAGTTGAAAAAATTAATGCATAATATAACTAAAAAACCTGTACCACCTCCATGAGATTAAATTCGGGAGCAGGAAATAATAAGCAGAGAGAACAGTTGATTAGTTTTGAAAGAAAAATACATAAAGTGCCTTTGTGCACACATCCTATTGAGACAAAATTTTTAATAAATCATATAGATAAGGAAATAAACTATTACAAAAATGGTTGAGAATAATGTAATGGGGGTAAATAAAAGTTACCATGGGATATAGGAAAAGCAACTGTAGGTGTCTTGGCTCACCAGTTACAAATACATTAAGGGCTCTCTCTCTTTCTGTCTGCTTTATATATACACATATAGATAGAGATATATTAATTTAATTTTACCCATTCTGCTAATCTCTGTGTCTTGATAGGAGTGTTTAACTCATTTACACTTAATGTATTTTTGATATAGTAGAAATTGTCTCTGACATTTTGTCATTTTACTATTTGTTTTCTATAATTCTTATTTTTTTACCTCTGTTCCTTCAATACTGCCTGCTTTTGTGTTAAATGGGTATTTTGTTGGACATCATTTAAATTGCCTCTTTTTTCAACTATATATTTTTGAATTAATCTCAGTAGTTTCATTGTGATTTCAAGTAGCATCTTAACTAAAAACAATCTAGTTTGAATAATACTAACTTTAATAGTATAAAAATACTTTTCACCAGTGTACTATCAACAGTTTTATAATCATTGTCTTACACAGAGTATTAGTTTCCTAGGGCTGCTGTAACAAATGACCACAAACTAGGTGGTTTTAGAGAACAAAAATTTATTCTATCGCATTTATGAAAGCTAGAAGTCCATATTAAGATATAGGCAAAGATGTATTCTCTCTGAAGTCTCCAAAGAAGAATGCTTCCTTGCCTCTCCTTGCATCTGGTGGCTCAGAAATTTTGGTGCTCCTTGACTTGCAGCTGCATCATTTCAATTTGCCTTCATCCATACATGAACATGTTGAGCTATATGGTCTCTAATATCTGTACCACGGGTCCTCTGGTGCAGCAACAAGCTGCCCAGCATTCTTGTTCTCACTGACTTCAAGGCACGTTGAGTATGCTACATTATGTTAGCACTCTGAGACAGGCCAGACAAAAAACAGTCCCCATGCAGTTCCTCAAAATGTTTTCACAAAGGACCTATGTTTAAAAACTCTTTGCTTTCCTTCCTCAAGAAGAAGCTGTGAACTGGGAATTTTCTCCCTATGTATCATGTAGCCTTGGCCAGGAGGAGGGACTATGGCAAGTAAAGGACACAATTTTTCCTACCAGCATTAATATAGCTGGTTTTGAGCTCACATGGGGTGTGGAAGACTCTTAACTGTTTTATGGATTTGCAAAGAGAACTGGTCTGTGTATTGTTGTTGAATCAATAGCTCCATGGGGAGTGAGGATAGGAAGGCCTGAGGCTTACCATGCTGCCATCTCGCTGATGTCCCAGAAAACAATCTTATAAACTCCAGATTGTTTACATATGACAGGAAATCAATTCTTGTAAGATACTTAACTTTTTCCTTTGTGACATTCATTTATCGGAGACTTGAAACTTAGGGACACAACAGCTGACCCTCAAAGCGCCCAAGCAGATCATTTAAGTGCTTTTTTTCCTTTTTTAATATTTGCTTTGAGCATCAGAGAGATGGAAACTGAAGCTTAATTAAGTTTCCACATGCTCTTAGGCTAGATGAAGTTTTCTTTGGTTAAATAAAAATGAAGGAAAAATTCCTTTTTGGTCTGATTTCCCTATGCTCTCATTGTTCCAAAGGCTAATTTTAAAGTGGGTAAAAGTAGAAAAGAAACAGTAATAAATAAAAATGGGAATCCTTCAAAATTATAAAAGTACATTGCAGATCCTCAACTGTCTGAAGGCAGCAGATATTTTCTGAATATCTGAAGTATAACAGACATGCAGAACGAAGTTGCCTATACATATCATTTGAATATGATTATCCCAGAGTCGATATTTATTTTTATTTAAGAAGTTTTCTATGTTCTCATTTTACCTTAGCCTTCACACAGAACCTAACTGTGAATTTAACATTACTACTTTGACCTTCCTGTAATTGATGAGTACACTAAGGTGAGAATGGATTTGTCATCATTGAAGAGCTAGACCACATTTGAATTTTATATTCATGTTTTATGATAAATAGAACGAAATAACACTTTTGTGTTGGATCCAGTTCTAAGTAATTGGTTAATTGCTTACTACTATAAATAAAGACCACTTTTAGTATTTTATGTTCTCATATGAAGAGGCGAGGTTGAAGGTGGTGGATTTAGTCATTCCAAAAAATATATTGCAGGTTACAAATCTGCTGTCTTTTGACGTATTTATGGGCCATCCTCTATTTAATCTTTAAGAAACTGATTTTCAATTAAAGATCCTTAAATGAACGAGGCAGATATTTGACTATATAAAACAGAGAATATAGAGAACAGTAGAAACTATTAGAATTTCAAATCCCATCTTGGGGTAAAAATCACAGATAATGCATATCAAAAAGTATATCTGAAGATTTACCGTAGCTCTGTCTTTTTGAGTAGATTGCACAAATAACAAGAATCTATAATCATTCTACTGATTGAAAATATAAAGTTTGTGCATTTTGGAAATAATTGAATCTCATTTTAATAAATTAATGTGGCATCCCCAATCACATGTGATAATTTATTTACTAATTAAGCTATAGTAAGTGGCTTTTATAACCTATGAAGTGTATGTGTGTTTATATTAACCTTTGCATTTAATTAATATTTAGTTTGTCACCCTGAGAATTCATTAATAAGCTGTTATCTGCATGGAATATCATTTCTTTCTGGGAGAAAGGGAAAAATGCTTATTAATATGTAATTAGTCCATAAATAAAGTTACACCTTAATTAGGTAAATTAAGTGGTTAAGAAATTAAATCAATAGCATTTGGTTTGGCTTTTTCTTCCTCCTTCTTCAAGCAAACTTGTTCCAAATTAAACATACTGAAATGATTTTTATTGCTCTATTTTTCTTGTTTAGTAAGATTTTGAGGGATTTAAAAAAAAAAACTAATATGAAATTCTAAATGTGAATGAAAACTGGTATAAAATCTCCCAGATTGCGGTATATTTTCATTTTCTATATGTTGAGTAATAACAGAATATTTTATATAGATCGATCCTAGTCACCTAATTCAGACCAGTATCAAAGCATAGCTTATGGTTATTTCTTCCTGTCAAGAACTGGATAGTTACAAAATTGGCAACTACTTCCTTCTGTTCTCAAACTGAATTGTAAGGATAATTTAGTCATTGTTGCCATGTTTTCTCCATGAAAGAGCTATTGTCTTCAATATATTTCAAGTTACATGGTGAAATCTCCAAAAAGTAGCAGATGCTTCAAGAATTTTAAGAATTAATATATTGCCTAAACTATGGTTTAGGTTTCCGTAATCCCTTTCGAACATTAGGAAACAATTGCAAAGGCCCATGCATTTGATTCATGATATATTCTAATTGCAGTCCTTTAAATGATTGTCTTTCCACACCTTTGGTTTATAGGTTATGTGACAGAAATTGTTTCCTACTAAGCCTGTACAGACTCAAAACTTATATTCCTGAATAGTAAAATGCTTTGAATTATGTACTTTAAATTATTTCAAAACAGGTGGTGTGGTATTATGTACTCAATTAGTTTATGTTGCAATCTAGGATTACTCAGTTTTTTAAATCAGAAATTTATATACGAGGGATATTTAGTTAGCATTCTAATTGAAAAGCTCTGACTACATAAGTGGATTCCAAGTGTGCTTCATTTATATTTATATGGTATCAATATCAGCGGCTTTTTAAAAATTAGAATTATGGATATTAGAAATATTTCTTTTGTTTATATGTGTGTTAAATAAGTGATGTTCAGAGATATAAATTTTCTGACACATTGAGAAAATCTTTACCTATGCAAGAAAAGGGTATAAAAATATCAGAAGCCATGTACCTTGTAATCTTAGGGATAACATACTAGGCTTCTTTCTTAAAGCTTTTGGATTACCTTGAATTGAAAGATTACGGTTATGGTTGATTAACCAATAAGGTTAACTGAACCTGTATCCAGCATATGGACTTTTTTACATCAAATAAATTATTCATGAAAAAATTGGTCTGAATAGTTAAACAACAGGCAGCTAAGAACTTCATCCAGATTGCAGAGTGATTTTGGAAATTGTTTTTATGTTTGCTTGATAATCAATGTTTAGAGATAAATTATAATTCAATTTGATTAGACATGCTTTTATTTTAATCTAGTAGCTGGACATTGGGTGGTGGCTCATTCTTACCAACAATTAGAGACTACTCACATCTACCAAAAATGACCTGATAGTTGTACATAACAAAAATCAATATAAGTCACTTTGCAACAATATGAGTCTGTTGTATGCAAAGCTCAAAATATGAAATTGAACATTTTGGGGTTTCATGTCTTTTTGTTGTATATATTTGTTCCACAAGATCTTTAGTCACATTTTAACGTTTAAAGTCTCTTACCATATGCTATACAATCAACAATATTTTCTGTCTCATAGGAAACAAATAAAATATTAAATATTAACATATTGTGACTGTTAAGTAAGTTAATGAGTTATATGTGCTACTTTCCTGGGAAAATAAATTTGCAGGTTTCAACAAATACAATATGTAAAATAGGTAATGTTTCTATGAGAAATATGCTCCAAAATCATACCACCTTGCTCTTTAATATTATTAAAAATGATTCATATAGTACCCACCTCAAATGATTAAATAATTTTGTGAAGATATAAGTAGATATCATGATAGCCAAGCATTTTTAAAATCATGTTCTAATTAATGAACCAGTGTAAAAAACTTAGAATAAAGTTAATTTAGTCCACTTTACATTTTTAAAGTTTCAAAAAGATAAAATGTTTATTGTGTTGCAGACCTTGAGAGAAGATGAGAACCAGAATGAATCTAAGTGTTTATTGGTAGATGAATAGATGAAGAAATTGTGATATATATACATGTATATATCATATATCACAATTATATATATCTATAAAATGGAATATTATATGCATAATGAAATATTATACATCTATAAATGGGATAGTATATATATTATACACATAATACATATTATATACATA
This sequence comes from Pteropus alecto, assembly GCF_000325575.1. NCBI lineage: Eukaryota > Metazoa > Chordata > Mammalia > Chiroptera > Pteropodidae > Pteropus > Pteropus alecto. Next base: position 16,737,638 of record NW_006434839.1, read on the forward strand.
TTTTATATGTACTGGAATATTATACAGCCATAAAAACAATGAAATTTTCCTGCTTACAACAACATGGTTGGACCTTGAGGGCATTATGCTAAATGAAATCTTATACAGAGGAAGACAAATACTGTATGATCTCACATATTGAATCTAAAAAAATACAAGCTCATAGATACGGAGAATGGGTTGGTGATTCTCTGTATCACCAACTGTAAGTGAGTGAGGGGTGGGCAAAATAGAGTCAGAAATTACAAACTTACAGTTCTAAAATAAATAAGTAATGTACAGCATGGAGACTATAGTTAATACTATATTACATATTTGAAAATTACTAAGGAAGTAAATCATAAAAGTTCTCATTATAAGAAAAATATATTTTAACTATGTATGGTGATGGACGTTAATTAGACTTATGGTGATTGTTTCACAATATACACAAGTATCAAATCATTATGTTGTATATCTGAAACTAATATAATATTGTACATCAATTATACCTCAATAAAAATATAGTACAATTTAAGTGGCCATAATTTCCGTTACTTTTGGGCTGAGAAGAAAATTATGGAAAGAAATTTATTTTGTTTTAGGCTCAAGTCATCCCACATTTTATGTAATTTTTCCTTTTTTCAGAAAGAATGCAGTTTGTCAAGACAAAGTCAAGTTCTTTGGTTACCAGTAGCCATCTACTTAATATCCCATGCTGATTTCAAATCCAGTACCTAAATGGGAAAATCCCAGATTCCATTTATTGGAATTCCATCAACAAATTAGTAACATATATAAAACTTTAGAATGACTATGAGAGAGAGAGATAAACAAATTACTAAATTACCAGAACCAAGAAATAAAGAGGAATATCTAATTCACAGGTAGGTATTAAATAAAATAATATATATATAAGCACTTGCCACAATATTTGGTACATAATAACACTTAAACTTGATAGTTTACAAAAAAAATAAATAAAGACGAAGAAGCAATGATTGGACGCCTTTTTATATTTCTTATAAATTTTGCCTCTTTTTTAACCATAAACTCCATAAGATTGAGTACAATATTCTTATTTACTGTTGTACTTTTATACATTACATAGGGCATTCAGTAAATATTTGTTAAATTCATAGAGTTTGTTTAACTCTCCTAATTACTAAGAAGAAATTTCATATGCAAAACTTTCCTCGATATCAATGGGGAAATATAGCACATTTCACATTCAATGAATGAACATATATAAGAGGTACTATGACAAAATACAAATGCACAGACTCTGAATTTGGAAGAAATACATTTAAACTCTAACTTGCTATTTACCATTCACAACTTATTCAACTTTGCTAAACCTCCATTTATACTTATATGCATCTAGGGAGATCTGTCTTATGTAGTTTCTGTTACATTAAATGAGAAAATATTTATTTAAATATTTATGCAATCACAGTGACAATATACATTAGGATTTAGATTTATAACTATTTAATCTAAATACAAAATTTCAGATTTGGGGGAGGCTTTGAAGAATCTCTTCAAAGAGGAAACAGTTAAACTTTTATGAGGCCAGTAAAACCCAATATCAAAATCTATAAAGGACATAAAAAGAAAAATAATGCCACAAATCAATATTATTCATAAGCATAAACACAGAAGATCTTTACAAATTAGCACAAAAATAAATAAAGAGAAAAATAACGATCAAATGAATTTATCTCAGGAAAGTTGGGAATAGCACAGAAGTACACCACAGGAGAATGGATAAACAACTTGATAGTTTTGCTTCTTGGAATATTACTTTGCTATGATAAAAAACAAATTACTGTTACACGATTTAAATAAATCATAGAATATAATGTTGAGCAAAGAATTAGAGGCAACATCTTGTATGCTTTCATTTATATGAGGTTTAAGAACAGGCACAACTAATCTTTGGTGTTAAAAAATCAGTACAGTGGTTGACTATGGGCTGTAGAAAATGAATTCAAAGGTGTAAAAAAGCACTTTATTCATGGAAATATTCTATGGTTTGATAAAGATACTTGTTACATGGGTGTATATGTTTTCCGAAATTATTGACTTAAATATTTAATAATTTTACATTTCACACATATAAATTTTATATCAACTAAAGGTTAATAATAAAAAAAAAATCACAACTTTGGATTTGATCTAGGTCCTTGAAGCTTTCCCTCCACATATCTGGTGTCTGGAAGGCCTTACTAATTCCGATATTTCATGCAACATGATAATTTTCCAAGGAGAACCAAATATTTATTGTTTTAGTTTGCCAAGGCTTCCATAACAAAATATCGCAGACAGGATGGCTTAAAAAGAGAAATTTATTTTCTCACAGTTCTGGAAGCTGAAGTTCAAGATCAAGGTGTTAGCTGGTTTGATTTCTCTTGAAGCCTCTCTCATTGTTTTGCAGATGGTCATCTTCCTGCCGTGTCCTCACTGGCTTATTCTCTGCACACACATCCCTAGTGTCTTTCTCTAGTCTTATAAAAACATCAGTCATATTGGATTAGGTTCTCACTTTTATAACTGCACAAAACCTTGATTACCTCTTTTCATGCCCTATGTCCAAGCATAGTCACATTGGAGGTTAGAGTAGCAACATATGAATTGTGCAGGGACACAATTCTATCCATCAACATTTATCCTCTCAGCTTGGACCTGGAATATCAACAGTGCTGGGATATAACTAAGAGTCATGAATACACTTGTCATAGAATGTCCTAGGAGTATGGAAATTTCATTTGGAGACTAATCATTGATTCCTCACTATAACCATGATTAAAAGACTCATAGACATGGACTATAGACTAGTGGTTACTCATGGGGTGGCGGAAGGGGGTGAGGTAGACAGGGTCAAGGCAGTCGAATATAGAGTTTAGGAGGAGGGTGAAGTGGGTAAAGGGGATCAAATATATGGTACCTGAAGGAAACTGGACTTTGGGAGGCAAACACATGATAGAATATACAGATGTCAAATGATAATGTACACTTGAAAATTATATAATTGTATTAATCAATGTTACCCCAATAAAAAAAGCAACTTGGAAATAAGTTCAAGGAAAAGACTTCCTCTGGAAGGGCATTGCTCTGCTTAAATGATTCATCTTTCTGAAAGAAATGAAAGAATTAACTAAGAGTAAGTACCTTGACACACTTATTATTTTCGCCTTCCTCCACACATAGCCTGTCTCCTGAAAAAGTTATTTATTCTTTTGTTGGTGGTGTTGTATGCAAACAATAAACTAAACTTGAGTTCCTATGGTCATGAAGATACTCATTTTAATAGAAATGGTAGAGTGGTTTTCTTTATATGTTATTTGATAGAGTATTTTTAGACTTTAAGGATTCTGGACTTCAGTTCTTATGTAATTTTAATATCATATTTTTCATTTTCCCGAGTATACCGTAATGGGATAGAAGTTATATTTATTTTCATGTATCTACATTAAAAATGTTTAAAGTATACTAGTATTTTTATTTATTTCAGTTGTACAATCTCCTATAAGGACAAAATGTAACATTTGATGTAGGGTAGATTCTGGTAGGGTTTTGTGTGTGTATGTGTGTGTGTTGGGGTGGGGGGTGGTGATAAAGTCAACAATGACCAGAAATTGTACATGGAGTTTACACAAGAGAATAGTGGTTGGTTTTATGTGAGTAGTACCACAAAGAAAGAACATAGACTTAAGACAATTTCAATTTTTTAAGAGATCAAAGACATGAGAGATATTCAAGGCAATGCTTACTTAGCAACCGCCTTTTGTTTCCCTGACTAGGGATGTTTTCATGAATTCTTTTGGTATCCTGCCCTTTCCTTCCTATACAGCTGAGATAAATGAGTTACCTAGCTGGAGGAGGACATTTTCCAGTTGGGTGTACCAAAGACACGTAATTATCTATCTTTCCTTTCTTCTCCATCTTGGCCTGGAGTGAGGAAATGATCTCAGTAGTAGTTGCTTGCTTTAGAGATACAAACTATCCCTCAGGTGAGATAGTCTTAGAACACACACACACACACACACACACACACACACACACACACACACACACACGTATGTATGTATAGATGTTTGATTTACATAGCTCTTAATCTAAGATCTCCAATGTAGCATCATCAATAGCCTAAACATTTCATATCCATTTGTTTTTGGTTTTATATTGGAAATAAGCAAAGAAACTTTGTTTATTAATCTTCTCAGACCATACAAAGAAGTGATGTTAATTTTTAGTGTTGATTTTAAACGAAGGTATAGACTCTTAAGTGTTTATCAGTGTAGTATTGTTATGGCACTTTTTCATTTTCTGTTCTTTCCAGTCAGTTGGTGTTTAAAAATTTCTCTTACCTATCAGAATATCGACTTCTTTAGAGAAAGAGTAAGTTTTTGTCTTATTTAATAATATATCCCTGCCACCTGACAAAATGTCATATATGTATTGTAGAAAATCAGTAAATATCTGTTTGATTACTTGTATACAATTTGATTTGACTTCGATTGAGATGCTTGATTTCAATAATCAGAGAAATGATCAGTTTCTTCCAGGATTTTGTTTAAATAGATTGTATTTCAAACTAAGTACTTTAGTAAGGTGTCCTTTTAGGTATGAAATATTTTTATTTTTCTTTAAGAATAATATTTAAAAATTATTTTTAAAAAGACAGTAAACATATCGAATGGTCATATTCAAATTTTTTTTTTCATGGAATGGGGCACATTCTGGTGAATAAAGAAAAAGAAACACCATTTTATTTTGCTCATTTCAGTTTGTTTCCATGAATAAACAAAGCTGAGGAGAATTTTTTTTTATTTATGTTTGTTATATCCATAAATTGATAGGCTACATAATAATTGGGCTATGACAATTTTTCCCACTTGTTTATAGAATTGAGTAGAAGATATTTGAAGTTTCAAACCATATTCTAAAATATTTCTGTGAGGTTTTCTTTCCTATTCTATTTCAATTAAGATATGTCAGGGCTCAGAAACTAAGGGCAATGTATGTTTAATTTCTTTTTATACAAAAGATTGATATATGAATAAAGAGACAGAAACAATTTCTACCTTCACCACCTTTTCTACCTATAGTATTTAAGACATCAATACCTGCTATGAATACTGATCAACCAATTAAAATGAATGACATTCTGAAGTCCAAATATAACCATTTAGGTACATGTCTAGTACATAGATCCTGCATTTAACATTAAAGAATCTAGTTTCTGTTCTGTGTATTTTGTATTCCTCTCTATAACTATAGTTTATAAGTTTACACTTCAAATAAAAAAAAAAAAAAACAAGCAGACTGAAAAGTGTAACTGTGCCTTTTCAGCTTACTTCTAATGTGAGATGAATACTAATATTTCACTCCCTTCAAACAGTGTGAAAAATTGGTCATTGAAAACCCTAAGTATGTTGGTAGTACACTTGCTGGATCCAATGCTTCATTCATTCTTACCTTGCTTTAAATTGAATTTCAACTCACAGAAAGAAAAAAAATGGAAAAAGAAAAAAAAAGAATCAGTGAAAGCAATAAAAAGTGTAGAGAACATAAATATAAATCTGCCTCCTCTCTGCTACAAAATATCAGAAATCGACTTAATTTTTTTCTTGCCATTAACCATTTGTAGGGAAGTTCAAAAATCGATGTGTACTTTTATTTGTTTGCAACCTAGATTGTTTCTTAATTTAAAAAAAAATCTGTGTATGTAAGAGTGATGTCATTTCCCAGATTTGTGTTCTGGGCCATTTTCAAAATATCGAGAAAATAAAATTTTGTTAGGCTTAAAAGTAGTTTTATTTTTTTGAGAGGTATAATATAAATGAATATTTCGATGTTATGTGATTAAAGTACCACTTGGCTACACACTTTTTTTTTCAGGCGAGGCGACACTTGATTGACCTCACAGATTGCAAGGACCTTGTCAGCTTACAATCCCTTAATTAATTAAATGATTGATTGATTGATTGATTTAATTATTTTTTACACCTACAGCACCTGGTCTTCCTAGGTGGTCCCCATCCAAGTACTAATCAGGCTCAACCCTGCTTAGCTTCCGAGATCAGAGAGGATCTGACGGCTATACACTTTTAAATGCTCTCATGTTCTCAAAGCATTGTCCTCTCTGGTTTCCCATGTTACAACACTCACTGGATCGTCCTTATTCTTCACTGGCTTCTACTTCTGCATGAATCTTGAATGCTTCATGTCCTTGTATACAGTAGATATTGGTGTTTCTCCAGCTTCTATCTCATATCTTCAAATATTCTCACTTTTTATACTCTCTAGGCATTTCAACCACTTCACTTACTGACTTCACTTCCTATAAGTATCTGATAATATCCAAATTTACTTCTACTGACTAGATATGTCTCTTATATATCCAACTGTTACTGTACATCTTCTCTTGAATATATCACATCAACTTCAGCCAAATTCAAAGTTTTCAGCTTGTTTCTCCTGTATATCTACTAGGTCAAGTACTAAATGCCCACCCTAGGGTCCAGGGCTCCATCACTTTTTCTTCCATTTATTCTCTTTCTCCCTCATTCCTCATAATCAAAAACAGAGACTACCGATTCTATTTTCTAATTTTTTTTTCAAGTCTATTTACCTTTCACAATACCTATCCTAGTCAGCATCACTGATTTTATGGCTGAGCCTTCTAACTATTTCCTCTACATTATGTGGAATTTCGAAAGTGTAAACCTTAAGTCATCCTAAGACTCTCTACAGTCTCCCCATTGCTATTAGGCTAGGCTGTTTCAAACATTCATATCCAGCCCTCTCCAGTCTCTGTTCTCAATCCTTTTACAGTGTACTTTGTGTTCCTACCATACCCAATTTTATTTGCTTCTTTTCTTGTCACTTTATCTTCATGTGTGCAATACAATCAACTTGCAGTAATTTCCTATGCTTCCTTTATAGCTCAAATTAGACACCGCTACCTCCAAAATGTTTATAGTGATCTCTCTCATCTAACTGGATTAGTTACCTCACACATATAATTCTAATTATCACATCACTTATAACATTTATTGTAAATAATTATCTGTCTGTCTTCCCTACATACCTTGAATTTTCATAGCATAAAGAGCTGGTCAATCTCATTTACTGTCGTGCCTATATAAAAAAGATATTTTTTTTCCAAATATGATATCCCAGGAGGAGAGTGGTAAATATTTTATTAAGAAATATTAAAAAGATAAGCACATTTTCCCCTATGTTTTCTAGTCTTAATAGTATGGTTTGGAAAACCCTCGTAATCTTCGTATTGCTCTTAGAGGCACAGAGAGAAGAGGCAGGTGCTAGGGTGAATTTGGCTGCAGGCCCCTAGTCTTGTTGAAGAACACCATATTATGAATGATACGGAACTGCCAGAGGCACCATGTGGCCCAGATATGAGTGTTTTGTTGGTAACCAGCCAGTTCTTATAAAATGAAAGTTTGTCCCATTGTTTGTATATTAGTTACCTGACTGGCTGATGTTGAATGATAATCATTCCACTATATTATTGAGGGCAAGCAGGGAACACACTTGAAATTTGTGGACTGTGATTCAAAACTGCAAAATATCTGAGAGAAAAGCATCTACAATGTCAATAGCATGGCGGTGTAAGGGGTCTTTCAGGTCTCTTTCCTTGAAGTTACAGTTCAACAAAGGATTCCCAGCTCAATCCACAAACATAACCAAGATATCACGCCCCGAAATATCTGAAGATGATGAGCAAACAGCAGAGATGGGCTAGGAGGAAGAACAGAGATAGAAGTTTTGCACAGGCCTCAAGCTCACTGCAGCCCTGCACTCCTATAAACCCAGCAGACACAAAAGCAGTGAAGGGCTGGGGTGCAGTCTCCACTGGGCAGCCTAGACGGGAGGGGCAGAGACAGCAATTGGGCCTGAGCAGCAGGCACACATTGAGGCTAGTCTCAGGGTCAGGGGCAGAGAAATGGTGCAAAAAGTTGCGGCACTCCAAAGCCTACCAGTACTGAAGAAAGGATTTTACAGATTTGGGAACCTGCCCACTCCACTCTCCCCGGGCCTACCCAGCAGTAAAATCGTCACTTAACAGATCTCAGAAGGGTGGAAAAAATTTTTCTAGCTGAAGTGGTCTGTTCTCACTGCAGATAAAACCACAAAGAAGAACACAATCCACTCCCATCCCACCCATACCCCACCCATGGGAGCACAGACTAGTAAAGACAACTGGGTCAGTTGAGACAGAGTAGCCCAGCTGGCAGCTTCTGGCTAGAGCAAGGTGGAGCCAGGTACGCACATCACCATTTCCAGTCCACGGGAGTGGAGCCCCAAGACAAAGGCGACCAGATCATAAAAGGATGCCCGCCTCCTCAGTATTTTTCACATTCGAGGTGACACCACCCTATAGAGATCCCAGAAGCCTTAGCAGTGCAGGTAAGGAAATCAAAAAACCTTGCACTTCCCTGCTCAATAGTGAAGTATCAACGTTTAAAAAGCATTTTTCATTCCCCCAAATGCCAAGGCAAAGAAATAATACGTCAAACACAATGAGCAACCAAAATAACAAAGAAATTCAGAAAGAAAATGAAAATCTCTATAAAATAAACTTAAAGAAATGGAAGAATGTGATTTAAATGACGGAGAATTCAAAGTTGCAGTTCTGAAAAAACTCGAGATACAACAAACTCAGAGAAGAAATTCAACAAACTCAGAAATAAAAGCAATTAAAAAAAGAGTACTTCACCAAAGAGACTGAAACTATAAAAAAGAACCAATCAGAAATTGGGTGATATTCTATTGAAAAATGTACCAAAATTTATGAAACCATTCTCTGTTTTTTAATACTTGTTTCTATTTCACACCTTTTTAAAAATTTTTATGTTTATTTATTTTTTCCATTGTAGTTGACATGCAATATTATATTAGTTTCAGGTGTACAACACAGTGATTAGACACTTATATAACTTATGACATGACCACTCTGAAAAATCCGATGCCCACCTGACACCATACATAGTTATTATAATACTGCTGTCTATATTCTCCATGCTATATACTCTACTTCCTCATGACTATTTTGTAACTGCCAATTTGTATCTCTTAATACCCTCTCCCCTTTTCCCCTTTCCCCACCCTCCAATCTGACAACCATCAAAATGCTCTCTATATCTACGAGCTTGTTTCTGTTGTTTTTTATCTTGCTCACTGGATTCCACAAATGACATTGTCTTTCTCTGTCTGACTTACTCCACTTTGTTGTTGCAGATGACAAGATTTCATTCTTTTTATAGCTGAGTAATATTCCATTGTATACATATACACCACCTCTTCTTTATCCATTCATCCATTGATAGACACCCAGGATGCCTCCATATATTGGCTACTGTAAGTAATGTTGCAATGAAGGTATGGATTCACGTGTCCCTCCAAGGTAGTGTTTCGGGTTTCTTCAGATAAATATCCGGAAGTGGGATAACTGGGTCCTTCTTTGTCTCTTATTATAGCTTTTGTTTTAAAGTCTATTTTGTCTGATGTAAGTATTACTACCCAGCTTTTTGTTTATTTCCATTCTCATGAAACATCTTTTATCATCCCTTTATTTTCAGTCTCTGTGTGTCTTTTGATCTGTAGTGAGTCTCTTGTAGGCAGCATATGTAAGGGTCTTATTTTCTTATATATTCAGCCACCCTACCTTTTGAGCATTTAATCCATTTACCTTTAATGTAATTGTTGCTAGATATGTAGTTATTGCCATTTCATATTTTTGATCTTTTTTTCTTTTTTATTCTTCTTAAATAATTTTCTCTAATATTTCTTGTAATACTGGTTTATGATGAAGAACTCCTTTAGCTTTTTCTTCTCTGGGAAGCTCTTTATCTGTCCTTTGATTCTAGACAATAGCTTTGCTGGGAAGCATCATCTTAGTTGCAGGTCCTAGCTTTCCATTGCTTTGAATATTTCCTGCCAATCCCTTCTGACCTAAGCTTCTGGTGAGAAATCAGCTGCCAGTCTTATGGGAGCTCCTTTTTTTGGTAACTAACTGCTTTTCTCTTGCTGCTTTTAAGGTTCTCTTTGTGTTTAACCTTTGACATTTTAATTATGATGTGTCTTGGTGTGGGCTTCTTTGTTTTTTTTTTTCTTGTTTGGGTTCTCTGAGCTTCCTGAGCTTGTATGTCTATTTCCTTCACCAGGTTAGGGAAGTTTTAAGTCATTATTTCTTCAAACAGGTTTTCAACTTCTTGTTCTCTTTCTTCTCCTTCTGGTATCCCTATGATGGGAATATTTGTATGTTTGACGTTGTCTCAGAGGCTCCTTAAACTATCCTCATTTTTTGGATTCTTTTTCCTCGTTGCTGTTTTTATTGGGTATTTTCTGCTACCTTATCTTCTAAATCGCTGATTCAGTCCTCTGCTACATCTAATCTACTGTTAATTTCTCTTAAAGTATTTTTCATTTCAGTTATTGTATTTTTAATTTTTGACCGATTATTTTTTGTCTTCTATCTCCACCTTTATGTTTTTTATCTCTTTGTTAAAGTTCACACTAAGTTAATCTACTCTTCCCCTAAATTGAGAATCCTAATAACCAGTGTTTTGAACTGCATCTAGTAGATTGCTTGTTTCCATTTAGTTTAGTTTGTTTATTTATTTTTCCCCTGGAGCTTTGTTCTATTCTTTCACTTGGGATGTGTTTCTTGTCTTCCAATTTGGGTTGCCTCTCTCTCTCTCTCTCTCTCTCTCTCTCT
>NW_006434839.1:16748434-16783249 GCF_000325575.1 Pteropus alecto
CTATATATTAGATAGGGCTGCTATGTCTGCCAGTCTCAGTAGAGTGGCTTTATGTAGTAGATGTCTTGTGGGTCTCAGTGGCATAGTTTTCCCTGGTCACCTGAGCTGGGTGTTCCATGTATGTCCCTTTTATAGGTTGTATATGCCCTCTTGTTGTAGTTGAGTCTTGGTTGCTGTGTGCTTATCACTTAGAGAGACCGACCCTCAGGCTACTTGATTGTGATGACTGACCATGACCAGTGGAGGAGCTGTTGTGCAGGGCCGACCCTACAGAGCAAGATTTGCTTTAGCAGGGCTCTGTCATCTACCCTGTCTGCCCTTTGTGTGTGTCATCCTCAGATGTGACTCTAGGTGGTGCTCCAGCTCATACCAAACCCAGCCACTGGGTGTGCAGGCTAGGGCCTCCTGAGAGGGGCCCTGCTGCAGGCCAAGTTCCGCTGAAGCTTGTGCCACCAAGCAATACACATGGTTGCCACCCATGCTGGGTTTGGAAGTGCTTTGAGAGGCCAAGCTGCAAACAAAGGCTGCTTGCCACTAGTTCCAGGCTTGGGGCTGCTCAGCAAGAGGTACGGGGCATGCTGAGGCCAGATGTTGCTTATTAGGTTTTGTGAACCCTTGAGAGATTTTAGGAAAGTCTGATGCATGAACCAAAACAGGCCATTTGTATGGACAATCCACTGCAAGTGGCTTGGGTGGGTGCAGGCCCACCCAAGGGTGGGATCTCAGGAAATCACCAGAGTGGGAGGTCGGTGTTAGCTATATTGATAAGATTCAGATATAGTGGCCACCTGGGTCTGTAAACTGGGTGAGGGAGGGCTCAACAAAGGAATAATGTTGTCTGCCAGCACTTCTGTCTGGGAGAAAGCTGCCCTTCCACCCTTCACCCTAAAGCCAGACAACTCAGTTCCTCTGGTATGTCCCTGGTACCTTTTGAGCTGCTGCCACAGAACTGGAGCTCAGACCAAGTGAGTCCATCACTGAGCAAGTCCACGTGCAGGTTGTTTAGGAGGAAATTCTGTGACTCTCTCAACCCTCCATCCCACTCTGCCATAATCTCTGCTAGTTTTCACAGCTAAAGTTGTGGGGACTATTCTTTATGGCACTGGAAACCTGGGCTGGGTTCCTGATGTGGGGCTAGAACCCCTCACCCTTCCAGGGGGACCTCCTCAGCCAAGATATGTCTCCTGATTCTCAACCATCACGTGTAGGTGTAGGACCAACTTGTTTTGTGTCTCCACCCATCTTATCAATCTCAAAGTTGCCTCTTCTATGTGTCCCCAGTTGTAGGACTTGTGTTCAGCTAGACTTGTGTTCTTAAGACTCCCAATGATGGCTAGTCTGTAGTTTAGTTGTAATTTTGATGTGGTTGTAAAAAGAAGTAAGCAGTGTTTACCTACTTTGCCAGTTTCAAAAGCCATGTTTTAATATGTATCAAATAATTAGTTCAAAATATTTTTATAATTTCCATTGTAAATTTTTGTGTGATTCTTAGACTATATGAAAGTGTATTGTTTATTGTCTATGAAATAGTAAGCTTCTTTTATGTTTATTATTTATGTACCATTTAATTTCTTTCCAGTCAAAGAACAACTTCTGAATGATTGCAAGTTTTGATATTCTTTGAGACTTTTATTATTAGCCAGCATGTTACCTTTGGTGGTAAATATTCTACGAATCTTTAAAACAAATTTGAATTCCGTACATTGAGTGCAATTTTCTTTATTTGTGAGGTCAAGTTTACTAATTTTGTTAATCAGATTTTGATAAGCTTAAATGATTTTTGTTTCTCTTGAAGGAATTGCATTAATATCTTATATTATCATTGTAGATTTTATTTTTCCTTTTAGTTCTTCCAAGTTATGACTAATATTTTCTGAAGATAGTTATGAACATAGAGATTTAAGATTGTGATATCTTCATGTTGGACAGGCTATCATATAGATTTAAGATTGTGATATCTTTTGGCTGGATTGGCTATCTTATCATTATAAAATGTCTATTTTTCTATTAATACTTCTTGCATTAAAATTTAGTGTGTCTATATTCGTATAGTTAAAAAAAATATGTTTTGATCAGTGTTTGCATCACATGAATTTTAAAAATTCAGTTGTGTTCATCTTTTCTCAGTGTTTATATTTTGAGTGTGCCTTGTATTGTGTGTATATTTGCTTTTGATTTCCCAGTCTGAAATCTTAGTGTTTTTATTTTGATTAGTTAATCTCCATATATAATAATTACTGATACAGTTGTTTTATAACTATCATCTTCCCATTTTCTTTCTTTTTAACCTGTTATGTTTTTCTTTTGTTCTGTCGTATTTTTATTAATTGTATATTTTATTGTATTTTTCTACCAGTGTATTTGTAATTTATGCTTTTTTAAAATTATAGTAGTTGCCCTAGAGCAGACTTTTTCAGTCTTGGCATTGTTGATAGCTTGGTCTGAATAATTCTTTGTTGTGGAGACTATCTTGTGTTTAGAAGAATGTTTAGCAGCATCCCTGGATTCTACTCACTAGATGCCTGTTACATTCCTTACCCCATATGTGACATCCAAAATATATGTCCAGATATTGCCAAATATCCCTTTCAGGCAAAATTTCCCTTCATTGAGAGCCACTATCTATCTCTAACATATAATGCATTCTTGAATATTATAGTCAATGAAAATTATTCAATTTACTAGTTCTATAATAGAATAGAAGCTTGGAATACTTTAAATTCATTTATCCTTTTCAACTTCACATCATTTTAATGTAGTTTAGTACTACATATATTATAAGCTCTTATGTATGGCAACCAACTTTATATAGTAAAGCAGCAGTATTTTTATTATGTCTGGGTTTTGGTTTTTTTTTTTTTTTGCTTTGTTTTGCTTTGCTGATGAGTAAATAAAATTTTATTTTCATTATAATTAGATTTATCTTCTCAAAAATATTTCATGTTTTTTATTAATTGATGTATAATTGATATGCAAGATTATATGAGTTTCAGGTGACAACCTAGTGATTTAATTTTTATATATATTACAAAATGATCATCACAATAAGTCTAGTTAACATCAATCACTATACACAGTTATAAATTTTTTTTGTGATGAGAACTTTTAAGATCTACTCTCTTAGCAACTTTCAAATATGCAATACACTATTATTAAGTAAAGTCACCAAATTTACCAAGGTGCAATTTCAGGAGAAAAAAAAGATATATCATAGTGACAGAAAATAAAATTGGATACATGTTGCTAGAACAAAAGTGTTCTATCAAATAACTCTTTCTCTTATCATGGAATAGAGTAGGTTGATTTGATCTCAGGTTTTAATGTCATAACTACTGATTAAAGCTCAGTTGGAAATTGAGAAAAATACAAAAATTAGAAAAGTAGTCAGTTAGCAAATAGTTTATGTATGGGAGATTTTATTTTGCTTTTATGCTGTTCGAAAGATCATTTCATCAGTGGCCTACAAGTATATGTATAAAAGGGAGAATAATGACAGCATAAATACTCCAAGGGCCACATAAATGCATGTCCATCCATTATAGGCTTGGGTGAAATGATTCACAAAACTTTACTTAGTGGTCAAAAATTGTTAATTTATTCTTAAATCCTTTAATGTTGATTTATTGAATTGCCATAGGTAAGGATCATTACTCTTTTATATTGACTGCCCCAATATTTGTTTCTAATTCAAGATTCACTGCAATAATTAAGAGTATTATCATCTAATCACAATTGATTGCTAGCAGTTTCCTTAATATGAATGTAAATCATGTTTAGGAGAAAAGTGGATTTCTCCTAAATATTACTTTTGAATGGATTGTGGGAAAAGTAAAGATTCTTCTACATTTATTTATTTATTTTTTTAATCTAGGTTTGAAATTAATTGAATTTAACATTGAGCCCACTCATGCCACCTTTGGTTATGCCTTTTGATGTCATACCTAAAGTTTTGGAAAAAACCTTCAAGTATGTTCTAATCAAAAATTTATATCTATATGGTATTTTTATAATTATTATTTATTACATAAGGTATATTTAGATGATCAAGAAACAGTACTCATATATCCTTCCTTTTCTCTTAGATCTCTTTTCTATCTTGACCTCTTTTACAATATTCAGTAGAATGGGGACACAAAGATAACTTTAAATAAAATTTAGTTATGAAATATGGAGAAGAGGAATGAAAAGTTATTACATGTGAAAAAAATGATCGAGGAAGAGGCATGAGAAAGTGAGGGGGACAGTGAACAAAAAGAAAAAGAAGAAAAGATATGTGGGGAAAGTTGAGGACCATAAGATGGCAGATTGGGGCAGTTCTCTAGAAAGCAGAACTATTTTTTTGAATAAGAAAGACCCCTAGCTGAATAACCAGGGCATAGAAAAATTATGTAATTTTACATATGGTAATTTTAAAATTGCTTTAATATATATAAATGGTGCATGCACGAAAATGCAATTAATAAAGTTTAATTAAATACTACCAAAAATCAGGAAAATTCTCTTTAGGTAGTTAGGTTTGGACTTTGCAGGATATTCTAATACTATTATAAAGTATTGTATTTTGTACCCTGTGATTTCATTTTGAAATATGTGTGACTGTGGAGTCACTACCAGTTATATAGTAAGAGATGATTCAAGCACTCTTTGGAATATGTATGAAACTTATGCAGCATTTTGAATACATGTTTAATATTCTTAATTAATAAATTTAAGTTTCATTTAATGGACACCTTTGAGGTACACATGTTGATAAACTTCATTTATTATAAAATTCAAATATATAAATGTGAGTTTATTAAATTAAAAGTGGTATGTATTGTATTTAAATCAAACATATGTTTAATAAAAGTGGCTACCTTTTGAAAAAGTTATGAATATATTTTTCCATGATTTTTTTATTTTTATAAGCACTATATCCCTTTATAAAATATTAATAATATGTTTAAATGTAGAATTCACTTGAAAAAACCTCTGAGAAAATAGCTGAAGTCCTTAATTATGTGTAATTGTTTTGCATTGTTTTGTTTTAAATGTGGTTTATCTGAAAATTGTATTTTGCAAATTTTTATCCAAATTCTATTTATTTCAGTAGGTTTTTACTTGTTGACAGCATACAGCAGCATCCCTTCACACATTTTTAAATCAACATTGATTATCTTTAAAGAAACATACAGCTTTCAGCAGTCTTATCGCTTTAATCATAGAATTAAAAACATACATTTTGAAAGCATTATAGTTACCAAAGACACAATATAGTGAGACTGCTGTAAAGAGAGTAAAAACAACATGCAGGATCATATTTATAAAAAGAACCTGTCTGCCAGAATCAGGAGCACGTCAGATTATAAAGCAAGCACACAGGAAGACAAGTCGTACATGATTAATACCATTGAAGAGGTAAAAATAGATTCAGTCACTTTTGCTAACTAGAATTTACGTTTATATGACGTGAGAAATCAATATAGTTATTTAATGTTGTTCCATCAGTTAAGAAACTACCTTTACACCTTATACTAAATTACATCTTAATCATTTTGTCCATATTAATAAAAACTTTGTTGTAAACTAACTTATCTGAGTTGGCACATATTTCCAGACAACTGCTGTAAAAATAGAAGAGGTAGGCTGGCAAAAAATATTAAAGGACTAGAATGTTTTAAAGGACTGTCTTCCAAATATATAGCTCTGAGAGATTTTTTTTAAAGGCAAAATGAAAGGAATAACCATTCTTTGACAAGAGAAAAGAAAAAAAGATGGAAACGTTAGGGCCTTTCAAGACAAAAACAAACCACAGTCAGAAACAACCCTTCTGTGGTTGTGAGTGACTTCCTCCACCACTGAAAACAATTAAATATACAAAAATATTATCACTGAAGTGCTTGTACTGTACTAAAGTGGTAAAAAAAAAAGGTGCTATTAAACTAAGAGTCTTCTAAAATACATGATTATCACAAAATTAATAAAGGGAAAATAAAGTCCATAGGGACTACTTCAGAAAACAAGGAAACACAATTTCACATCTCCAGTCCTACCCCTTCCCACAAAAAAAACAACTCTGTAGTAGAAAGAAATCATTCACATGAGATATGGCATGTTACCTTGAATCATATTTTCAAAAACTAAGAAACAGAATAGACAAAAAAATAGGGAGAAGTCAAAAGAAAAGTTGATTGAACTTAGAAAAGATGGGATAGAAAACGAAAGTTACCTCATATGTGAAGAATAAATTATAATACCTAAGAAAGAATTAATTCAAATAAAAACTTTAATAAAGATATTAAATAAACATAAGAAAATTAAGAGAATGAAGGGACAGACAAAAGATTATTTATATATGTGTATGTATGTGTGTATATATATCATATATATGTGTGTGCATATATATATGTGTGTGTGTATATATATATATATATATATATACACTCTGATATATATATATATATATATCAAAATATCAAAGAATAAGTAGTGGAAATAGAAGACAGAAAAAGAAAGAATGATTATTTTTATTATTTAAGATGTGTGAAAAAGAAAATCAAAATAATGTAACAGAACTAATATTTAAAACTAATAACCAAGAAAACATTCTAATAATAGAAAAAATAAATAGAGAACTATCAACTCTAAGCCATAATCTGAGAAACTCTTGGCTTTAAAAGATATGGAGTCATTCAAGGCCTCTAGGCAAAGAAGATAATATAATCTACTAAAATATAACAATTGGAGTAACACTAGACTTTTCAAGGCCATTGTCAAAACAAAGCAAAATGGAGTAGCAGAAGGAAAAGAGAAAGAAAAAAACAATCTCAGTGAAAGAAAGTGTGTACCAATCATTTTACATCCAGTCAATCCAAGCTCTAAGTCATATATTAAAACTATATTAGCTTTCAACATACAAGAATTTAGAGAATTCTGTACTCATCAGCCTTTCTTGAGAAATTTACTAGGTCAGAGGTCAGCCAACTTTTTCTGTTAATGGCCAGATAAAAAATAATTTTCACTTTGTGGGCCATATGGTTTCTTCTGCAACTCTTCAACTTTTTCTTTTTAGTGTAAAAGTAGATATAGACAACATGTAAACAGTGGGAATGACTGTGTCCAATAAAACTTTATTCATAAAAATAGGGACTGGGCTTTATTTGGCCCACAGGATATAGTTTGTCAATCTCTATATTATATGATAATCTTCATCAAACCGAATCTTGATCAGAAAAATTTCAGCAAAAAGACTAATGGTAGGCATTTTAAAATATGTGAATGTACATGTAAGACAAAGGTAGGAATTATAATGGTGGAATATTAATGTACAGAAGTCAAAGTAGAAATAATGCAACTAAAAAAATGGAAGAAAAGGAACAGAAAAAGAGGAAAATTTTTTAAAAAGGTAACTTTTTGTATAAAAAAAATGTAGATGGTAAAGGATTGCCAAAGCAACTGGTAAACCAGGTAGTGAGAAGAAAATAATAAAACAATGAATGAAGTGCACTTAAAAGTGTAAGCACAGAAATCTTCACCAGAAAAATATACAAACCTTCCTATATTATTTTTTGAAAAGAACATAAATATACATCTCATCATTAAGAACATAGTATATCTAACAATACACATTATCATAAAATATTTTGATAGAATCAAGGCAAAACATGTTAGTAATTACAATAATGTAAAGGAAATAAATTATCTATTAATAGAAAATGATTTTCAATTTGTCCCACAAAATAAAACTTATCTATCTGTTGTGTATTAGAGATACATGTAAAATAAAGTAATTCAGAAAGGCTAAAAATAAAGGCTAAAACAAAAAATTAGGCAAATAGAAAATACAGTTTCTTAAATATCTAATATCTAAATAGATATAGATCTAATATATAAATAGAGTTCAAGACCACAAATATTAACGATGTCAAAGAAAAACGCAACGATGATTTTTATAAAATTAAAACTATAGATATTTCAAGGAGACCAGAAGGAAAGTCACTAATAATAGGAGACTTGAATCAGCTCTTTCAGTAGAGGATAGATCAAGTGAGCAAAATAAAAAGATGACAGAAGTAAACAAATAATCTATAGTATAGATATGTATACCTTACAGGTTTACTTTAGCTACATAAATATTTGAAACATTTACATTTTATTTCTGAAAAAGAAATTTTCATATTTAAACACATTTGCCAAAGGATATAAGAATAATGGTTTAGAGAAAATTGTATATTCTTTCATTTAGAGTTGAGTGACTTTTTGCTTAAATCTCTTACATTACATTCTACACTTATTTTGTTGTTCAATTGCATATTCTTTAGAGACTTGTTCTTTTATTCTCTAGAAAGAAGGTTTTTTTTATTCTAAAACAAACAAAAATGTTTACATGACAAAAACAGCATAAGTAAAGTCAAAAGGCAACTGATGAACTAGGAAAAAATTTTCAAGACATGGTACTAAAAAAGAGCTTACATCCAAATTATACAAAAACTATTAAAATTGAGGGAGCAAAGACAAAAATGCAATAGAAAAGTATATATTTTTAACATTTTTATACTTTGCTAATTATCTTAGTTTCATATTTCTGATGGGGAAGGAATGATTACTGGTGAAACTTTTTAATAACATATGACCATGTTTCAATTTTTAATCAAAATGGGAAATAAAGTTGGCGAGAAACAAGTTTTGTAGAAATAAAGCTACATACTGATACCAACAGATTATAAATTACATTTACTTAAGAAAAAGAAGTCAGAGGTGCTTTTAAGGACAGAGGATGACTAGATGAGTTGCTTGAGAAAACTTGAGTGTGAATTTAATATAGAAAATTAAAGTCAGTGTGTGAGTGTGTGTGAGTGTGTGTGTGTGTGTGTGTGCGTGTGTGTGTATGCGTGTAAGTGATTACATCTTACAGCTTTTTTTTTGGTATGCATCATATATATCTTCTAATGGATAGTTATATTAAATATGAGTTTATTAAGTAAGGATAAAGTTGTTTTCTTACACTGACCGGTGTCAATTTTAGGCAGAATTGAGAAAATGTAGTAAATTTTGTTGATGCAGTCAATATTCCCTAATCCCACTTTGAAATCTAATTCTCTTCTTCCTATTCTTTAAAGTCTATTGTGATATCTCTTCACACACACTAAGTATTACCTGACTGATCACGGCTTGGAGGACTATTTGAAGGGCATTTGCATTTTGCAAAGTACTTGAAGTGTGAATGTCATGGGCCAGATATCAGAGAGACATCATGAAGGTCATCAGACCTTTCCGGAATTCTCAAGAACATATTATGCTTGCCCTGTGCACATTTAGTTTAACTAAGCAGGACTATATGTATATATCAATTCCCTTACCTCCTAACCTACATAAGAGTGAACAGTTTGTTAAGTCATATCTTTCCTCCAACCACCTTTGTTCTAATTTAAGTCAAAACTCTAATTTTCCTTATTGTCTGTAGCTATTTATTTAGATTAAATAATATCCACTTACCCCTTTTTAATAAAAATAAATTTAGGCAAATGTTATACCAGGTTTCCATCATAAATAAAGTAGGTTTGATTCTTCAAACTTTCTATGCCAATTTACTTCCTAGTAAGCTTGTCCATGTAAATTGCTCCAGTAGCTTTACGTCTGGCTAAGTTCACCAGCTTCAGGGGAAATTATCTCTAAAATCACGCTATAATAATGGTATTTAAAGTAAGACTATTATTAAATGCTATAATAAAAGAAGACTATCAATTTCCCTTCTCTATAGCCTATGTATTTTTGGTTATTGAAATTAGGTAGAGATGCCAGGTATAGTAAGAGGAACTACACATACTTCTGCTTCCACAAAAAAAAAGTGTTTCAATTATCAGAATTATGAATAGATGACTATTTATAAGGTCTATATAAATGGTTTATTCAATTTTTTTCTCCCAACAAGCTTATATTCGCTTAATTGACTATACTCAGAATAAAAGTAAACAAAGAAAATAAGTTTAAAAATTCCCTAGATATTGGCACCAATATGGGGTTATTGTTTGAAATGAGGACATAGCACATAAAAATAACATTCATTTTGCTTTTTGATTAAACACAATCTTTATTCATAGTGTATATTCTCCAGAGGCTAAAATATCTTAAGAAAACAAACTGATATACTTTATTTTTCCTGATTTATATCTTTATTGCGGTAAGAACTCTTAATATGAGATTAAAAAGTTTCTTAACAAAATCTCTTCAAATATTTAAGTGTACAATATAGTATTGTTAGCTATAGGACAGCAGTGTACAGTAGATCTCTAGAACTTGTCCATCGTGCATAAGTGAAACTTTATATTCTTGAGCTTAATGGAGTAGAAGAAAAGTTTCTAGGAGATTCCATTGCTCTGTGTATGAATGCATATTTGTGCATGTAAAGAAAAAGAAGAGTGACTTCTGCATAATGTGGTATACTAGGAAGAGCATTGAGATTGTAACATTTCTGAGTTTGAGTCTAAATGTTGCTACTTATACAAGTATTATTTTGAGATACTTCATTTTTAATCTTTAAAATAAGCATAGTAGTAGTAACTGACTCTCAAAACTAGAGAGAAGGTAAATAATGTAAAGGTTTTGTTTGTTTTTAGTTCAGAGCATCGAACGTATATAAGTTAATGTATTTTTATCAGGCTCACATCTGATGCTTTATTGATGTACAACATTCTTTAGGGTATTCTATAAGACAATTAAAATTTGGCACTAAATGATAGCCCTTTTTTTGGTGTTGTAGTAATGTTGTTGCTTGAGAGAACAAGGAGGAATGATACCAATATGAGGATTCAGAACTTTGACATTGGCTTAAAAGTTAATATCTGTTTACACAAGCATCCGTGGATTGTACATTAGACATATATAGACATATATATCTAGTGATATATCTACACACTTTAATTTCAGTCTCAGTTCTGTTACTGATTTGTATCTCACTGGACCTCATTTTTCTTCAAAATGTAAAAATATCCAGAGAAGATATTAATTTTATTCAAACTGGACAAGACAGTGACCAACAGAGAGTCAAGGAAAGCCAAAATGATGATGCAAAATTAGGCTTCAGGATCCCTTCCTACCCCACTTCAGTCAAAACAGTTCTACTTTTATCTTCTCCAGTTTCATGAAAGATTTATTGTATAAAAATCGTTCTAAACATGAAACATGAAAATGTAAAGATCCTTATGGCTCTAACATTCCTGCAATTAGAAAATTCTGTATAAAGCTCTCATGTGGAAAATTGAAAATCCACTCGAGTTTCATGAAGAAAATGTAATAATAGTATTACTTTCAGCCAAAAGAAAATAAAATAGGATTCTCAATGATTTACTCCCATGAAGTGTCGGATATATATTCACACAGATGATATGCATATCTCTCTTCAATATTTTTACATTGTTGATGATGGGGCAGAGCTGAACAAGAAAGGACTGGAATACTCTGCAGGTAAAGCAGTCAGGAGAGGCAGATAGAAACTGAATTGTCAGTAAGTAAAAGAAGAGTAGGTAAATAATATGACTACTGCAGGACAATCTAGGAGTCAGGCATTATAGGTTTAAGCCAATAAACTTAAAGTTGAAAAAAGGTTTGTTGCATGGGGAAAGTGATAGAAGTGAAGTCTTTGTTGGTGAACGTGCTTTCTACTTCACATTGGCATCCTTGGCCAGGCTCTAATAAGGACTATTGCCAAATAGAAAACTAATATCTAAGGTGATTTATTTCAACAAAAATCACTTCAAATGAAAGTATTTGGGATGCACCATAGAAGTAATTACAAGGGGACTGTTGAATCTAGAATGTCAGTGATATTCACAATGAATTTACTTTTAATGTATTTAATGGATTTCAACACTAAATGATTTCTATAGTACTCCATGTGTGTTTTTTATAAGTGTATGAAGGGACAAAAAAGACCCTGGTAAAATTTTAGAATTTGTTTTTGTTCATTTTTCAACCAAGCATTAAGTACTCATGGCATGCCAATCTCTGTACTAGGAACAAAATGATGAATAAAACATCCTACTTGCTCTCAAACAACACGCTATAAGGGATATAAAATGAGACTAACTGGACTGTAATATGGTTGACTCCACAATAAAAAATAATCCTGTGTTAGCATAAATAGAAAATTCTTTTCCTGGTATTCCTCTGACATCACTTACATTTTTATGGATCAGAGGACTCATACTTTAACCGTATATATATATATTTTTTTTTCAAATATTGACAAGATATCAGCTGGCCATTCCAAAGTGAAAAAGCAGTTGGGACTAAACAAATGCCTTGCCAATCACTGCTTTCAATAGTATAATGTATTTTATATTGGAAAAAAGCCACTTGAGGTTTTAAGATAACAGAATGTAGTTTAGTAAGGGATCAATTGATCGCCCTGTCTTTAAAGGAGAATTACATAATTTGATATTAGAATTTCTTCTTTAAAAATAATCATATTGAGAATAGATTGATTTCAGTATAAATTAGAAATTAATTGAACTTCTAATATAATAGATATTCCTTATTTTACTTTCTTTTCATTTTGAGCAGTATCTGAATTTTCATTAATGACTGTTCATTTTTTAAATATACAAAAATCAATCTTCCTTAAAAATTAACAGTTTATCAATAAAAATAAATCTGCTTTTAATATTAAAATATCATAGAAACACTTCCAGAAAATTAATACATACAAACTTTAAACTCTAATTCTTTAATTCATATGTTGGGATATTGTTCTTCACAGCAGAATTAGAAAAGCTTGACAATTAGGAAAACTACTAAATTCCAGCATAGAGACTTCTGTTCTTTAGTGCTTTTTCAGAATATAGCAAAGAAATTTATGACATATTTGGGGTGAGGTTCAAATCAGACGCTAATGTATCCTATCTGTGCTGATTATGACTGTCTTCTTATTCCAATTAGTGACATAGCAATAGTGACTTAATAAGAGATTGATGATGCTCAAAATAAACAGGGATTGAAAGTCTGGTGCGGTCACACTTTTCTTGGATAGTACTAAAATTTGTATACTGTATTGTCTTCCTGCCTTCCTTTCCTTGGCAATAGAGCAGTGACACACACACACACACACACACACACATACACACACACACACACACACACGCAATGTGACTGTATTTAGAGATAGGGTCTATAAGAAAATAAAATAGGTTAAGTGAGGTTATAAGAGTGAGGCCTTAATCCTTATAAGAAGAGAAAGAGACACCAACTATCTCTCTCCCTCTCCCCTTGCCTACCCCGCTAAAAAGGAGGAAGATCTTGTATGGACACAGCAAGAGTGTGGGCAACTACAAGCCAGGAAGAATGGTCTCACCAGAAACCGACCTGACAGCACCTTTATATTGAACTTCTAGCCTCTAGAACTATGAGAAAATAAAACTCTTTTGTTTAAACCACCCAGTCTATGCTATAGTATTTTAGTTACAGCAGCCCAACATATCTATATCTAGCTATGTCCTCTCTGTATCTATCTCTGTGTAATGAAATTATAACTTTAAATTTTCCTTCTTTGTGTCCTTCAGATTGGAGGATCAGAGTAACTTTATTTAGTTTAGTTCCTTTAATTGTGACTTATTTAGAGACGTTTGTCAGTAAATTAGTAACTTGACAGTTTCTCCATTTGTAATACATGAAGAAAAGACTTAGCAACTTCTGGAAATCAAATTAGGACAATTTTCATAAATGTATTCACAATCCTACATACTATTGTTTTTGTGAAATCAGAGAAGCTGTAACTACTCTCCATGAAACAAAAATAACTCTTGCTGCTTTTCAATGTGGTCTTCATGGAGTACTGTTGTATTTCAGACAGTATCTTAAATTTGATTGTAAAATTTAGTCTTTTAAATAGCCCTCTGTTTATGCAAATAAAACACATACCCACATAAAACTTTTAAAAACATAATTAAAATTGATCTAGGCCTCTATGCAAATAGAAAATGCACACGATTTTAGAAAAATATAAAATAAATTAATAAGTGCTCTAATGATATCTAGATATTTGTCATTAGGCTTGTTCATGCATGTTAATACTAATTGGCATAATTCTGGAAAGAGTACCAAGTCCATTTCTGTCACTGAACAGAATCAACCTTGCTGGACTTCATTGTGTTCTATAATTAATATTTCGATTTAAGAAAATATATGTTAACTGTAAAGTCATTAATGCCCTTAACTATATTACTAGAGAACCATAAAGGAGGCTATCTTTAGCTTACAGGGAAGGCACATGTGCCAGGCATATTTTTGTCTCTCATTTCATTTATTTTGCAAATATGGTTTTAATATCTCCAAACTAAATTAAAATACATTACAATTAAAAAAATAATAAACACAAAAGTATTTACAATTACATTACCTGACACAGGGACAGGTTTTAAAAATCTTTCTTCTCGCGCTAACTTTATATAATTTTGTACAACAGCATTAGAAACACGGTTGTAATTTTGAATTTTTTTATTTAACATTTTGTCATTGCCAACTCTCCTTATAGTTATAACTTTCAATGAAATAATAACTATGATAAAATTTACATCAAAATAGTTATATCACATCTTCAATTTAATGAGCTAAAATGAAATAGTCTTTACATTTAGGATTTTTATGTTATTTATTATGAATGATATGGCAATGTATATCTTCAGATATATTTTTTAATTAAATTATTTACTTTAAATAACTTCTTATGAAGAAATTGAGTCAAATTATAAGGCCATTGATATGGTTGAGAAACATTTTACTAAACTGATTTTCAAAAGTTTTAATTTATACCATTAAGTATCAGTTTTTGGATTTACCAATTCAATGACAAACTTGCTAACATTAGTTGCCAAAATCTTTAATTAAAAATATACACTAGACGGTTACTCTTGAGATCAAATTTAATTGGATACACATATTTATTTGTTTATTTGGTGTGAATATTATAAGACATGTATTACTGTGGAAAGATATATAAAACAGCAAGCAATATATGAAAGGGCCTTTAGGAAAGAAGCCATTAAATAGAGTGGTGTAGAGGTTGAAAGATAGTACATAAAACACCATGTCATAGTTTTGGTTTGGCTTGGAGAAAGCTAATGATCAAGACTGCTTAATCAATTGGAATACTGAAAAGAGTCCAGAGGAAAAGAACATTACTGGTGGCAGTGTGAGGTTTACTTGTTTTTTTTTTTTTCCCTTAAAATCTCATAGTGTGAACATATGCCATATTTAAAGAGGAAGAATTTGATGTCTAGAAAGTTTAACCAAATTGATCAATATTATCTATCTAATCATAAAGAGAACCATGAATTGAAGCTAGATAAGTACTTTTTCTTGTATATCTCACCCCACTTCTTCAACAAAATGGTTATTATTTATGCTTGACACCTAAAGACCTTTAGAAATGGTTAACTATAAAGTATGATTTGAGAGTATGTATTACCCAAAAAGGACCACCATTACATAATATGAAACTTCCACAGTTAATTATCTCTTGGGTTAAAACACTCAGTGTTATTGTTAGAATTAAAATAATACTGAAAAGTTGGGATCAAAATTTAAGATGTTGTTACATTAGCACACACTGATTTTTGTTTTATTTAGCCTTTCAAAGAAATAGACCACTGAATATGTAGGTTTTGATAATATAAACAACTAGAATCGATATACATTTTAGAGGGAAATCTTGAGAGAATGCCTAGAAGGTCAAACAGCTGTAGAAAGATACTAGATCCTTCATGTAATAGATGACAGATGCTATGAAACCAAAAATGAAAAATACAAATGGCCAGTTGGTCTGGCACAACAACAAGCTTATGTATATTAAATACTCCTTTAGGTGAACTAAATAGCAGAAACACAGGGGCACATGTGGGCATGCACATGCAAACATGTAAACATATAAATGTGGTAGTTTCAAAATATCTAAAACATTTAGATATCTGTTAAAATATCTTTTGAAAACCCACTATATCTCATGTATAAAATAAGCATCACACCATTTTTCTTTATCTAGCTCTCCTGTTTGGCCCTATGCTATTAAGGTCAAATCAGTTGATCCTTTGCTAATCTCCTATAATCCTCGTGCAAGTTTCTAAGATAGCATTTACTACTTTTGAGCAATTATTTACTTGTACTGCTATCTTTCTTATTAGACCTGTAGATTCTGAAAAGCTAAAAAAAAAAAAAAAAAACCTTAATTAATGTTGTATTTCTTGCTGATAACTTAGTTCCTGGCACATAACAGGAAAGAATTAATGCTTTTATGTATGAATGAAAACCACCTATAAATAGTGATGATGGCATTAATGGAATATAAAGATATTTTTCTCACTTTAGGTGTTAGTGGATAAGAACAATACTGATAAATAGAATATTTAAAGAACTCTACAATGTATTTGTTCAACAGTAAAGCACTAAATTTCCTTTTTTCTCTATCTTATACTAGTGTTTTCTTTGACATTGACTACTGGTGGATATTGCTTGAGGCCTGAAGAAAAAAATCTAAAGCTACTGGTGATCCTATATTTCTTCTAAGAAGTAGATCTTATGGTGTATAAGACAAATCCCAATGAGAATAAATTTAACCGAGACCTAAAAAGCATTTATCAAATCATAGGGAGGTGATTTAGTGCTATATAATTTATTTGCTCCTAGAGAAATGCTCATAATACCTAGAACTGATAGAGTGTTCAGAAATATTTACAGAATTTTTAGAGAAGAAATGTTATTGACAAGTAAAGTCAGAAGTATTCTGTGCTTACATTTTAATGTGCACTGGGTTATGAGTAACAAATCTGGAAGAGGAGAGGAAGATATTGGAAAGTTTTTTTGAGACCCCCCAATGTGCTGCTATAGCCTAAATGGCTGAAAAAAGGAAGAAATTTGTTAGAGTATTATAAACAAAACAATTTAGATATATACTCTCCTAAACCATGTGTCTGTTTCTATTGGAATACTGAATATAGTGAAGTTTGGGTTGCTTTACATCAAAATAAAAATTAGAAATATACTCCAAAGAAAAAGCAATAGAAGAGAAGTCTTCTGTTTGTAGAAAGGAAAGACCTGTTTATGTAAATGTGGTGGAAATATCTCTCTTAAGTATATCAGTACGAGCTGATATAAACAATTGTTTGCTAAAACATACATCACAATTCCGAAGAAAACCACCAATTTTATTTCAACCAAACATAATTTGAATCATGGTCATGTTTATTATATTTTTTTTATTTTGTTGTGGAGTGGGTTTTTTGGGGGGAACAGAAGGTTATCTTTTCAGCTGAAATATTATGATAAGAAAAATCTGCCAAAGAACTTCTTATTCTTAGCTGTAGACAATAATCTAGTTCTGACCAACTAATAGCTGTGAAAGGTGACAAAAAGTGTTGGACTAAATTTCATTAGTATAAGGACAGAGATATCTAATATATATATTTAATCACGTTGAACTAAATTTCATTAGTATAAGGACAGAAATATTCAATATATATATTTAATTGCCAGGACTAAGAATTTTAAAAGTATTTTTCTTTTCTTTTTATAATGAAGATTATTACGTGCATGGCATGTGATAGATTCTCCTCTGCCCTAGAAATAAAGGGTTCAATAAAAAACTCATATGCTGTAATTCTCTGTATATTAGAGCAACTTTTATCTCTGAATGTTAGAATTATTTCCATCAAGAACTATGCAAGCTATCTAGCCTAAATACATACAGTAGAATATACTACACAGTTTGGGAGACCCTGAAGAATATTATAGTATATGACGAGTAACGTAACTACAAAGTTTATAATAAAATGTCAGACGTGAGTCACAAAAGTGTATAAAATTGTAAAGTTCTGTGATAGATAAAAGAGTTGAGTGATTTCTTATACATGGAGATGCTTTATGAAATGAGAATACATTTAATGTGAATCTGGTAGCATAGAGAGAATTTGAGCATGAGATGGAGCAAGATTTGAGAATCTAGATGTACAACATAGAACAAATTACATGAGCAAATCCTCAAAGCAGGAATCTGTTTGGTGTGTGTAAGGATTAGCTGGTAGTCAATTTGGGAAGAAATATAGATAAGCAAAAATAGTAAGAAATAAGATTTAAATATCCGAAAGTTTATTAAAGGAATTCTAAATAAATTTTATCCCGTCAGAAAATGGAGATGAGCAGTTTTGTCTTCTCATGAATAATTTAATCATAAAGCTGTAAAACAAGTATAACTTAAGCAAAATAAGTGGGAAATAATGTATTGGCCAATACTGTCCTCCAAAGAAATACTGTCTTCCGAAGAAAATGCTTATCTCAAGGAGTGAAAATTACAGTTTTGCTGTTTTGTATTATAGAATAAGAGAAAAACAATTTCGAAAAATTAAATGGGATTTTAAATATGAACATTTTCCCCAGAGGAGTTATGTATCTTAAGTAATCTTTTAGTGACCTGCAGAAATCCTGAAATATTTGAGACTGGGACCTCATCCAATTTCTGGGTTAATAATATACAAAGCACCTGTATTATGCTGAAGATATATGAGAATCCATAAGCACATCTGAATCATAGTTATTTCAGAGCAAAACTTATAATAAGAAGACTATATTCTACTTAAGTCACAGTAAAGTATGGGTATAGAATTTCTAACCCTGTTGTCTATTTGAGTAAGGGCTATTCTATTACACATTCATTTTTCCAAGAATGTGTAATTTTTACATTTATGAATTTGAACAATAATTGGTTAATAGTTTTCTAAATCTCATATCAATTGAAATGCATGAAAACAAATGTTTTAATGGCTTAAAATAAAAAAATTACACATATTAATTTAACATATATGTTATCATTAATTGAAAAATAACAGGCAAGCAACTGTGAATTGTACTTTTCTTTTTAGTGAACATATCCATATAATCTAGGGATGGCCCATTTATGACAGATGTTAAGAAATTTTACAAAGCAGTATTGAGTGTTTCAATTGAAAATATTCAGTCTAAGCTAGAGATTTTATATAATATGTAAAAAATTTTAGTTATTTGTTTTATTCAAATTTGTTATGTTTTATTTGTTTTTTTGTTTGATTATTTCAAACCTGCTAAAGAATACACCTTTCTTTTGTGCTAAGGCCTTTGTAGAATGTAGTCATCTCTGCAGTGAATACTAGCTCTGACCATAGCTAAAAGAGAAAGTTTTGGGGTTCTATGTTGTAGGTGGCCTCTTGGTAAAATGTAATTAGCCGTCTACATTCATAACTTTTATTCAAATGTTTTTATTTCTAACTTGACTTGTCATATATGTCTACAACAATAGATTTCAACTATAAAGTCCAATGTGATTATAATGTGATTTAGTAAATTATGGAATAATTAAACATTCAAATAAGTTTTAAATAGCTCCGAAATTAGCCATAACTTAAAATATCTCATAGATAGCTTAATGAATAACATAAATTGAAAACCTCTAGCTAACATAATACTTAATAAACTATACTCCTGTATCTATCAGAATTCCAACAGAGAAAGAATAATCATATATATGTCCATATAGACTTTTATATAAGTACATATATTTATAGATCCATTATATGAAATGATATAAAGTCAATTTACATATACAATACATAATCATGAATATAATATATAATAATGAGGAAAATGGAATAATCTCTACTCAAATAAGCAACAGGTTTAGAGGTTCTACATCATTCATTTTATATTCATGTTTTACATGTGACTTAAATGGAATATATTGTCCTTATTATAAACTTTTCCTTGAAATTCCTTGAATTGACTTATGTAATTGTGAAGACCCAATAGGCAAGTCTGAAATCCATAGGGCATGTGGTCAGAAAGAGGAGACTGGCAATGTGCAAAGAACCTAATACTGTAGTCCACAGGCTAAAAATTTTCCTCCTCCAGAAAAGCTTAATTCTGTTCCAAAATTCTTTCAACTGATTAGGTAAAGCCCACCCAGATTATCGAGGCTAATCTTTTTTACTTAAAGTCAATTCATTGTAGATGTTAATCATAACTAAATAATAACTTCACAACACTTAGATTAATGTTTGATTAAATAATTCAGGTCTATATTTTGACAAGTTGAAATATAAAACTATCATCCCAAAGACTGGGAAGAAAGCAAGGATATTTTCTCTCATCACTTTTAGATACCATTTAGTGGAAACTCTAGGGCAATAGAACAACAACAACAAAGTTATACATGTTGGAAAGGGAAAATAAAACTGTCTTTACTTAAAGTTGACATGATCGTCTTTGAGAAATTCTCGAAGAATCTACAAAGAAAACCCTTCTAGAACTAATAAGCAAGTTTATCAAGATCACAACATGCAATATCAATTGCTTTTCTTTATACTATAAATAAATATCTGAAAAGTAAAATTAAAAGTCAATATTATTTAAATTAGCATCCCCCTCAAAAGTACTTAGATATAAATCTAAAAATCATTGTTCAGGATCTATATTTAGAAAACTACAAACATTGATGAAAGAAATCAAAGAAGATTTAAATAAATAGAGAGGAGATGTTCTATGATCATGATTTGGAAGAATGAATATTATTAGCTGTTGAGTCTTCCTAATTGACCAGAGATTAAATGTATTCCCAATAAAAATTCCAGAAAGGATTTTATAGATATTAATTCTAAAATTTATATGAAAAAGTAATAGAATGGCAAAACAATTTTGAAAATATAAGGACAACGTCACAAGACTCATTTCGCCCAACTTTAGTTATCAAGAGATTGTGGTAATTATAGAAGGAGTGATACATATATTGTAAAGCTTCAGTTATCAAGATGTGTTAATGGCAACAATATAGAAAAAACACAGACCAATGGGACAGATGAGAGAGCACAGAAATAGCCCAAATAAACACAGCCAACAGATTTTTAACAAAGATGCAAAGATCATTCAACAAATGGTGCTGGAATAATTGGCTGCCCATATGCAAAAATGAAAAACTAGAACGCTAACTTCTATCTTACAATATACACTAAAAATGAATAATTTACTGTCATAACTCCACAATCTAATTTTGCTCAAATGTTTTGCGCCCTTGACTCTATCTTTCCAATACTTGCAGTTCTCTTGGGTCTTCTAATTTTTAATTCGCAGAGCTCTGTTCCTTCAAAAATGAACTGATCCTCTAGTAACTTAATCTGTGCCTTCTTTATACAAAAAGTGTGATTATAATTTCCTAGTTCACACTTCTATCAGTTTCTTATTTTTAATGTTTTCTTGACTTGTAGGCATTCTTAAATCTTAATTCATCTGGAACAATCTTCACTCTCAAATTCTTATGTTCAGTACATTAATTGTTATCATACAACGAGAAGTACAAGTTTTATTTGATTGAATTAAATTTGCAGTTGAATATTTTGTAGAATTTCAGATATGTGCTATTTAAATATTATAAGATATATATTCATAATAACGTAGAAGTGCTATGGCAATAAAAATTAAAAATACAAGTTCATTTTCCTTCAGAAAGTATTATTTATTCAATATTTGAGTAGAAAAAGTGTTTAAAAAAGCCTATCTAAATCCTAACAGATCAAATTCACTTTTCAATTTCCTTCCCTATGTGTGACAAAATCAGTATAAATTCTAGGTCTTGTCAAGACTTGATGCAAATTCAGAATTTACTAATAGAAACCGAAGTATAAAGGTGCCTAGCAACAAATTTTAGAAGTAATTCTTTTACATCAAAATGTATACATAAAAATGAAGCCACACTACCAACAGGATACTGAAAATTGTTACACTAGAAAATAAAATTGTGAATTCTCCTTAATAACACTCCTTGAAATAATAATAATAACAAACAAACAAAAACTCCCCAAACAGACACTTTATTGACTGTCTCAAATAAAAATGGCATACATGGCAACTCTGTTTCTCATAGCCACAACACCAAATGCTCTTTCGCTTCAATTCAATAATTATGTTTTTCATTCTGTTGGAAAACATCGTATCTGTTACTATACCTAAAAAAGGATTATTCTAAAGTAGAAGGAAAACAACCAAAAACATGAATGTAATTTGTATGAAAATAAGAAGTTTTAAATATGCTAGACGTTATTCATTAAATCATCTCTGTAATGTACCTGAATGAGTAGGAATAACAATGTTTAGGTAATGTTGTCTGTGTTGTGGAGGGAAGGTAATTGTATACATACCATATTACTAGAGATTAATACTTTTTAGGGTATGTAATAAAAATTGATAGTTATACATGCATTAATACTCTTAAATTAAAATTATAAACCTAAAATATCAACCTTAAAAAAAGAGAATATAAATTTTTTTCTATTAAACACATGCTCACATATTAGGTCTACAAACCTGCATAAATTTTGTGGATTTTAAGGGAGACCTGTAGATAACTCTGTCTGCCTCTATGACTAAACTTAATGTTTGTGTCATCAGTACAAAGTGCCTACAAAACCACCAACTTTAAGACTAAAAGTAAAATTCAGTTATCATCTTTCTCTAAAAGTTCATCAAAACTAATTTCATTATGCATTCTGTCCCTGTTTATCCCACTTACCACTGGAATCCCAATCCTCTGTCATTATAATCACCTGAAATCCATTTATACCCAGTTTCTCACTCTACATTCTCATCACCTTCCTGTTCTAACTGAAAACTGTTTGTGGCCTAATAATACACTTTTTACTGGATTTCTTCCAAGTATGAACAGGTATTTTCTTGTTTATTTTTTTCCTTTTTCCCACATTCAAGGCAAAATATCTAAAGGTTGTGTAAGCTGTTGGTCTTTGCTTCTTATTGCTACTTCCCTATGAATTGAAGATTTTAGCCCATCTCTCACCACTTGCCTGTTTATCAAACTGCTGGCAATATAATTGGTGACTATGCCATCCATCCACCTCCATGGTCATAACTCAAAACTTGTCACCTCCATTAATTTCACTTCTAAAGTCTCAGTATTAATCTTTCCAATCAGAAAAATACTTTATAAATTTTCAGTCTACTTATCCTACTTCTGTCATTGGAACTATTCATTAATTCTATTAGAAACTCCATTTAAATTATCCCATCAACTTCTTTTATTACTTTTAATAAACTTTATTTCTTCGAACAATTTTTAATTTTTAGGAAAACTATAAAGATTAGACAGAGAGTTCCATATACCCTGCTACAAGTTTCTCCTATTATTATTATTCTATACAAGTATAGCACATTTATTATAACTAATGAACCAATATTAATATATTATTATTATGCAAAGTCTATGCTCTATTTCTATTTACATTTCAGGATCCTATCCTGGATACTGCATTACATTTAGCTGTTGTATCACCTTAGGCTACTTTTAACTGTGACAGTTTCTTAGATGACCTTGGCAATTTTGAGGATTAATTATCAGGTATTTTGTGAAATCTTTTTGCTTATGTCTCCATATTGTCCTTGTGTTTCCTTAAGAACTCCTTCTTAGACAGAGTTGGAGATTTGTACCTCTTTCAGTTATAATCCACTATTACTATAATGGGGCACTGTCTGTGTCATCATAAGAGGTGGGAGAGAGAAATCATGCCACAATCTTATGACTATGTATCAACCTTTTACTGCATCTGTACTTCTGGGATGTGAACTTCAAAAAGGTTTCTGAGTAATTGTTATATGTTTGTAGTCTATTTGGTATCTCCGTCTCTGCCTCTGTTACATTATTTCATTTGTTATCAGATGTCCAACAATTTTACAGCTTCTTTCTCATAATTTTATAGATGATCATGCTTCCAATTTCACCAAGAAAATAGAAGTAATATAACAACCTAATTTCTCTCACTCACAGTCTACCCTCATCTTACCTACAAATTTTGCCTTTATTCCAGTTTCATTATAAGTATGGACCCTAGAGTTGTAATGGGATCCCATCCTTTTTGTATACTAAATGGAGTCTCCTGTAATTAGCTCTTCTACTCTATCATCAGTTTCTCCTCTTACAAAAACATTTCTGAAGACATACTAACTGCTGCAATTTTCTTGAAGTAAAATTTAACCCTTTCTTTCTAGCCACTGCTCCTTTTCCCACATTATAGCAAAACTACTCCAGAAACTTTTCCGTGCTGTCTTTACTTTCTCATGTTTTGACATTTTAGTGGCTTTCAGCACAGCTAACCATTTTAACATTATGTTGTTCAGCCAATAATCAGCAACAGTATACACTGTGCTAAGCACTATTCTAGGCACAAAAGAGCAATGATCAAGATAATGTCTGTGCCTTCATGGAAATTGCATTGTAGAGGGGAAAAGAAAGATAATAGAAAAACAAAAGGAAATAATTGTAATCTCAGGTATTAATGTCTGTTATGAAGAAAAAGAAAACAAAGAAGGGTGAAAAACATGAGGAAGAAGCTTTCATGAGAGTGTTGTCAGTTGTCTCGGATATAGACTCCCATCCCCTACCAGGAGCAACATGTCCCAGTCCCACACTGGGATCCCCAGCCCAGAGCACTAGTGCCGAAAGAGAAGTCTTAACAACTTCTGGCTGTGAAAACCAGTGGAGATTGTGGCTGAAGAAGACAGAGGGCTGCTAGAGTACTGGTGTTCCTCTTAAAGGGCCCACACATGAACTTACTTACTGATGGACTCATTCACTCTGAACTCCAGTGCTGGGGAAGCAGCTAAAAGAGCACCAGGAATATATGGGGGAAACTGAATTGTCTGGCTTCAGGGCGAGGTCTAGAGGAGAAACTTTCTTCCAGACAGAAGTACTAGCAGAAGCCACTGTTCCTTTGTTGAGTCCTCACCTATCCCAGCATCCCAGCATGTAGACTTAGGCTGGCACTATATCTGAGACTCAATCAACCTAGTCAACACTATTCTGCTTGCCCTTGAAACCCCACCTAATTCTTCGTGGCACACACACCGCAGAAATCCCAACAGAATCAAGTCCCCAAATTACTACATTCATAAATTGCCTGTCATCCTTTCTTGTCAAACTGTCCTCACTCTCTCAATGTGTTTAATGACATTAATTCTCTCTAAAAATATCTGGAATAAAACTCTTTTCTCAAGTCTACTTTTGGGGAAATCCAAAGTAATTACTCCTTGATTTTTCTTCAAGGGTAACTGATCAGCTACACTCAACCCATCAGGTGAACTCATCTGCAACTCTATCTTCAAAATATATATTCAAAATATATCTAAATCCATTCTTGTTCACTTCTCTACTGTTTTCTCAATAAACTTTAAAATATTTATTCTTTAATGGCTGGACTACATAAACTCTATTCTTTGTAGTAGCCTCAAAGATCAATAGCCTCCTAACATTCTCCTTTCTTAAATTCTTTTTTTTTCTCCAAACCCTCTTTTCTACACAGCAGCTTGTCTGAACATTACAAAGTACATATGAACCAGATTCCCTCTGTACATGTGATTTACTATCACACATAAAGTCTTATTTTCCCAACAGCTATCACAGTTTGTTTTTTACCTACATGTCTAACTTCATACAAAATATTCTTTCTCTTTCTTACTATGTCCTAGCCTTTTCATTTTTTTTCCTATTTCTTGAGTTTTATAAATTTGTCCCTTCTGAGGACCGTTATATTTGTTGCAAAATGTGCTTCTAAGGCTCTTTTCTACCTTCTTTGTTTGACTCTCTCTTTCTCATGACTTTGATCTCTCATCCCATAGAAACACTCTAAAGAGCCTTGCCTTGGTCATCCAATCAGAAAATAGCCCACTCATACATTCTCTTCAAACTTCTCTGCTTCTTTATCCCTTGGAATAGTGTTCTTCACTGTCTAGAAGTATATTACTCTTACTAGTTTACTTTTTTATTGTCATCTTCCTCTACTGGTATATAAAATCCTCAAAGAAGAACCCGTTTTTTTCATCAAAAGGAAAAAAATCTGTGATATAAAATGTGGGTAAAATAGTATACATCATAAAACAGATTTTATCTCCCAACATATTTTGAACATAGCAAATAGAAACTAATGTTATATTACAAATAATTATAAAGTAATTATTATATTATATGAAGTTATAAAGTAATTATTATATTATATGAAGTTATGACAGCAATGAGATATTATTTGGAATAGACTTTAACATCGTAAATCAGTATAACTACCTTGGAGTTGAATTTACCTTAGGTAGATATAAACTATATCTCTCATTTGGGAGCTAAAATTTAATTGAACCTTGGGAAAAATGTGAGAATACAAGTTCCAGTTATTTAAATAAAAATGATAAGTGTTCAACATAATAAAAATCATGAATTGAGTTGAGTTTAATGTGAAATCATTTATTGGAAGAAAGTAGTACACAAATCAATAGTTCTTCTGGGGGAAAAAACACATTCTGCTCAAATGCTTTTAAGTATTTACTGGTATTTTTAGTGCAAAAAACTTTTAATCACCTAGATTACATTTGATTTAATCTTTTTTGTTCTATAGATCTAAAGCACACATTGTGCAATTGTCATTTACATTCATCTTGTGAATGATTGATAACTATTGGGAACTCAAATGTTCACATACATAATTTAAACCGATATGTTATATATTCTGTAAACTAAATAGATGAGAAGAGCAAAAATCAATTTATCAATGCTAATATTTGTGCAAGGATCTCTTAAATTAATATTGACATAACTTTTTAAGAATAGCTGATGTTATCTTTTAGGAAGCCAGACATTTTGGCTGGTAGCCTATAAGTATTGACAAAAAATTATGTAGGAAATAGACTTATAATATTTAACTACAGTCTAAAAAACCCATTACTAGTCTTTAGCATAAAAACCCATTATTATATAGAAGAATAAAGTAACGAAGATCGGTGATTTAAGTGTATTTCTTCTTTTGGTAATATTAATTCCTTTCTGGATATATTAGTTTTCTATTGCTGCTATAACAAAGTGCCATAAACCTAGCAGCTAAACATAATGCCAGTTTATCAGCTCACAGCCTAGAGGTCAAAAGTTGGACCACCGAACACATTGTACTAGGGTTTCTGCTTTGGGTCTCACAAGGTGGAAATCAAGGTGCTGTGGGCACTGCCCCACCTGGAGCTGGAGTCTTCTTCCAAGTTTATTCAGTTTGTTGCAGAATTTAGGTCCTTGATTCAGTTTCTCTATAACTTGAGGGATTGTCTTCTTTACCTTCCAAGGTAGAAGAATTTCCTTACGTTGCTGAATTTCTCTCATGCTTTGAATCTCTGACTTCATCTGTCTCTAACCTCTAAACTCAG
Source organism: Pteropus alecto (assembly GCF_000325575.1). NCBI lineage: Eukaryota > Metazoa > Chordata > Mammalia > Chiroptera > Pteropodidae > Pteropus > Pteropus alecto. The sequence continues at coordinate 16,775,660 of NW_006434839.1, forward strand.
ATTTGAAAGGTTCATATAATTAGGTTCATATAATCAGGCCTGCCTGGATAGTGCCCTTTTCCTAAGTCCACTGTAACATACAGTGTATCCTTGTCATGTGAGTAAAATCCACCAAATTTATAGTATCTGGGATTAATCAGGGTATGTACACAAGTAGGGGGAGACAATTTTGGGAGGTCATCTTTATAATTCTACCTGATTTCTGAGTAATACAACCTATTCAAAGCACTTGAACTTTCTTCTACCATTAAAAAAATAATAATTTGATTACATTCAAGCTAAATGTTTATTAAAACCTTTATTAGGAATTTTACTAGAATTTATGGGGGATATATATATTTAATAACTCAGCCCTGTGGGAAATATTTAGGAATTTTATAAGTGAATGGAAAAGAGATAGGATGAGAGTTATAGGACAAATGTGCCTCTTTAATATAAGCATGTAGAAAATTGAAAATTTTTTCACATTAATACTTTTGCACACTTACACTTGCTACCACATGACATTCTTTCTGTGTTGCTTAATAATTCAGACTACAATTACAATATACACTTTTATCAAGATAACTTCTCATGTTACCAAAACATATACAATGTGTAGTGAAGATTATGTGCCATATTTTTTCTTGACATTCTAAAATTAGGAAACTTCAACTTCTATGCATATACTATATATTTTTTATTATATTCTGACTAAAACGCACTTTCTCTAACCAGTCCCTTTGTTTAACTAATTAGTACTCATTTATTTCCATAATATGCTTAGGAGTCATTTTTAGAATTATTTGTGTGGAAGATTAAAACAACCATAGATTAGTTGTAGCTCCTCTCAGCCAATGTAAGAAACATCCAAACTTATAGAGAATTTTTATCAGTTTATTTGAGCCAAACTAATGACATATGCCAGGGAGCGTGATCTCAAAAAGGAATTTTAGAAAGTTTTGAAGCTTTATTTATGCATTTGAAATTAAGGAGAAACACAAGGAAAATTATATGAAGGTGGGAAAAAGCAAGGCAGGGTTGGGGTTACAGAATAGTTAAGATTATATGCTCTCCTGAGGGGCCTGAAAGGGGGCATTTCAAAAATGTGTTAACCTAGAAGCAAAGGTGGATTGGGTTGCAGGAAGTTAACAAGATTATATGCTCTCTTGAAGGTGGTTATGGCTTATTTCAAAGGTGTGTTAACCTAGATGCACAAAAAACAGTGGACAGGGCTTGCTTAGGGCAAAGATAAACTTTTATTAAAAACTTATATACCCGGGGAGGGACGTCCCACCATGTCCTGACCATTTAGGAATTTATGATCAGATCACCCTGTGAGGTTACTTTCCACAGAACCCCTTTTCTTTGTGTACAAGGGTGTAAATATCAGAAGGCAGGATCATTGAGGGGCATTAGTATCTCTCCACCAAAAGCCCAGTATGTGAAATAGAGTAAGCGTAGAAAGGATGTTAGCTGTCTAAGAATTATTATAAAATCCATAGAGTGTAACAACAACAACAACAACAACAACCATGACAACAACAAAATTGACCAGAACAGTCTTTATTGATCAGTTTTTTTCTTGTCATTTTTAAAGCTCATGTACACAAAGAAATATTAATCAGCTACCAATTTAAAATATTCAAATAGAATGAAGACAAACTTAAAATATGTGACTTGAGCCACTTTTCACTGATAGTCAGAAGCTAATGTACCTGAGACCATGGAATTTACTTATTCTGGCTAAGTGTAGACTGCAGAATTTGCAAAAAAATGTATATAAGGCAATATATTTTATTGGAGCTGAAATCTGTTGGTCATTCTGATAAGGCTTAAGATAATCTATCTCCCCAATTTACAGTTAAAATAAGTATTGTTTTTACATTAGTTTTCAAAGCCTCTGCTCTCCATGGCTTAATAACTAAGAATCTGATAACTGATTACAAAAAGGCTATTTTATTTTTTTTTCCAGAATGTTCTGAGAACTTTATCAATTTCAGATTCTGGTACACCTTGTCTGAGAATGATCTGCATATAGTGGCTTTTTATGTATGATTGACATATAATACACAGTTTATTTCCAAATAAAAGGCATAATCATTCCCCATTTACACTTGTTTTTATATTTAAATAAGCAGACCTTTTGTGATTGCTGCTTTTTTAATCTTTTAATTTACTATTAATATTTTTCTCATTAAGTAAATTCTAAAAGAGTAAAAAATTTCTTAGGCAAATTAATAGGAAACATAAAAGACAAAATTATCTGTACTATCCACAGCGGTAATACCAGGACCATTGAAGGTGTTGAGTAACAATCGCATATTATTGTTTTTCTTCCCAGTTTTATTTTTCAGTATTGAAAACATTAGAAATATATAGAGATTTATACACTCTGCTTAATTTTTATAGTATCAAATGAGCCCACAGTAGTATATCTGTGGTTTCCATGGAGTAACTAATCCAATTTTATGATACAGAGCTTCTATATTGAGTGGTGTGGGGAAAGTGTCATCACTATTCTAAGTCAAATAGAAAAAGTGTCTTAAAGCACAATTTTCTGTGTTATAATATGAATGCCATATTTGTTAGAGAAACATAAGTTACCATCATTTTATTAAATTCAGTGATGTAAATTTTTAATTCTAATTTTTAAACAAAAAAGTTATATCAATAATTAAATTATTGGTGAGTATTCATAAAAATTTTACTTTCAGCATAGTGTAGATATAACCAAGAGATGCTGAGAAAATGATTCTATGTGACCAAATCATTCTATGCTCTAACCAAATTTTTTATAATAAGGGAAGTTAAATGATTTCATAAAAGATAAATATGAGAATGTAAGATATACAAGAAGGATATTAGCAACTTCAAACTCACATGTTAAGAATCTTGTTAGAAGCATTTAAAGCTGATATTCTGAATAATATAATTTGCTTTATGTAAGCATTTAACACCTAAGAACTAATTTTGATTTCAGTAAAACAGGATTTCTGAGACTAAGGAAATTTGACATAAAGTGGTTGTCTAGATATGGTTCAGTGTCAAATTAGGTAAATAGAAGAACAATTTAAAAACACTCTTACAAAAGAAATGGGAAAAAAATCTAAAAAAGAATCATGCAGATGGTTTTTCAAATCCACACATTTATTAAGTTTTGCAGTTTTATGATAGCAGAGATTTAACAGTATTTCAGCATAACAATGTTGGAGAGGGATGATTTGATCATGTAATGCCATTCCAATAGTCAAATTAGCTGAAATGTGCTATGCATGCATGCAAGCTCACAGGAAAATTCAGAAAGTTACCCCCCTGCTTTTTTTTTTTTTTTTAACCAACTAAGTCATGTAAAATCTCTCAAAAGTAAAGATTTCAGGAAGTTAGTTAGCACATATGGTCAAAATCGTTAATTTTTTATTATGTAAAAATGAACTCTGCTCTAGGAAAAACACACTCATACATAAATTTATGAATATAAATTTATACATACATACACAGAGTGCAGATTTCTGTAAGGATATTTCCACTGAGAATCTCCAAATTACTTATCTGTGAAGAACTGACAATAAAGATACCTACAACTTGACTATCATTGTTAAGCCTGGACATGTGGGTAAAGTAGGTACTTGTGAAGTTTACCAAGATATCCATTACCAGAAACAGATGCTACAGTGTGATAGATAGAGTATTTTGAGCTATGAGAATTCATTTATGTAATGAGGAGGGGGTTAATTGTAACAGATTTAAGAGAGTAAAGAAAAATGATATTATAGGCATAAAACTAGACCTCAAATATTGAATAACGCCATTTACAAAAGAGAAAAACTCAAATCAACGAGTCATTTGAACTGGAACTCAAAGATAATGCAGCACAATCAACTGGATAATCATTCTGAGTCCTCTGACGATTCCAAGCAAACTAACTGTAATATTAATGTGAATTAGCTCTTTTCTGTGTGTTTTCTGCCTCTTCTTCCAATATCGACTACCTCCTAATCTCTCATACTTAAATTCTCAAATATTTGAAAAGAAATTTTAGGCAATGCAATCTCATAATGACAGAGCAGGTACGAGTTAGCTTCCTATAGGTCAGATTCTTGCCCCAGTCCATTTTGCGTATCTATTTTGTTCATCTTTAGTAATCCTCAGTTGCTTAACAGACTCTCCTATAAGCAGCTGTCACCGCTTATGAGTTTCTAATGATACAAGTGTCACACTTACTCATGATTTCTTCATTGTTTCATTAAAGGGGTTGTCTTCTGGAATTTCTCAAGAAACATAGTCATCTGATAGGTCCTCGGGTCTTATGAAATAAATTTATTTCTAATATATATTTGATTCTTTCCTCAAAAGTCTTCCAAGGTCGTTCTGACATTTGCACCTCATATATTGTGGGCTGTTTTTCCAGTCTTCCAAGTGCCACCCTAGAATTGTGTTAGGAGGCATTAAACATTGAGAAAGAGATTGTCCTCATATCAGCAGTCTCTTATTCAGATTTATTTTCTATTCTCCTTGTCTAAAACTTTCAAGATCATGCCCAGTCATGTATTGCATGATCCTGTTGGTATATCTTATCCAGGTTTTGCTGTTCTTTTCAATGATGAATTATTTCCTTTCTTAGCAGAGCATGCCTTTCCCTTATTGAACCATGCTAAGACCCTTTGTTACTGGCTAGTGGCCAAGACAGAAGTGGGAGAAAGTCTTGAAGACACAAGCACTATTTTGTAAGGCATTTTCAGAGACTTCATTAAGGAGAAGCTTACCATATTTTGGCAACAGGAATGGAAATTAGGGGTTCAGTATTTTCAAGCTTATCTTTCCATATGCCCTTATGCTAAATCTCAGAGTCCAACTCTTTTCATATGAGGGTCCTGCTTTGGTTAGAAACTTGCTGAAGCTGTGAATACAAACTTTTCTGAAATTCTGATACTCTTAAAATCAAATTGATTGCCTGGTCTTCAGCATAGTGTGTCTTCCAGCTGTAAAAATTAGAAGTCTCTATAAAAACCACCATCGGTGATTTCCATTAAATTGGAAATTTTCTGACCTATGTCTCAAATTTCTGTTTTTATTACATAGGGTTCTCCCCCAAATAAGAATTTTTTTGGCCCTTATAATTATTATTTCCACATATCTCTCAAATATTAGAGATATTATATAATTCAGTGCTTTTGAATTTTCTATGGTTTCTGTCATTAGTTTCAAAGAAAATTGTGAGATATATTGTCTAAATAAAATAAACACCCTCATAGTCTCCATCCTTTGTTTCTAGGATTATATGCTCCTATATACATCATTTTCATTTTATTAGTGTGTGCTGCTGAGTTATTCTATCTTAATTAGAATGTCTCTCTGACATTAATCGTGACATAATAACTATTTAACTTTCAGAATTTTGGGATAGCTGGCAGCTGTTTCCCCCCAAAATCCAATAACAGGCCAGTTATGTTACTTTGAAGGATATATAGTTAGGTGATTTGTCAGGTAAGTTGCATAAGGAGAGAGTACTACTCAATATTTAAAATAAGCAAAAAAAAAATGCTGATTTATGTGCTTCCCACCAAGGAAGAACCATACTTGTGAGGCAATGATTCTCATGTTCTACAAAATTCTTATAGCTACTGAGAAATTTTCCAGTAAATTCTGGAAGGAAGGAGGGTGCTCTCTATCCACTCTTTTACTCAAGGTTTACTGTAGTAGTAAATTAAAACAGAGATTTTTTTTAAAGCATAAGAATTAAAAAGGGAGAAACAAATTTGTCATTATTTACAGGTGACATTATACACAAAGAAAATTCAGAAAATAATGTATAGCTAGCTTATTTGACTATATAATGAAAATTCATTTGACATACCAGTCAGTGTGTGTGTGTGTGTGTGTGTGTGTGTGTTTGCATCCTATTATTAAATAATTCCTAATCATAGAAAAAATTATAACAGAAACAGAATGATACTCAGAACTAAATTGTAAAGACAATTTGGCATACCATTCCTGGATTATAAATGAAATAGTATAAATAAAAAGTTAAATATAAGAAATAGAAAGGAAGGAATGAAAACATCATTATTCAAGAGTGATATGATTTGCCTACATAAAACTCTGAAAATCTGAAGAAAGCTTAACAAGGTGGCTACATATAAGAACAAAACATACAAATCATTTGCATTTCTATACATCAACAACAAAATTTAGAAAAATAATTTAGAAAAGTTATTATTTATCCTAACTAATTTATGAGGTATACAATAATAAATTTAGCAAAGGTGTACAGAACATTATTAAGAAAATTGGAAATTATATTTTAAAAATAAATGTAAATTTGACCAAATAAAAAGGCATATTGCATTTATGGATATGAAAGCTCAATGAAGATAAATCTGCACAAAATAACTTTAAAACTCAGAGTATTTCCTATATAATTTCCCAAAAGAATATTAATGGTACTTAGAATAATGACAATCCTTAATTTATGTTAAGAATAATGACGATAATTAACAGATGGATTTTACCACTTTACTCCTCCATCCATCATTTTCCTGCTTGACATTAATGTTTATCATTCTAGTTGTCTCTTTTCAATATTCTAAAGGCATTTTACCCCTTTTCTTTTTCATTATGTTAAAGCGATGAGAGCCCGCAGGCTCCTCTTTCTCCATGCTTGTCCTAAAACACTGAATAATTTGGGAGAATGTTTTCCATTGAGTATATTTCTCCACCTGTTTAAGTAATGGACATCAAACTTAATAAGACTTCAAATATAATAATATTGTTATTTTTAAAGTCACTTACCTTTTTAATTAAGTACTGCTGAAAACTTCACTATGTTTCAAATGTTTAACTTGCTACCATCTCCCGAAGTCTTTAACTTTTAAAAAGATCTTCCCTAGTGTTCTACCACAATATCCACATTTTTCTTCTTTCAGTCCTATAACAATTGTGTGAGTACATTTCTCCAAATTTCATGATAAAATAGTCCCATTTTTGCTCTGTATTCCTTTTTAACCTCATTAAGACTCTTGTTTTAAATTCTCCCTCCTGCTGCCATATCTTTAATTTATCTCTTTCTATTAAATTATTCTGAAAAAAAAATATTTATATATGTTTTCCCAGATTTAACACTTACAAAACAAATAATAAGAAACACTTTTTTTTCAATCCCACTCTACCATTATCCTTTCCTTTAAAACAAACTTCTGAAATAAATTTTCTATACTTAGTATTCTAATATCCTCTGTACCAACTTCTCGATGCACTAGAATCTGAACACTACCTCACCAGTACAGCCTAGCTTTAATTACTGCAAACTCAAATTATTTTCATGTCACTAAATTCAATAGACATACTTTCTCATTCTCATCTTTTTAGATCTCTCATAACACTTTTATTACTTTATTTATTGATTATCTTTTATTTTCAGGTAATGTATTTGGTTATTGGAATATAATGATGTTCAAACTTATATATAATCCTTACCCTAATGAAGCTCATTGTGTAGAAGCAAAAAATATATATATTTATCAAATAATCACAATTTTTAATTGCACTGCGGTGAAGTTACAGAGTACATTGTGAATTTAAAATAAGGATAGGTAAAGTTTATGAGTTGCT
>NW_006434839.1:16783331-16798480 GCF_000325575.1 Pteropus alecto
CATGATGAATACGTGGAACCAAAAGAAAATCAGTGTGACCATGGAAATAAAAGTGAGAGGGCATCTGTGGCAAATAGACTAGAATTAATGGAATGAAAGCCATAGTCAAACATAATAGAAGAACATTTTCCTGGTTTAAGACTTTAATCTGATTATTAAAAATGATCGGTAACACCATAAAAGAAAATAGTGCTATGGTTGCTTTGATTAATCTTCAGTTATTCAAATAATATACCTTTATTCTTTTAAACAAGAACAATACATATAAATTTAATTTCTCTATTAATATGAACCCTCATTTCATTCTGCTAACCTTTACCTCATGAAAGCCATTTTATTGCATTTAGTATATCATTCTATACCACTGTTTTATATAACAAATTATATCCAATGAATAATATATAGCATTATTTTATGTTTTAATGATGTGTGGAAATTATCTTTATGTAATGAAAACCTCAAAACACAGTATCAGGCAAGCTATTCCAGAGGTTATGGAACAAAACAACTTTCAGGCCAAATTAAGATTCTCGAATCACATGGTATATAATACCAGTAAAAAAACATCTAGCAAGAGGCAAAATCAAAAAACAAAAAACAAAAAACAAAAAAAACAGGATAAGTTGAAAAACCTAACTACCTGAATCCTGGATTACACAACATTATGTGTGTCTGTATGTCTCTTTTCTTAGACAGTCTTTGGTTTATGGAACCAAATTTAAAGTTTGAGAAAGAATGAATCTGCCAATACACATATACTTACCCTGTCAAAGAGATGCCAGGGAAGGTTGTGCTGTTGACAGCTATAGCTAATCTACTGAACAGTTACCTATAACTAACCTACTGAACAGTTACCTGTCTTAGCTGTATCATGGGCAGTCCATGAGGGACCAAATGGCTACATAAAGTGAATTACAAATAAATGGTCAATTTAGAAACAACAACTGTCAGCCTATTGGTACCATAATCAGCTCATGACTTAATTTTTTACATTGATTTCTATTTAAAAGTAACAATATTGTTTGTTTAAATTTTCATTTATCTTTAACATACTTAAAGTTTACCAGCTTGCATTTATATTTAATTTGCTTATAAATTCTATTTATCTCACAAGCTTCGTTGATTTGTTAGTCATTATGAGATATTGCTTATATCTTTAAGCCACCAGTTTATTTTCTATAGTTGTTTAATACTTCCTATGTGTGTTATCAATTGTTTGCTTTTCTAGTCTTTTGAAGCAGACTTGAATACTCTTAAATAATACATAAACACAATTACATTTAACATAATTTTATTAAACAGTATTATTGATAACTTTTTCTTTCTCTACATTACTTTTGAGAGCTATTAGGATTGATACACATACATCTGGATCATACTTTTATGGGTTTATACTTTTTCATTTTGTATCCATTGTAATTAGCCAGCCTGAAACTATGGAAGAATGTTATGAGGTGTTACCCTATTTGCACAATTATTCATTATTATATTATACACAACACACACACACACACAAACACACACACACACACACACACACACACACGCACACACACACAGAATCAAGAGTCCCCTGGAACAGAGTCAGATTTGCAATTACAGAATATCTTGTGCCAGTTCCCATGTTCCAAAGCAGATGTCAACAGTATGCTATATGTATTGCAGGATGTGTATCACAGTAGAGCTTATATAAGGAGCTGGTACATCTACCTCTCTAGAGATGAAAATAAATTGATGTTTGGTCAGGAATATAAATAAATACTCTATGATAGAGAAGGTCTCTAGGTTTACAACCCCTGGAATGTAAACAAATGGCTACAGGGAAGATGGTCTATAAATCTCTCAGAAAGTATCTATATTTAAGTTCAAAGGCTTGTTTTTCCTTCAATCATCTTTTACATAGGTTGTCAGTAATCTTTGCTCATTAAATCCCTGCATGTGAAAATGTGAAAATATTTATGGAGCATTGTTTCTCTATAGCTGCATCAAATATCTTCATATTTTTTTCCTTGCGAGTTGACTTTTTTCCAGAATAAATTCCATACATATAAATAAGTAAAACTGCATTACTTTTAACAAAATAAAAATCATTTATTCCTTCAAAATATTAATTAAAAAGAAAATTATTGAGTTATCATAATAATTATTGGGAGAGATGCTATGACCCTAGAATCCTGGATGCATCTAAGCTCTCATTCATGTTAAGAGGACAAGGAAAATCGGAAATATTTAAAAATATGTTTTGATCTCACACTCTCTCCTTAGAAATACTAGAAGAAGTAATTTTTATGAATATATAATTTTTGTTTTTCTAGCTTATATTCTTTATAAATTATTCTCCATCATTGGCAGATAGAGGTATGGATGGTATATGCTCCTTACATTCCATACATAGTTTATGTAGCTTGAAAAATTATACAGCATTATAAAAATATTTTTATATTTGGTAAATGGAAAACAAAGGTCTACTATTTTGGGTAATACGATATTCATAAAGTGTGTGAGAATTTTATTTTTTAACAATCAGATCATAGGTTAAAGAAGAATGACTAACATATATGCAACACTGTTGCAAAATAAAAGCCGAGTTAACTTCTATTTTAAATTTTTTAATAAACTAATTATTAACACTATTTTAAAATTATTTTTTCAGATTTACTGGGAATAATTGACAAATTAAAAAATGTATACGTTTACGATAATACAAAGTGATGGTTTAATATTTGAGATATAAATAGATGTAAATGATTACAGTGAAGCTAATTAATACATTCATTGCCTCACATAGTTACATTTTATTTTTATTTTTTGATGTGGTAAGAACACTTAAGATTTATTCTTTTAGCAAACTTCAAGTATGCAATACTATATTGTTAATTATAATATCATGCAAACTCATACCCAGAAAGTAACCACCATTTACGCCGTGGTTCTGAGTTTGGCATTTATAGATTCCACATGTAAATGAGATCATACAGTACTTGTATTTCTTTGTTTGGATTATTTAATTAGCATCATGAGCTCCAGTTTCATCAATGTTGTCTCAAATGACAAGATTTCTTTCTTTTTAATGACTGAATAACATTCATAGCAAAGTAAACAATCATCAAAATGAAAGAAAATCTACAGAATGGGAGAAAATATTTTCAAATCACATATATGATAAGGGCTTAATATTCGAAATATATTAGAAACTCATACAACTCAATAGCAAAAGACCAAATGACTAAATTAAAAATGGAAAAAAGGAGCTGAACAGAAATTTTTTTCAGTGAAGACATACAAATGGCCAACATGTCTATAAAAAGGTATTCAACATCACTAATCATCAAGAAAATACAAGTTAAACCACAATGAGATATCACTTCATACATATTAGGATTGCTATTACCTTAATAAACTCTTTACTCTTCAAACAACATATAACTTGCTTAAATGTGTTTACATTATGAATAAGAAGTAGGATAATTTATGTAAGAATAAGTTACTCTTCCAAAAGTTGCTGGTGTTTACTATATGATAAATGATAGAAACATAAAAAGGAAATTTTTAATAGAATTATCGAAAGCCAGTTCTTATCTGATGTGTGCAAAAAAGAGTCATATATTCTTTACTGCTTATATTTTTATTATAAACTTTCAACTTAATACCACCTATATGGACATATGTGGGTAAGTGTAGCTTCTTCATTAAAAGATATGTGTGAGCACCTTTTCCCCTTGGTGTATAAAGAGGATTCAATGCATAGGAACCAGAATTTCTGCTATAAGTTATATTGTAAAGAATTACATGGCCTGCATTGATAAGGAAAATCTATCAAGAATTAACATCAAGGATAATTTATGGCAAGACAGATGCAAATGTACTAAGAGAGTTTTTGTCCTTATAGCCTGTTACAGGTTGAATTGTGACTCCACCAAACTTATATGTTGATGTCCTAACTCACAATACTTCAGAATGTCTTCTTATATGAAAATAGGATCACTGCAGATGTAATTAGTTATGATGAGTTTATACTCATCAATCCAACATGACTGGTGTACTTATACAAAGAATAAATTTAAACATGGACACATACACAAGGAGACTGCTACGTGAACATAAAGATAGAGATTGCAGTGATACACCTAGGATTGCTGAAGATCAGCAAACGACCAGCAGTGAGGGGAAAGGCCTGGAACACATTCTCTCCTACAGTCCTCAGAAGAAGCCAACACTGCCAACACCTTGATCTTGAACACCTAGTCTCTAGAACTGGGAGACAATACATTTCTGTTTAAGCCACCCAATTTGTGGTACTTTGATCTTGAACACCTTGATCTTGAACACCTTGATCTTGAACATCTGGTCTCTAGAACTTGGACACAATACATTTCTGTTTAAGCCACCCAATTTGTGGTACTTTGTTACAGCAGCCTTAGCAAACTAATATATGTCCCTTGTTATCCTTCTTCTCTACTAAGAGTCAATGACATTCATCGCCTCATGAGCACTTATTCAGTCGCCTTAGAAAAGAGGAGATAAAAGGATCAATAGAACAAAAAAAGTTAACTGATCTTCCAATCAGGTGTTTGAAATCTTAATATAGAATAGAATTTTGAAAGCAAACTTGTGATGATTTACAGAAACCTGGGGTTTTGAGAGAGAAAGGATTATGTCATTTTTAATTCCAAAACCTGGCCTTGCTTTGATAAAGCAAAATCTAATACTTGAATAAAGAGAAATTATAGTTTGCTCTGCATCCACAAGGTCTGAGGAAAGGCATATTCATGTGAGACAGTTTTTCTGGTTAAAAGCAAAAGTCATAACACTCCTATGAATTCTTTATCTTTATTGTTGATAGATGATATATAGATGATAGATAGATAGATAGATAGATAGATAGATAGATAGATAGATAGATAGATAGATAGATAGATGGATGATGGATGGTAGGTGATAGATTGATAGATAGATAGACAGGGATAGATGATAGATAGACCGATAGACAGACAGATAGATAGATAGATAGATAGATAGATAGATAGATAGATAGATAGATAGATGCATCCTAAAATATTTAAATAACATATCTAAGTGATACATGTCCTCTTCATTCTTGGAGCCAGGATTTGAACTTTGGTCTATCAGAAGCCAGACCTAAAGCTCTTAACTGCTAAAAATCAATAATTGTATAATCAGTATTAATAATTATTAGTCGACTTTGGCAAATGCTGTTGTAAAGCTTTCATGTGCTTATTAGCCATCTCTTTATGTCTTTTGCCCATTTTCTATTTGGAATTGTTTATTTTTGTACTTGAGTTTTTATATATTCTAGATATAATGATTTCCATTGTCATATATATGATTTGAAAATATTTTCTCCCAATCTATGCCTTTTAATTCTCTTAACAGAGACAATCATAGACTACAATTTTTATTATCAACTATTTTCTTTTATTTATTGTGCTTTTGGTGTCATGTTAAAGAACTCTTCAATAAGCCCTAAGAAAATCTTCACCAAGATTACTAAAGTTTTATTGCCTTACATTTATATGTAAATCTATGACCCACTTTGAGTTAATTTATTTTTGAATAAAATATGTTAAAGCAAGTTTCTTTTTCTTTTCTTTCTTTTCTTCTTTCTTTCATTCCTTTTTTTCCTATATTTTCTTCTTCGTTCATTCATTCCTTTGTTCCTTCGTTCGTTTCTTCCTTCCTTCCTTCCTTCCTTCCTTCCTTCCTTCCTTCCTTCCTTCCTTCCTTCCTTCCTCTCTCTCTCTCTCTCTCACCTAAAAATACCCAATTATCTAATACCATTTGTTGAAAGTCTATTCTTTCTCCATTGAAGTGCTTTTGCACATTTGCCAAAAAATCAGGTGGCCATACTCTCACAGGTCCTCTTCTGGGTTCTCTATTTTACCGGAATGTATTATATTCAATTGATCTACGTGTCAGTATATTCACCAGAGCCACACAGTCTTGATTACTGTAGCTATATAACAAGTCTAGAAATTAGATAGAGTAATTTATTCCACTTTACTCTTTTTTTCAAATTATTTTAGCAATTAGTTCCTTTACCTTTCCATATATTCTTTTAGAATAATCTCATTAATATTTAGAAAATATCTTGTTGGGATATGCATAAGAATTATGTTAATCCTGAATGTGAGAAGAATTGATATCTTCACTATGTTGTCTTCCAACCCATGAACAAGGTTCATTTTTTATTTCACAATGGGGTTTTTTATTAATCCAACAATTGCTTTGTAGTTTTTAGCAAAGACATTCTGTATATTTTTCTTTTGTATTTACATGTATTTCATTTTTTGAGCAATATAAATGGCACTGTATTTTTTATTTTGGTATCTTGTGTTAACTGCTATCAAATAAAAATGCAATTGATTTTTGTATGTTGAAATGTATCCTGTGAACTTGCTGAACTCACTTATTAGCTTTAAGGATTCTTTTATAGATACCTTGGGATTTTCTGCATAGAAGATAATCATGACATCTGCAAAAAAAAAAAAAACAGTTTTATTTCTTCTTTTCAAACTGCATACTTTTTATATCCTTTTCTTGCCTTGTTTCTGTGGCTAGCATCACCAATATTATGTCAAATAAGAAGGGTGAAAGTGATCATCCTTGCCTTATTTCCCGTTTTAGGATATTCAGACTTTTCACTATGAAATATGATGTTAGTTGTAGGTTTTTAGTAGATAATCTTTAACAACTTATTCCTTGTTTTCTGAGATTTATTTTTTTATCATGAAAGAGGAAGTTTCAACAGCTTTTTCTGCACTAACAAATGTGATTATGTAATTTTTTTTACTTGGGCTGTTAATTTGATTAATTAAATTGACTACTTGTCAAATACACAGGCTTGCATCCCTAAAATAAACATCATTTGGTCATGTGTATAATTTTATATATTAGCAAATTATATTTGCTTATATTTTGTATAAAATTACATATCTATATTCGTGAAGGATATTGGCCTGTAGATTTGTTTTGTTTTGTTTTGTGTGTGTGTATGTTTTCTTGACTTTGGTTTTGATGTCAGTTAATATTGGATTTATAGAATTAGTAGGCAAAGAGTTTTAGTTTTCTATTTTCTGGAAGAAGAGATATACAATTAATTTTTAATTCCTTTTGAAATATTTGTAGAATTCTCCAGTGCATCACCAGGGCCAAGGGATTCCTTTTGGGGGAGTTTTTAAAATTAAGATTTCAATGCCTTAATAGATATAAAATCATAAAATTATCTATTTCCTATTGGATGAGATGTATTAGTTTGTACTTTTCAAGGAATTGGTTCATTTCACCTAAATTGTCCAATTCATAAGTGTAGAGATACTATTATTTCCTTATTATCCTTTTGGCGTGTGCATTGTCTTTAGTAATACAACTTGTTTTATTCCTCATCTTAGTAATTTTTGTTCTTTCTCTCTCCCTCCCCACCTCTTGTTAGACTTCCTAAAGATTTACCAATTTTATTAATCTTTTTAAAGAGATTTGCCTTTTTAAAAAGTTGTCTTTCTTTATAGGGTTTTTCATAGATAATACTGTAATGCCATCTAAGCAGCATTTTGTCAGTGAGACTGGGCGAATACCTCTAATACCATCAGTAATTAGTATCCTGTATAAAGCATCCCAGTCAGATGCATTATACCTCATTCTGTGTCACAGTGATGAGGGTCTATATTTTTCTTAATTATTCTGCCACATTTTTAAGTCATAGTAAAAATAAAATATATTAATAAGTAGGATTTTTTTCATACAGGAGTAAGTATGATTTTAAAAACAACATGTGCAACTCTTTCAGTTTATTTAACAAAGTGTTTTGATTTACAAAATGATAAGCTACTTTCAGCTTTTCACTTTCCCTTTTGGAAATAATAGCAAGTATTTCTGATGAATAGTGGTTCTACCAGTGTCTATCTAATATTTTAAACATATGTAATATCATGAAAATGTATCATTAAAAATAATATTTTTAGAATTACTACTAATAATCACAGTAATTCTGATGATTTAAAATTTACTTATACAGAATTGCAATTGAGGACTGTAAGTGCAAAAAATTCACATTTTAAAATTCAACACTTTTATTTTCTGTCATAGTGAATTATAAATATTCAAAAAATGTTTATTAATTAATTAATTTAATGTACCATTTATGTTAAAAAATAACATCCATTTAATTTTTTTCTTAAGGAAACAAATTAAATACAGGCTGGCAAGTTTGCATGCTGTTTTATTCTTATGTGAATACAAACCATTGAGTCATAAACTCCTGAAAAACTGTGCCTATAATAGAATGCTGCCAGCAAGATCTGCTATAATTAAGCTATAAATATAACAATGATAAGGTAAATTAATAGGTTTCATGAGCATCTTGAGTTTAAAAAACCCTTAACTTTCAGTGCTAGATGATGAACACATCTATTATTCTCAATGAATTGAATTAATAAAAAATCACATTGTAAAATGTTTAGATTTTTTCTATGTATAACCAGGTTAAGTTTCATAATAAATAATTATATACAGTTAGTAAGTTATAATCTTATCGGGCAATAACAGTCATCAATGCTTTCTCTATTAAAAAAACAAAACATATTTTATTATTTTCTCTCTGGAGCAAAAGTTTATATTATCAACTTACTGTGACAATCTAAAATACCTGTGCATTTTATTTATTTGTTTGTTTGTTTGTTTAATTTATTTGTTGGTTTCTAGTATGCAATTGTTTAGATATTTTTGTAGTTTATAAAATGATCCTCCAATTGCTCTTTCTCTCCTCTGGCTCTCCACCTAGCCATTACATTAATGCTAACTGCATTCCCTATGCCATACTCCCCATCCCCATGACCATCTATCAACTACTAATTTGTACTTTTTTAACCCTTCATCCTTTTCTCCCAGCCCCGCAACCGCCCTCCCCTCTGGCCGTCCTCAGATTGTCCTTTATATTTGTGAGTCTGTTTTTGATTAGTTTGTTCTTTTTGTTCCTTAGATTACACATTAAAATGCCAGTGCATTTTAAGTTTTAAACCACAAAGTGGAATAGAAAATAAAGCAGTTATTTAATTCAAAGCTTTTCCAATAGAGATGTGTTTAAGATTTTTTTCCATTTTATTAGAATGAGAAATTTTCCAGAGCTATTTGCATTATAAAAAATTTCTGAATAAATATTCAGTTCTCTACTTAGTTCGTATTTCGAAGAAGAAGCTTGAGGATCATATGTAAGCCCAGTAACTAAAATCTAGGACCAACTGTTACTTACAGGGACACTTGCCAGGGACCATAGACTCATCTCAGCTGGGGAGACTAGATTTGTAAGTAGCTTGCTCAAAGGCAGTGAGGGAGATGTTCTGACATTACAGATCCTGAAACTTTATTAATTCTATGACGTATCTTTGGCATTAGGATAAAAACAACAAAACAATATAATAGACATTTAAAAAATAATATCCATATTAGGTATTTCTCTTCACAAATTAAATTATTTAGCGAGGCAAGGCTGCTGCATACAAGAATTAATTTTTATTTTTATATACTAACTATGCATTGGAAGGTGAAATAAAAATTACCATTGATAATAGCATCAAAAACAAAATTATTAGAGTTAAATCTGACAAAATATCTTCAAATTTTATATGCTAAAAACAAAAGATTGATGAAAACCTCAATAAATAAAGAAATATATTGAGTCGTGTATGAGTAGACTTGGTCTTTTTTTTAACTTTTTAAAAATTAAGTTTAATGGGGTAACATTGGTTAATATAATTATATAATTTCCAAGTGTACATTATAATTTGACATCTGTATATTCTATTGTGTGTTTACCACCCAAAGTCCAGTTTCCTTCAGCTACCATATATTTGATTCCCTTACCCACTTGCCCTTCCTCTAGCCCTCCATATTTGACCCCCTTTACCCCATCTACCTCCCTCCTCTTCCCCCAACTCTACCTTTGGTAACCACTAGTCTATAGTCCATGTCTATGAGTCTCTGTTTGTTTGTCCTGTTCATTTGTTGCTTTTAGGTTTATATCCCACATATAAGTGATATCATGTGATTTACAATTTTTTCTTTCTGGCTTATTTTGCTTAGCATGATTAGACTCAGTCTTTTTAAGATGCCAATTCTTCATAAATTATTCTATCGATGAATGCAATTTCACTCATCGTATGGTCCCTTTATGCCATTTATCTTCACTTCCTTCTCCACCATACATTTAGCCACACTGACTTTCAGTCCCACAAAACTGCTGTGATCCTTACATCCCTGGGCTTTTTCACTTCTGTATGCCTTTGCCTTGACAGTTAACTCCTAATCCTTCAGATCTCTACTAAAATGTCATTTTCTCATCACAATCTTTACTACCCCTTTATGCTAGGTCATGTATTTTCCTACAGACTTTCATGAAACCCTGAACGTTTTCTTCATTGCACTTCTAATTTTTGTTATTTTGCATGTAAATTAATATCTCTCTTTTCCCCTACACTGTACGTTTCATTGGAATAAGACATCTTTTGGGGGAGGGGGTCATTTTATTCTTCTCATATAGTAGTACATAGTCTGATACAATATAAGGACTCAAAAAATATTAGCTGAAGAAAAGAATTGAGTACCCTCTATTGAATACACACAGACACACACACACACACACACTCACACACAAAATCTGATATAAAGTTTGATTTATATTTGTACTAATGTCCTTGGCAAAAACTTTGTTTTGTACAATTGCAATGTCATGTTCTATATCCTTTATTATAATACATTTACCAAACTAGATAAAGGTAAATTTGAAAATAACTTAAAATATTAATAAATTATTTTCAAATGTATATTACCTATGCAAAAGAAAATATTTCACACAAAATCTGTCACTATATTGCTTTGGCAGAATTAGTGTGTTCGTGTTGGTTTCACTGAGGATACCTAAGTGTGAACGCATAGGAATTTGGTCTGGAGATAGTGCCCATTCTCCCTGATAAATTTTTATGTAACAAGAATAAGAATTCTTTGGGAATCCAAAGAACTATAGAAACACTTAAAATTTAAGGTTAACTATCTTTTTCTCCTGAGTCAAAAGTCTTACAATGGTAAAATTCTGTGAGGTCAGTTTCCATGGAAACATCTTCCAAGAATTGTTTTTATTCTTTTTTATCTTTCTGTTTCTCCTACTCACATTTTCTTCTTGTTCCCATTTTTCTTACTGTTTTCAATACCCTAATTTTTTTTTCATTTTTATACCTTTCTTTGTTACTTTTATTTCCTATTTTCTTTTTTTAAGCACTTTCATTTCAATATGCTTTTCAATCTTAAGTGCCTGTGAATGAAATTTCAAGCATTTAACAATCTTTAGAGGAGAAAATTCTCATTTCATTTGATTTACATCATCAATCAGTTTTGGTGATGCTTGTTATAGGGTTCCTGACAGACTTTTTAAAATTGTCTCAA
Source organism: Pteropus alecto (assembly GCF_000325575.1). NCBI lineage: Eukaryota > Metazoa > Chordata > Mammalia > Chiroptera > Pteropodidae > Pteropus > Pteropus alecto. Next base: position 16,794,783 of record NW_006434839.1, read on the forward strand.
GAAAACAAATAATACTCTACAAAATTACCTTACCAATATTTCAAGATTCACTAACAGTACTTTAAAACATTCATTGAATGTCTTTCACAGTTCTTTGATCTTTGCTCCGTTTTCCTTGTTGATTAATCCAACCTTGAAAAGCTCTCTGAGGAAAAATAGGCCTTGGTGACAAAATGAGATTGATTCACAAACTGATACTATAAGGGATATAAAACAAACTTTAAGTTAGGATACTGCTTGTGAAGACTTCGAAATGTTTTGAGATATAGTCTTAAATCAATTTTGCTTTAAATAATAGTCATTTTAGTAATATATATTGTGATATCTGGAAAAAATGATAAGAAATATTTTCATATTCTAACATCCATTATACTGGAACTTGTGACTCGATGTTTTATTTGAATTAATTCCTGAATGCTATCGGTTCTTAGCACAAAACATGAACAATCATTTCAATTAGTTCTCATTCATTGTATCTGTCCCCAATAACACAAGCAACATAATAAATCAATTCTTTTATTTATTTAGACAAGCATTGATTTTATTTTTGTTCCTTGGCTTGTAGCATCTTGCAGAGATTTGTTAGTAATATAATAAGAAAATAAATATTAAGAGCTCATTTTGTGTTAGACTCTATTCTACATTCTTTACACACATTATTTCATTTAATCATCATAGCAAAGACAATAGATGTGCATTAATATTGCTCCACCTCCAAGCTGATACAACTGAAACATAGGATTTTCTGGTAATTGCCCAAAGGCACACAACTTGAAAGTGGCAGACTGAGGGTTTATATCAAACAATTGGAATCTATTAAAATTTAGTTCTCTTAAGTGCTATACTATAATGCCTTCCCCTCCCAAAAGGCTACTATATCCTTGATATTAAACTTCTATTGAAAATAAATGGAGGCTTTTCTTTCTAATTAATGATTTCAGTACACTTTTAAAGAAAAAATGGTGAATCTTTACTGATTTAAATATCCCTCTGAACGTCAAGGATGAGCCAATCATTTTTTTTTGTTGGAGCTGAAAACTTCTTCATTTGATCTCATCAAATCTGAGATTTTAAAGAATTTAAATAGTAGATGATGTCTGTTGAACATTTGGCCTGGTTTAGAAGAATATGAATTTATTTACTTTATCTGATTATGCTTTCATAACATTACCTTTTCCCAAATCGTCTATCAACCCACTATCTTTTTCTTACCACAGTTCATTGAATGGGTTTATTAGTCTTCATTTCTTCTCGAGTTTTCATTTCCTTTAATAATTCTCTTTGACTTTTATTAATTTTTACTGCTCCAATTCAATGTTAATGACTTCCATTGACATAGTTGTTGACTTGACATTCTATATGTCAAATGTAATTTTACATGCAGAGCAAATTAATCTGGAAATTTTAACGTGAAAATTTTAAAACTGAAAAAACAAAAAGAAAATCAAAATACAGTTCAAAGAGAGTAGCATTCTTAATGGCTCTAGAAGAGAATCAGTTAAGGTGAGATGCCTCTAATACACTTGCATATCCTTCACCTTAGTCAGATCTCAGTTCTTATTTCTTCTGTCATAGTTACTAGCTTCTATCGAATAAGAGTTTGAGTTTACTACAGAGTTAATATTTATAACAAAATGAGAATTACCATTACAATTCACAGGTCATCTGTAAATTACACTGAATTTAGATGATGTTAAAAGAAAGCACTCCAAAGAGATTGGAAATAAAGATATAACTGCTCACTTCATTCATTAAACAATTTTTTTTTAATGAACAACTATTACTAATGTGACATAGAGCATTCTAGACTGGAAGAGTTCAGAAGAGATCAAGAAAGGACCTTGCTCTCATAAAGATTTTATTAGGGTATTTTTGATAGAAAACAAACAAACATAAAAAGAAAATGTTTTAACATATTAAATGCCAAGAAGAAGTAAATCAAATTGAGGTAATAAAGAGATTAAAGAATTGATCACTAACCTTAGTATAAATATTAAAATGATATTGTTTTACTTGAAAAAATCTTTGGTACTTGCTCTTTAAAATTTTAATTTGTACTGTGGGTACAGATTTTCCTAACATATGTTTCTGTGGTCCTTATAAAGACCAAGTTAAAAGTAGCAACAAACAATGAAGATAAACAAACAGATACTCATGGAAATGGACAACAGTTTAGTGGCTACCAGGGGGAAAGGGGGAGGTAAATAAGGGTAAAGGGGGTCAAATAGATGGAAGGAAATTTAACTTTGAGTGATGAACACACAATGTAATATACACACGATGTATTATTGAATTGTACACTTGAAACCTATATAATTTTATTAACCGATGTCATCTCAATAAATTTAATTAAAAAATGTTAAAAAAATAAAAGTAACATTTAGGCATTTCTAATGCTATTTTTCTAGAACAAGGAAAATTCATTGGATATATTCAGGAGTCTTGCATTCTAATTAAGTTTATAAAAGAGAAGCCTTAAAAATATAGTGCCTATGGCAGGTAGAGTTTAGACTCACCATATAATCCATGGTGCCCTGCTATACTTTCCAATTTTTTTTTTCCACAAGGGTTACAGTCCTTCAACAGTTCTCTGCAATGCAGAACAGAAATATCACGTACCCTTGTCAATTAAGACAATTAGAAACCAATGTACCGTCTTCTCCTGTTGCTTTCCTGACTGAAGAAGCCACATAAAATGATGATGATGATAAAATGATGGCATCACAAGATGGAATATGCATGGATCCCTAAGCCACCAGACAGAGGAGAATTATTGCTAATTTACATTAGGCTTTTCATGAGTAAGTGATGAACTTGTATTTTGCTAAGCTATGAGAATTATTTCTTTATGTATTTATTTTTGTTACTGTTACTACGTATTGAAGAACATCTTGGCAGCTTCCACTTTGGGGCAATTATAAATATAGCTGCTATAAAAATTCACATACAGGTTTTTGTATGACCATAAGGTTGGGAGTCAGTTGGGCAAATATCTAAGAGCACAATTACTAGAGCATATAATAAGACTATGTTTAGCTTTGTAAGAATTTGTCAATCAAGCTTCCAAAGTAGCTTTGCTTTTTTGTATTTTTGCCAGTAAGGAAGGAGAGTTCCTGCTGCTCCACATGCTGGCCAGCATTTGGTATTGTCAGTCTTTTGGATTTTAGCCATTTTATTTGGCATGTAGTAGTATCTTATCATTGTTTTAATGTAAAAATCCCTGATGACAATGTTAACTATCTCTTCAAATGTTTTTTTTTTTTTTTCCCAACTGCATATCTTCTCTGGTGTGACACATGCTTAGAATTTTTGTGCACGTTTAGTTTGTTTCTTGTTTTCTGATTGTTGACTTTTAAGTACTTTATATACTTTATATACAAGTCTTAAAACAGATACTGTAAAATTGTTCATTTTGTAACTTAAAAGTTCGCAGAGATAAATAGTAAGAGAGGGGGAGGGTAGTGAGATAAAAGAAGAGAAATAGAGAAGAGAGAGCACAAATAATGAAAGTACACATCAAAGGTACAAAAATAAAAACAAATTTTTTATTTAAAACTTAAAACAGACTGTAAAATTGTTCATTTTGTAACTTAAAAGTTCGCAGAGATAAATAGTAAGAGAGGGGGAGGGTAGTGAGATAAAAGAAGAGAAATAGAGAAGAGAGAGCACAAATAATGAAAGTACACATCAAAGGTGTA
>NW_006434839.1:16807891-16818143 GCF_000325575.1 Pteropus alecto
TTTTTGTTTTTCCCAACTGCATATCTTCTCTGGTGTGACACATGCTTAGAATTTTTGTGCACGTTTAGTTTGTTTCTTGTTTTCTGATTGTTGACTTTTAAGTACTTTATATACTTTATATACAAGTCTTAAAACAGATACTGTAAAATTGTTCATTTTGTAACTTAAAAGTTCGCAGAGATAAATAGTAAGAGAGGGGGAGGGTAGTGAGATAAAAGAAGAGAAATAGAGAAGAGAGAGCACAAATAATGAAAGTACACATCAAAGGTACAAAAATAAAAAAAAACAAATTATTTAAAATATATACTTTAAAAGTAATAATTATAAATGTATATAAACTTAAATGAATTAGATATATTAGCAGACATGTATAAGCTGCCAAAATGACACAAGAAGAAATATAATACTTAAATAGACAAGTATTAAAGAAATTTAAGTAAAATTCAGAAATTTCTCTCAAAAACACAGTGCCATACAATTCTTTTGTACAAATGCCATAAATTTTTCAAATAATATTTAACTTCTACCACATAAAAATTTTCCAGTATTAAAAAAACAGATGGAAAATTCCTCAGGGAATATTTTGAGGGAATGATAATCTTAAATCTAAAACCAAGTAAAAACTGCAAAAAAAGAAAAGAGTATAAGCCAATTTCATTTATAAATTATAAATAAAATGATCAAGTTATGAATAAAATATTACTGAATTAAATCCTATCCTTTTAAAAATACAGCACAATAAAATAGGCTTTAGTTAGTGTTATGGACCAAATTGTGTTCCCCCTAATTTGTATGTTGAAGCCCTAAACCCCAGTGTGATGATATTTGCAGATAGAGCCTTTAGTGAGGTAATTGAAGTTAAATGACATCATAAGGGTGAGGCCCTAATCCCATGAGACTGATGTCCTTATAATTGGAGGAAGGACCACCAGAGAGCTCTCTCCATGCACATGCACATCAGAAAGGCCACATGAAGAGACAGAGAAGGTGATCATTTGCAAGTCAGAAAAAGTATTATCACCAGAAACTAAATTTGCTGGCTCTTTGATCATCATGGACTTTTAGCCCTCAGAACTGTGAGAAAATAAATGGCTTAGTTTAAGTCACTCAATCTGTGTATTTTGGTATAGCAGCCTGAGCTGACCAATATAGCTAGGAATGCAGGAAATGTTCAGTGTTAGAAAACACATACAAATAAATCACAACATTAATAGAACAAAGAAAAGTATATTATGATAAATCAATAAAGAACAAAAGGCTTCTGAAGGTTCATGACATATTTATGGCAATAAATATTAGGAATCTAGAAATAAAGGATATTTCTTTAATATGTTAAAAGTTATATATCAGAAACTTCTGGCAAAGTTACTCTTAATGGAGAAAAAAATAATACAATGTATTTTTAAGTTTGGGAAACAGAATACCCATTATTACTACCACTGATTAACACAAGAATGGAAGACTTAGCCATTGCGATAAATTAAAAACAAAACAAACAGTAAACAAAAGACGTATAAATTGTAATAGCTATTGGAATCAGAATAAAAGATATAAAACTCTCATTTTGGCAGGTGACACCATCACCTAATTTTAAAAGCCAACAGAATCAGAAAATTTTTAAAACAAGATTACTCAACAAGATTAAGAAGTATCAGATGAAGTTATAAAATTCAATAGTATTTCTCTAAAAATGAGCAAACTCAATTCATGAACTAGCAAGTACCATGCAGTGGCTAGTCTATAATGAAAATGAGAAGCCATTCAAGGAATTAATCAAGTTATAATGCACAAGATGTTTAAAGTGAAAAATTTAAAACTCGAGTAATATAGAAAATATTATGAAAAATATAGACATATTACTTGCTCTAGGATAGAATGATTTAATATTAGATATATGCCTGTTCCCTCCAAATTGATTTATTAAGTAATCAAATTAATAAAACGTTAGATTTTTTGGTATGGAAATTGAAAAACTATTTCTAAAATTCACACGAAAGGAAAAAGCTCTATGTATTATAAAATAGCCTACACCATTGAATAGAACTCTCACAATTTTCTTCAAAGATAAACCTCCCTATGTTGGACTTCTTTAGAATAAGACCCTTGAGACTCTAAGAAAACCTCTTGCTTAGTTGAGAGGGTGTACAAAGCACCACTTTAAATTTTTCAAAGGTCTTATCATAGAGTCTTACAGATATATGCCTAATATGATCTTTGGTTGCCAGACCTTGTTTTGTTTTGAGAATCTTTTTCTGGCTGCTAAGACTGGGGATGAAAACGCTTTTATTTTCCAACCAAGTAATTGCAGGACCTTCAATATTCTATCTAAAATCCACTTACTATCTGAAAATTCTTTACTTAGCTCAGTGTTTCTCAACCAGGAGTCATTTTCACCTTAGGGGACATTTGGCAATATCTGCAGACATTTTTGGTGTCACAACCGGGGGTAGGGATATAACTGGCATCTAGTGGGTAGAGACCAGATATCCTGAACAGGACCACTTCCCACAACACAGATTTATCTCAGAATGTCAATAGTGCTGCTCGAATTTTAACTCATCTTTCTCTTCAGGTACCCTTAACATAGGCAGCAGAAAGACTCTGACAGTTCAACATTCTGCAGAGAAATCACCATGTGATGTTTCACAAATTCATGAGGTACATTTTCTAATTTCCAAGTTACTGCAGGTCTTAGATTTAATTGCTCTGCTATTATATATCATGGACTGACATATTTCCAATTCACTTTAGTAGTTTCCCTATAATTTCTGTTTCTGCTCATATTTTATTCTTTTTACAGGGACATTCCATTTTCAGATACCCATTTCTTTGTCAGTTTTCTATTGTTGCATTAAAAAAAAAAGAGAGAGAGAGCGATTTTAAACATCCAAAACAATGGCTCAAAGCATTCTTATTTAGTATTTAGTTCATAACTGAACTGAATTCCATCGAGTATTTCCTTTGGTAATCTCAACTGGGCTTGCTATGTATCTGCGATCACCTATAGTTCATTTTGCTCTTCTTCTGTGAGTTGGCTTTCAATACACAGAGAATATCATTATTTTATTCAGCTCTTTATCTACTTAGCTCCTACTTATCCTTCAGATTTCAACACAAATGTCACTTCCTCTGTGAAGCCTTTATAGTTCCTCAGATGAAGCCAGTTGTCTGCTTATAGACACACACAGAACCCTAAATATTTCCTTTAAGACACTGGTTACAGTTATTTGACATTTAAATTAATATCTCTCCCCGAGACTATAAACGCCATTAATATAAGGACTATCTTATTTGTCTACATTTTACTTCTCTCATTTATTATGATGTAGTGTAGGCACTTGAAAAATATTTGCTGAATTAAAGAAAGAGTAGAGAGGGCCATTGTCAACCAGTATTGATTGGATAAAGACACACACACACACACACACACATGCATTCATGTATAAATACACATATATAATATCTAATATAAAACCAGATTGATATTTGTGCAAATGTTTCAAGTTGAGCTTTCCTTAAAAGAATCTTCTCTATTTTTCCTAATTGACTTATTCTTGTCTTCTCTTGATTCTTGGCTTAAATGTTATCCCTCAAGAAACTCTAAGCAAAATCTTCGGATTCCTACTATATTGCTGTATTACTCCTTTTTACCACACATTACAATTGTAATTACAGATACATGCATAATAGATTTTATTTACTATATAAAAATAACAACATATATGAGCATATTATATGTGCACACAAATTACACACACATACATACACTCATACACACACACACACACATACACACACACAGACTTGCTACTTGGAAGACTGCTAGCATTTGATTATTTGGTCCATTCATTTATATGTCCCAGATTTTATGTTAGAAAAAACTTACCAGCATTTCATTGATTTGGAGAAACTCACAATGGTAAGCTCTTATTTTACACAATTATTAGGCCATATTAACTCATTGTTTTGTTTTGTTTTTAAGAAAACACTAGAGTCACTTTAAATTTGAATGTATATTCGTGTGAATTGATTTTAAGTATCTTCTTAATATTATTATTAAGCTCTGTTTTCATCCTGCCTGAAATCTGTTAGAAGGAGAAATGATTTTACCAGAAGGAGATTGAGGAAAAATTGCTTGTGTAATAATGGGGTTATTTGAGAAATGTACTGTGCTCTATTTATTCTTCAATTTGGGGCACAGTGCTGATGCTAGCTGAGATCTGGGGCTATGAAAGAAGAAAATTATGTGGAGACTGGAAGCCAATGCTAGGCCAAACTTACTATGAGCATATTTAAAAAATGCTCGAATATTTTCCTGCAGATTGCCCTGCAGAATTTCTGTGCGGTTGAGGCAGACTGGAGCACATGTGGTGATTCAGTCTGGTGGCAGCAGTTGTGCAGAATGAGTACTTGGTGCTCTGTGTTCTTTAATAGGACCAGTTATTAGCACCCAAACTCAGGAATATCTGGGAATTAAGCCCATAAAGATTAATTTTTTTTCTGTAATTTGTGGAGGAGACTCATTATAACTTGAATGATAAGGCAGAGGTGAGTGTATAAAGGCGACGAAGCCTCAATTTGTTTACTGTGTTACTGTCCAGGTAGCTTCACATCTATTAGGTGTGTGTATTAGCAACTACCTCATTCGGGACCATATCCCAACAACTACAGGGAGTCTTGTGCAGAAAAGTGTTTAGTAGATGCGTTATCTTTGCAACAAATATGTAGGTTCCTGGAAATCTTTTTTTTAAAATCTCTTCTATAATGTATATTTTTATATCAAGTTGCCACTAAGATAAATTAAAATGAATGGTATAATGCATTATGCTGTTGAATAAGTAGAATTAGTAAAAATACTTCCCTCTCCAAATAAATTTAAACAAACAAACAAAAAGGATACATGTAAACAAACACAGGACAAAAAGACAATGGGAACTGACCTCAAAAAGTGTCCTTAGCATGGACAGAATTACGATATAAATCGTGGCACTTATCCAATGGACTCTGAGTTTCCAATGGGTATAAAAAGATCATCCATAGTTCATTTCAGTCATCATGCCAAATACATATACTGGTATGCATAAAGCAGGTTGACTGTAGCACACTGGAACCTTGGTTTCTGATTTAACCCAACATCTCCATACATATGCATAGTCACAAGCTAATATTTAGCTACTACTTCTTGATAAAAGTCAGTTCTATGGCCACATAAACCATTTAATGTTGCCTTAAAATATTTTCCTAGATGAAGTTTTATGCTTCTGTAGACTTGGGGATTCAATGTGAATGGTTTGTACATGAGGAGATAGATTAAATCTATGTTTGCATATGTATTAGAGATTGCAAATGATATTATAGGACATTTATTTTTATATTCCCTATTTTATGTGGATTATAAACTTCTTAAAATTCTTTCTCAGTATAAATTTCCATGTTTCTATTCAACACTGAGATAATTTTAAGAATAAGGGAAATCTGTTCAACTGTTGTAAAGCTAAGTGAGTATGAATATATTTAAAAATCTATCTATCTATATATATTTTTTACATTTATATATTTTACCATTATGGAAAAAGCAATCTAATATAATCGCTTTCTCAGTAAATCTCAAAAAGGTTTCTTCTGAAAAGTTCAGTTGAAATACAAGTGATACCAGATACCTTAAAAATGATCTTGTCTGGATGTAAGGAAAAAAACATTTCCTGTATTTCTATACCAAAAATTTCACTGTCTGGAAAACTCCTGACACTTAGGATTAAAAATCAATGAGTAACTTATTCAAATAGGTACTTTGCATTATTATTTCCACACATTTAGGGGGATTGATAGTATTAGCAGATGATAAAGAAAATGTTAAACTAAAACAAAAGTCATAATGTCTATTAAAATTTAAAGCTGGACAAAACCTTGGTGATTATGAGTTTTAGTTATCCTCAAAATTGATCATGAGTTGAAGTGCCTGGAGTTCACAATGCTCCTTAGAGAACATCTGAATTATTGATATAGTCCATTTATGTGATAAACATAGATATAATTTTTTCAAGTCAGATAGCAGAATGTCTAATGATCTAAAATAGTCAGAAGAAATAAATATAGATGCTTTAAAGATAAAATACTATGCAAAGAAATGAACAAAACAAACAAAACTTATTTAATATCCAAGCCTTAGATTTTCTACATGAGGTAATCAAAAGCCAACCAGGATAAGAAAATTATAGGATCATGTCCCTGGTTTCATAACTTCTATGTGGTAGGATCCTCAACTAATTAAAAAATGCAAAAGTGATGTTTCTCTTTATAGCCTCATTTACTTCATCAGTCTAACTCTTACAAAAAAAAACAAATAAATTATGATAAATATGAAACTAAACTACTAGACCTTTTACTAAGGAACTCACTTTTTATACTAAAGTTGGGAGGTAAGACTCACAAATCCCCAGAATGGGTCCAATTAGGTGAGATAAGTACCATCATTTCTATTTATTCCCCTCCCTCTTCGTTACTGGACCCATATGCAATGCCTATATAATTGGCAAGAGTATAGTTAGTATAATTGCAGACCGTTATCCCTAAGCTGGCATCTAACCTTTAATAGGCTGGTCAACCACTATTAGCTGGCAATTTCTAAATGTTATATGGTAGAATCAGTGGATCCAGGATATGTGCCTACCTCTGCACCACTGCTGAAACACTGGCCATGAAATTTTAGGGACATGAACTTGGATTTTCCTACTAAAGTAGCTCTTGTTCTAGAGTCATGAGATCAAATGTTGTTCTGCTGATTAAGTATGTCTATTCAAAATATATATCTGAAAATTGGAAAGTGACATCTGGTTAGATATGCGGAGCATAGTGAGTGTAATTCTATAACAGCATTTTCCACTGTCAGTCTTAGCCTTCAGAAGACAGGCACAATTGAGATCTCAATCATGATATCCTATGGTCAACTGTTTTGTTTTCTGTTATTTAATTTTTTTTCTTTGGGATATCATACCTTATTTAATACCTTATAGACATTTTAGTAAAGTTTCATGGGCATAACTTTAGAATCTAAATATGGCCTCTTGCAACTTTATACTTTCCTTTTCATACGCTCCTCTTAATATTAGCTATTAAAACAACCCTAAAAGTAGATATTATTATTCTCCTGAAGAGTTAGGAAAAATAAAATACACATTTTTACACATTTTTTGCCTTGAGATGCAGAAAAAGAAGAACACAATAAATAGATAAGCTACTAAGCAGTATTAGTATTCATTCTAAGTATCATATAGAAGAGTTGGCTCCTCATTCTTAATGAGATTAAAGCCAATAACTAATTTAGCAAGAAACATATTTATCCTCATCACCTCTCTCATTTTTAAACCAGTTTTATTAGAATATAATTTACAAGCAATGAAATCTACCAATTTTAAGTTTTCAATTTGGTGAGTTGTAATAATAATGTATAATAATAGAAACACCTACACAAACATGATGTAGAACATTTTCATTAAGTTTAAATTTCTCTGTGTTTCTCTAGCCAAAGTCTACTTCCACCCCTTATTCCTGACAAGAACTGCTTTGCTTTCTGGTACTATGTTGTTGACTTTTCGGAATCTAACATTAATGAAATCACAATTATGTAGTGATAATATCTGGCTTCTTAAAGATGAATGTTGAAGTTATTTTCAATTTTTCCTATTATTAACAATCAGCAATAAGTATTTTAAAATATGGCCATTTTTTTGCACTCATACTTATTTTCTAAGGTACACATTCAGTAAAAAGATAGCAGGATAAATAAATTACTTTAATTTTAATAGATTATGCCAAAAAATCATACTGATTTATATATTCTTATCAGGCCATCTAAAAACCAAACTTTGTAACAAAATAATTAATCTATAGCTACCTCAGAGAATTATTTTCTTACCCCCTCAAGGAAACCTGCTATAATCTATTTTTAGTCTGAGTTCTCCAGAAGGGAGAACCTGAGGCAGAAATTAAAAGGTGATATCTTACATGGCAGGGGCAAACCCTAGCATGTTAGAATAAAAGGTGCTGGTAGGAAGCAGGAAAGAAAAAAAAAACAAAACAAAGCAACACAATGTCAGGCATTACTATTCTGGCCTCTCTCCATCACCAGTTTTAAAGAAAAAGAGCAAGAGATTCAGCTGATATGATTATTATTGACCTGGAAGTTTTAGCAAAAAGGAACTGCACCTTGAGGTTCTTCCCAGAGGTGAGAAAGGAGTACACATTTACCTGTGTGGTTACCTTTTATCTCCCACTCCCATTTCAACTCCCATTTCTACATTTGCCAAAGCTCACTAGGAACTAATTCCCAATAACGTATAGTTTGTGTTATCTGGACCCTTGATGGTGTTGACCTGAAACAAATAGACAGCCAGATACTTTTCCAGCAAAGTGGGTTTACTTGAGAACAACAAAGAGATGCAATTCAGGACATGCAGTCTAATTATGTACCACGTGCAAGTCCCAATGTTACTGTTGGGGTGATCTAAAATCAGGTGTTGCCCTGGTGGTACTTAGTGGTCTTTGGTTCTCTCTACCAATGCAGTAAAGAATTACAGATCAATGAGATTTAAGAAAAGTAGGATTTATTGAAAGTACATTGCAAGAAACTGATGGGTTCCACCAAAGAAGGCTGCAGCTTTTTGAAAGTGGGGAGCTCTGTATTACATTAGGGCTGTGATGAGAGGTGGTGCTAGATAATTGCATATGAGGTCATTTTGATCGACATTTGGCTGTCATATAAACTTTTTCTTTCTGCACATGTGGTTATCCAGAATTCAGTCTGTTATAATTAGATTCATGAATTTCCAGGCATAGGCATGATTTTGTAATGATGGTATAATGAGACTAAGGTTACAGAGAAGTTAGGGTAGTACTAACTATGTATGTGCTTGTGGCCGGGCCAAATCAGCTGCTATTTTATGGCTTTTCACTCCTTTGTGCCTCAGAATGTAGGAGTAATTTATAATCGTAAAATGGGGGTTCCAGAGAGGTCCTAAGGGAGGTCTTTGGGAGGGGCCTTCATTCTCCAGTTGCTCAGGTAACACCAAAATTAAAGAAGAGGATAGAAACATTCTCATCTAGAGGAAAGAGAGTGTTGTGATGTTGTTGTAAACAGAGTCCATTGGAGAAATTTGGGATTTGGAAATATAGTGGCATTACATTGGCTGATTTGTAAGTATTTCATTGGCTGCGTGGTTACAGGGGAAGGAGAAGATCTTCCTACTGGAGTACTAGAGTAGAAAAATTTTATTTTAGAAATGAAAAGTTTGTCTTTTCTTGTTCAAGGTAATTGACAATGAGTAGTAGGGCATGAGAACTCCCCACACAGGCCCTCCCAACTCCAATTTAAATGAAGTTCCTCTTTATTAATCTCCACAATGACCACTCAGAAAGCAACTTCTCAGGATCCATAGTGAAGCATTTCCTCTGAGTTTGAAAGCTAAAGGATTTGCAGTAGCAATAGTATGAAGAAAAGATTCAAGGAAGATTTGCTAAGTTTGGTATTCCAGTGGCTATAAGGTAAAAGTGACTATATTTATGAATCCTCTATAATCATTATTTTTCCAGAGGAAAAAGAAGAGGTGATATAGAAAAATTCAAAAGATGTCCAAGATGCATGTCTGATACATTATCAAGTGGGTAAAGAACTGTAACTCGCTGTTGGTAAAATGGATTCACAGAAAAGTTAAACATCTTTCAAATATCGTAAACTTGTATAAACTTTTTTCTTCTATTCTTTGGTCTACTTTCTCTTGGACTTCTGTCTTTTTAGTGTGTTTGTTTCTTTGCATAAATTTTGTTTACTGATGTGTTATCTACATCATAATATTTTCTCTCAGGTTATTTTGTCTGTTTGCTAAAATGTAAACTTTGTTTATGATGCTATAATCTTACAGAAGTTACAAACATTAATTTAGGCAAATGTATCAATTATTTATTTATTTTCCTACCATTAGAAATTTAACACTTATTTCCTGAAAAAACTTCATAAATAATTCTGCTCTATTTTTTCCAAACATATTTATTGTTTCTGTTTTATTAGTATTATTATTATTTTAATGACAGTGTAAAGTTGAGATCTTGTTTTATATTTTTTCAAATGGAAAGTCAGGTGGCCCCAATATCGAGTATTGGTAGACTGTTCCTTTCCCGCATATTTGAAATGGAATATTAATCATCTCTTGAAATCTACTCTTGAATTCCTTTTTTTATTGAATTGATATTTTCTCCC
>NW_006434839.1:16818169-16837191 GCF_000325575.1 Pteropus alecto
CAATGATTATAGTTATTAATACTGTCTTGATATTTGATTTTACCTTCTTTTTATTTTTTTTATTTTTTAATGTCTCAGTATAATGCTCACTTACCTTTCTACATACATTTTAGCTCCAGCTTGTAAAGTTCCTTAAAAATGTTGTTAGCATTTTTAGAAGAACTCATTGAATTTAAAAATTTATTTTTAGAAGAATAGGAAGTTAGAGGGAGGTAGATAAGGGTAAAGTGGGTCAAATATGTGGTGACGGAAGATTTAACTTTGGGTGGTGAATACAGAATGCAATATACAAATAATGATTTATTGAATTGTACTTTTGAAACCTATATAATTTTATTAATCAATGTCACCCTAATAAATTTAATTTAAAAATTTCCCCCCAAAAAGAAATTAAAAATCCTTCATAAATGTGATTTTTAAATTTGGAATCACAATATCATTTTATATTAAAAAGGTAAATAGGAGACACATTAATTGAAAAGCCAGAACATACCAATGATCCAGGAAGAAACTGTGTATCCTATTTCAAAACCCATTTTTAAAAATGCTTTTAAACTTGTACTTAGTCATAAATAAGACCTAGCTATCTAATGAATTTAGCAAATATAGACAATACTGTATTATAATCCTCAAAATTACTAAGAGACTAGATCTTAATTATTCCAACCACAAAGAAAGAAATAGTGATTAAATGACACAATAGAAGTGCTATCACTACAATGGCAACCATATTACAATATATAAATCAATATGTTGTATACCTTAAATTTTAAAAATGTTATGTTAAATAAATTTCAATTTAAAAAGTGAAAAAAAAGGAACTAAAAATAAAGTTCCTTTAGGAAAAAATGCCACGATTTATATTTTCTTTGAGTCTGAATATCAGAAATTTCTGGGTTGAGATTTTCAAAGAATTAAAGTAATGGAAAATTCAATCCAGATGGAGGGAGGAGATGAGTCACTCACAAGAGACTTCACTGACCTTTGGTGAAAGAGCTCTGGTCATTTTCTGAGTAGATGTCAAGATCACTGTTTGAGTAATACACTAAGCACCTTCTGTCTGCATTTAGGACAAGGACATACCCTTAACTCATAAACATGACAATTTTCTTTTTATAAAAAAGTAATTTGATAAGCAATATTTTAAGGAGTATTATTATTGTAGGTCACTGAACTATGATTAAATGTATTGTAACTGTGTTTTGTAATCACCTTTAAAAGTATTTAAAATTGTACTGCTTGGAATTTAAAATTCCACAATGAACCTCATCTAATTCTCTTTAACAGGCTGTCAGTTCAGAACTCTAAACTCTAGGGATAAAGAATATG
Organism: Pteropus alecto; assembly: GCF_000325575.1. NCBI lineage: Eukaryota > Metazoa > Chordata > Mammalia > Chiroptera > Pteropodidae > Pteropus > Pteropus alecto. Next base: position 16,819,499 of record NW_006434839.1, read on the forward strand.
TATTAATATACTGGAGATATTCTAGCATGCCTGATTAAAACTTTTTAAATAAACAGATGAAGCTTGACCCTAACTTTGATATTGAGGGCTGTCAGCGCCTAGCTGATCAAGAAAGGAAGCCTTCGGTGAAGAGACGCTCAGTTGAAAGAAGGCACTGAGGAGCCAACATGAGAATGAAACGACAAGCACCAATTTTATTACAGGGAGCAGCGCTTTTGTGCTAGGGGACTGCATGGGCTTTATATGTGTCAGAGAACAATAGTGGCATTCTGCCACACATGCGTCATATCATAAGCTGAGTCATACTTGCATAAGTTAGGCTCAGGTGTCTTACTATATAAATGTAACATTTTAAATCCAGAGTCCTATCCATAGCCGTGAGCCTGGATCACAGCCAGTCCTAGGACCCACAAAGGCTAAAACAAAGATTTTTTTTTTAAAGCAAAGATGTAAAAACAAGTTTTAAAAATATATTGTTAAATGCTTGCCTCATTTTCATTTTTTATTTGGTTCCCATACCTCAAACGTCTATCTTAGCCTTGAATTTAGTTGTTCATTAATGACTCCTCTAAGTGCAAATTTTGCAAAATAATCGGTTTTTGATATTAATGGTAAAATTGGAAATGGTGGAGATGTTTTAGTATTATTATTTGAAAGTTTATTTTGCTTTATTCTTTTAAATTATTTTAAGAAGCAGAGTAGTATGCTATTATAAGTAGGAGTTTACAAACACAAATAGTCTGTTACTTATAATTTTCATTCTGTAGATATTATTCAGTTGAATAGACCATGGAAAACACACCATATGTACTCCAGTTGCATAAAGCAGTAGTTTCTAACCAATTTGAGTATAAGGACAGGTTTTGGGTAAGCTTTCTTTATAGACTCATGTAAAGTAATCATTTTACTTTTAGCAAGTGTACATTGAAAAAATACATTATGAAAAATATAATTGTAACAAAGTAATATTTAAATACTTTGCATAGTATCAATCATAGCACTTGTAAACTTTGAAAAACTGAGCTATGCATGTAAATTTTAAATAGCTTACAAAACATGTTTGATGAGTGCCTGGATTTACAGATTGCTTGCAATAAGCTCATGACTCCCTAGGCATTGGAAGCCCACAGGTTGGAAAACACTAATATAAAGAGATTTTTTTATTCCTCTTGCTCTCTTTCCTTCATCATTCATCAAACATTCTTTTTTCTACTTCTACTCATTATCAATTAATCTGTTTTGGCTTCAAATCAGTATATATAGAATCAAGGGCATGATTTTTGTCAAAACGGGCTTAATAGGAATTTATGAAACCACTGAGCCAAATAACAAACTCTGAGCAGCCCACCCACAAAATCACACCTGGCGAAGTAGTTAACAAAGGTCACTGACAACATCTGCTACCTAAAGAAAGCTAGGAATTAAAGCATCATAAATGTTTATCAGTAATGTGTGAAAACAAAATCATTCATAAAAAAGCTTTTCTACTTAGATGAATATGTGCTAATCATAAATGAGCTCAGAATCTGACAGCTGGATAATTTTAATTTCTGAGTTGTTGATACCTTAGGGAAAACAGAATAAAACATTTAAAAAGTTTTAATCAGCTGAAGGCTCCCTGTGTTTGTAGTTCTCTTTTGAAAGTTAATTGCCTAATTTTAACATGATGATTGAACTAAGTAAGCTGTATAAGATATATACATAACTATAGATTGTGAACATTTCAGTGATTCAAAAGTTCTTTACATATATATTATGTGTTTCATTCAAATGCTATTAATCTAATAGGGGAGATCAGTCTCAGATAACAATGACCATAACAAAGAGTATAAAACAGTGATTCCACAAAGCACATACATATAAATTATGATACTCAAAGAAAGAAAAATTACTGCCAACTTTTGCAGTTATAAATAATTTTTAAAATCTACTTCTAATAAAATACAAAATTAGATGTTAGTTAGGTGTGAATAAATTATTGAAAAAAATGACTAGATGCCTAATACTATGTTAATATTGGTGGAACAATTATAATTAAGAAATAAACTGTCCAAAAAAGAAGACATTAGTGCTATTGTCATATATTTAATATAATACATGTCTTACTTGTTAATAGATATACAAAACAGAAGCAAGTTACAAATGCCATCTACAAATGAAATTAAGACAATAAAGCAGATGAGACCATCAATGGCTGGGATGGTTAGAAATCTTCATGGAAGTGGCATGTGAACAGTACTTTAAAGGATACGTGGGATTTCACCAAGCAGATAGGAGTGAGAAGAGCATTATTAGAATTATAGACAGAGGAAAGAACATGAACAGAACCACAGAGGTAATTGTAACATGCCTGAATTGGGAAAAGTAAGTAGAGATAAAAGTAAGTAGAGTAAAATCATCTTTGTCAGTTAAGGTTCAACTAAGGAAGCAAAAACAGTTGACCTTATACAATTTCAGGAAAAAAAGCTAGGGAGCAAAGACATTAGGAGAATTTGGAGACTCATTGTAAAGTCACTACCTAGCCTTCCAGAAACACTGGCATGTGTGGACGTGTTGTTGCTTGCAGGCCAGTCTGGGAAGACAGCCATGCCCAGCTGCCAGTGTAGGGCCATAAAATGAGGCTGGTGGAGAGTGCTGTAGAAAACTATCATCTGTGGATAGCTACTGGCTGCTGCTGTACAGTAGGACTGGCAATCAGAGCGTAGATATGGTGATGAAATGGGGTAGAATAAGGACAATATTTCTGTGTTTGCATGTCAGCATGTCTAACCATGATGACATTCAGAGAATTTTGCCTATTTCTTTACTTCCTGGCTTCCGTTTTTACCTCTGTCTTCCAAATTTTCTCAAAATTAACTTTTGACCAACTCTGACAGAAGTGAGATTCCAGAAAATATAGTCCAACATCAGCAAGTGACAGAATACAAACTATAGCTTATCTAGTAGTACAGGAGGGTCAAAATTTGGAGTAAGCCTACATAATTATTTAAATGTTTGCTATGCTTGTTTGCTTGCTTGAACTCTCAATGCTTGACTGAGATGTTTTTACAGGGCCACAGGTAAAGATAACAGAAGCTGCCTGAAACCACCTGAGACAGGTTGAAGCCACCTAAAGTCCCCATCCAGTGACCTCAGTAGGAACTTTTTTCATTATAATACTAAAATTTCTTCCAAAGATGGAGCATATCCTCCATATTCTGTACATGTAATATATGTGCAGCCATATTTGCATACTGCACATGCCCAGCCCTAAACATACCCCAGTATGCTGTGATGTAAGCATGCAGACCTATAAAGCTCGTCAGTCCTTTCTTCTAGAGGAGACGCTGCTTTGGGAAAGATCCCAGTACACTCCTTGCTTGCTGGCTTGCCATAAAGTTCCTACTAACAAAATTATCTTGGAATGTTCTTTTGGCTGGCACCTACTAAGTGGCTGACCCCCAGGTCTTTTTGATAACCAAACCACCACACTATTTTCAAGATTCTTGCCTCTACACAATGTACAGTGGAGAATCATCAGAGAGAATGAGAAAGGAGTGTGGTAAGATGATAGATTTTTGTCTTAGGAAAATAATTCTAGTCAGAGAATTAGAATCGATTACAAGAGAGATAAACTGGAAACAGGAAAATATTTGCAAAGATTTTTCAGCCCTCCAGACAAGGAGTGGTACAATTTTGAACTAAGATAATGACACCAGTCATGGTGAGGAAAGGATCCATTTGAGATTTGCAAAAGGGCAAATTGACTAGCCAAGTGCTGCTTGGTTATTGCCGATAAAAGAGAAGGAGAGTAGATGAATTCAGCATAGTATTTAGCTTGGAAATTTGCGAGTATGAAGTGTCAAAGAAAAAATGTACTAGGCAGGGTAACCGATGACAACTTTATTTAAAATATTGCAATTAGAAAGGGAGGTTGAAATCAAGTGCACAGTAACAAAAGGTGAGAGAATTTCCAAGAGCTGTGGTAAGCTAGTGGAAAAGCACTTGAGGACATTGCAGGGAAAGTTGTACAATGTGATTAAGCTATGTTTGCTAATTGACACTAACTAAGTTTGGCTCCTACCATCCTGCAGAGATTGGGAAATAGGGGCACTATCTTACTTGATGATTACATTTCAAAGAGATGAGTTCTAGGTTATTGAGAGAAGATTTACATCTCAAAGGATCAGAGAAAACATTAACAATTGCAAATTTTCTAACATAAATGTTCTAAGAACAGAGATCAGGGCTTATTCTCAGGAAGAAAACTGTCTAAAGTTTAATTAAGCTGAGGGAAGTGTTAAGGCCATCTTGCTCAAAAGTAGAATGCATTTACCTGTTTTGTTAAGTTGATAATAAGTTGCTTATATTGAGTTTAAATTTCCTGAAGAGTTTGACCTTGAAACTTAAATGTAAGTGACTAGTCATAAAACTCAACAGGAAAAAAACAAACATACCAATTAAAAAGTGGGCAGAAGACCTGAATAGATATTTCTCTGAAGAGGAAATACAGATGGTCAATAGAAGTATGAAAAAATGTTCACAGTCACTAATCATCAGAGAAATGCAAATTAAAACCACAATGAGATATCACCTCATACCTGTCAGAATGGCTATTCAATAAATCAAAAAACAAGTGTTGGTAAGGATGCAGAGAAAAGGGAACCCTCATACACTGTTGGAGGGATTGCAAACTGGTACAGCAACTATGGAAAATAGTCTGGAGATTCCTAAAAAAAAAATAATTAAAACTGAATCTACCTTTAGACCCAGCAATTGCACTTCTGGGTATTTAACTAAAGAAAACTGACATGATAATTTCTAAAAATGTATGCACCCTTATATTCATGGCAGCACAATTTATAATAGACAAGATATGGAAGCAACCTAAACACCCATCAACAGATTGGATAAAGAAGTTATGGTTCATATATACAATGGAATATTACTCAGCCATTAAAAAAAATGAAATCTTATCATTCACAATGACATGGATGAACCTAGAGGTAATTATGTTGAGTGAAATAAGTCAGACAAAGACAAATACCATACAATTTTACTTATATGTGGAATCTAAGGAAAGAAAAAACAAACTAATGAAAAATAGACCCACAAATATAGAGGAGAATCTGAGCATAGCCAGAGGGGAAGGAGGTTGGGGGCCTGGGAGAAAGGAGTGAAGGATTAAAGAAATACAAATTAGTAGTTGATAGATGGTCATGGGGATGGGAGCACAGTATAGAGAATACAATCAGCAGTAATATAATGACTGTGTGTAGAGCTAGAAGGATGATAGAATAATCGAAGGGATTGTTTCATAAACTATATAAATGTCTAACCAATGTAGTGTATACTTGAAACTAATAATAAAATAAAATAAAGTGCTAAAAGAACTTGAAAGTTAAAAAAAAAAAATAAGTGATGACTGCCAAACTGACTGTAGTGACTTGAATGGTGCTCCCTCCCTCCAAAAAAAGAAGGATATTTCTATATCCTAATTTCCAGAGCCTATAAATGCGTCCTTATTTGCAAAAGAGATCTTTGCAGTAACTAAATTAAAGATATTGGGATAAGATCATCCTGGATTATCTGAATGGGTCCTAAATCCAAACGTGAGTGTTTTTATAAGAGACGTACAAAGGAAAAATACACAGAAAAAAGGCAAAGATCATGTGAAGATAGAAGCAGAGATTAGTGTTATAGTCAAATGTCTAGGAAGCCTAAGGACACTAGAGTCAGAAAGAGACGAGGAGTGGAATCTCTTCTAGAGCCTCCACAAAGGGAGTACAGCTCTGTTAATACTTCTCTTTTGGACTTCTGACCCCTGAAACTGTAAGAGAACATTTGTTATTTCGACATACCCAGTTTTTGGTGATTTATTACAGCGGCCATAGTAAACTAATACATTGACAAAATTAATTCACTGATTTCTTTTCATGGGGTCTAAACTTAACTACATAAATAAAGTAAACACATTCATTCTGTTGGAAGCATACACACAGATCATTTAAATAAATCAAAAGTGCTGTATTCATGCTCTGACCAATTCACTGGCAATAGTGTGGTCATGAATTGAGTCCGATTAGCACATATATTCATAATTTTTAAAAAAGTCATATAAATGAACTCTATGTTAATAAGTATACTTTTTAGAGCTCTGAGAAAACACTGGCGATTTTTATTATCAACTAGATAGTTTTTCCTCTTTCAATGAGTTTCAAAACTCATTTTTATAGAGTTTTGATTTATAGATGTTAAAAATAGGGCACAATTTTTTAACTATACGGCTTTGGACTTTTTTGTTTGTCAATTTTTGGTGGAATTTACCCATTTTACAAAGAGATAATTTAATAACAAATAACCAAAAATATCTTTTAGGTCTGAATGACTAAATAATCAACATAGGATAATTATTGTTAAATTTTATGGAAATTGATTAAAAAATGTGTAGGATTAGATTCATTTTAATTGACTTTAATGTGATTATATAAACATTATCAGTTTTTGAAGAATAATAGAAATTAGTAGACTAAAATATAAGAACATTGTGATTTCATTGTGCACACCCAGATAATCCAGGATAGTCTCCTCATTTTAAGACCTTTAACTTACTGATTCTTTCAATGTCCCTTTTCCCATGTAAGATAACGTATTCACTGTGATAAGACTCAGAGTAGATTGCTGTGAAATACGCCAAAATGGCATATTTGATTATTTTCAATTAAAGTAACTTGAGAAATAGCCAGTGCAAGAAGAATACTCTGACTCTCCTATCTTTGTTCCCCTGAATGTAGGAAATAAATCTTCTATGCGAAAGTTACCCTTCCTAGATCAAGAAATATATATAGATATCTTTATCACTGGAGATAGGGATTCCAGGCCCAAAAGCTGCATAATCATGTGCTGAATGATGATGTTTCAGTGAAGGAGGAACAGCATATAAGATGGTGGGCCTATAAGATTATAACAGAGGTGAAAAATTCCTACTTCTTAAAGGCATGGTAGCTATAATAATATCCTTACAATGTGCTTGTGTTTTAAGCTAAATGTTGTTACTAGTCAAAAACTTTAAAAAATACAAAGTTTATGAAGTAAAAAGGTAGCAGTAAACTAAAGTTATTTTATTATTGAAAATTTTCCAAATAAATTTAGTGTAGCCTAAGTTTACACTGTCTATAAGGTCTACATTAGGGTACAGTAATGTCCTAGGCCTTCATATTCTCTCACTGCTCACTCAGTACTCACCCAGAGCAATTTCCAGTCCTGCAAGCCCTATTTATGATAAGTTACCTATACAGGGATACCATTTTTTATCTTTTATACTGTATTTGTATTGGACTTTTTCTACGTTTAGATACACAAATACCATTGTGTGACAATTGCCTACAGTATTTAGTACTGTAACATGCTGTACAGATTTGTAACTTAGGAGTGATAAGCTATACTACCTAGATTTGTGTAAATACATTCCATGATGTTTGTACAAAGACAAAATTTTCTAAAGATACATTTCTCAGATTATATCCCCATTAAGTGACACATACTTTTATAAACAATCCTTGTTACTTCTTTACTAATTTATTACCCTACACCCAAACTCTAATTAGATTCTTCACTAATTAAGCAACCAAACCTCGTTTCTTTGTCCTGTCAATTCATCATGAATTTATTGATTTCTTGTCTAAAAAGAATAAAAGTTGCCTGCTTTTATCATTTCTTGAGGTTTAATTTCTGTGAGACTTCCATATGTATAAATTAAATTGTTTATTTTTTTCTGTTAATCTGTCCTGTGTCAATTTAATTATTAGAACAGCCAAGAAGAACCAAGAGGAGGTGGGGGGAAATTTCCCCCTCCTCTATGATAAGTTTTGGGGAGTGGAGCACAGACGTCTTTGGGTGTCTGTTATTCTACTACCACATTAAGTATTTAAAATATTGTATTTAAGATATGCTTTGGGCTTTTTATATATGTTAAAGAAGTTTAAAGAGAAAGTCAATTCGAAAGACAAATTGTCTAAAACTGTACAGTTGAATGCAATGAAATAGCTTAAGGTTGTCTAGAATTATAAAAAAACACAGATAAGGCTGACTTTTAGTAAAAATGTATGTTACATTTATAATTATACATATAGACAAGGTTTAAGAAATGTCATAAAACTGGAGTAACTATAATAGACATAGGCATAAATTTTACTTTAAATGTGGGGTGGGGTGAACAAGCTTCTTAGGCTGTGACAGGCTTTGAAGAAAATAATAGCAAAGGAGGGTAATTGAATTCAAATTAATTATAGATCATTGAGAACACTCAGTTCAGAGACTGAAAAGAAAAATATAATCATACTGGAATAAAAATTAATTGTTTTGTTTTATGGTCTACCTTCCTTCCTATCCAATACTCACACTCAGTGAAAATATACTTGACAAAGCTTAGTGACCAATGTAAATGAGTCTAATATTTCCCACTTCATCTCAATAAGAATTAACAAGTGATCCTAATCAAGAAAGAAGACCATTCTTAAAGTGGTATGCTTGAAAATAAAATTTTGCTGTCTCTTTACCATATTCTTCCTGCTGTGGGAAACCTCTATCTGTGCTTCAGGCTATTAATTTATGCCAAGAAGGAATTCACATGGGCAAAGCTGTGATGGTGAATCTTTTCCCTTAGTTAATAGGTATATTTTCCTCTACAAGAGTAATCCAAGCTGTTGCACTTGAAACTCTTCACTGCTTATTAGTCAAGATAAAAAAGAGCTACTAATTTTACACACACCTTGTGATAGTTCATTTAATTTTGGTTTTCATTCTAAGACAATATCCAGTTACAATGTTCAGAGTAATGAGAATTTCAAAGATGTCTGTTACGACTGAAAGTTAATTCACTTCATTTCAAAATTTAAATGGATATAAATGAGTTATATCACTTGGCAAATATTTTCATGTATAATACTTTTGAAGAACAGAAGAATAAAACAAAGTCCTAATTAGAATTTCTCAGTATGGTTAACTATTTTGGATATTTTTCGTATTTTTACATTTAACTCCAATAGCTTCATGTAAAAGTAAAGGTGTTCGAGGTTTGTATAAGGGATGGAAAATTAGTGAGTTTGATGCACACAGAATGGCTTGAGTGAAAATATATTTAAGTATCATAGTGTATTAGTGTGTGTATGTATATGTGTGTTTGTGTAGACTTTATGCCTGAAATGGATTGTTAAATGCTTCCTAGAATACTTTGGCCATGTATAACCACTTACTGGCAAATAGTACCTAGGTTTCTACCCCCATTAAAAACTCAAAATAGGCAGAGGTCATCTGAGTTATATCTTATTGCTCAAATGGACCATATTTAGCAAGTGTGGATGAACAATATATCTTTGGAATTGTCTTAAATCAAATGAAGCTTCATTTCAATATAAAGTCATTGATAAGTATTATTGGTTTTTAAATTATGTTTGTCAGAAAAGAAGAAAGCAGAAGCCTGTTTGTCTATCCTTAATGTCCACCAATAAGGACATTAAGTCACATTAATTAACATTAATGTTAATCAGAAAAATAAAAGAACTTTATTAAAATTATTTTCTTGGCTCTGATCAAGACATATAGGAGTTTAGGCAATGACTGAACCAATCAGTCTCTCAATTTCCATATGTATAGAATAATGGTATTGTAATGTGTGAGAATAAAAATAGCTACAGTGGCATGTCAAATAAGATTAGAATAATTTTCATATATATTTATCATTTTTTGTCAACATTGAAAAATAGCTGGAGGGTTAATTATTAATACTTAGGTCATTTTAATTCATAGGATACATTTATATTTAATCTTCCTACTGTTATTATTAAGGTCAAAATCAAATTAATCTCCCTAACATTGCCATAACAACTGGCAGAATCAACTATGCAATATTAACATTGCATTTTGCTTTAAAATATGCATTGCTATAACAATTTAGATGTAAAAATAAGTAATGAAAAGAGCAGTTTTTTAATACATTCCGCCTTTATGTGATAATGCAACACGACATTCTGTTCTGGCTATCTACATAATGTCAAAATAAATTGCCCCTACTTAGCATTGTTACTGTTAAACTTGTTGAGAAAACATTGAATGATTTGATGCTAAGTGAATGAAACACTTATTTATTTGTTATATTGAAATGGTTCTAGTGTCTAAGGTATAATTGGAGGTTTATTACTGGACAACAGAAATATCTAATCTATTCCCAATCTTGCCAAAGAAACCTCTTTTTAAATCTAATTTTTTACCTAATTTCTTTTTTCTGAAAAAATGTCTCCTCACAATAATGTATCTCAGAAATTCATAAGAATGGCACACTGCTGAACTACTTGCAAAGTGGCAAGAAATAGATTATAATGGAGGAATATGGGAAATTGAATGAAATATACATGAACAAGTGGTCAGTCTTATATGGGAGTGTAAGATCTGTAAAGGGCTTCTTCCATGCAGAGATGTTCAATCTAGACTTTGAATTCTGAGTAGAAGTCTCCAGGTAGGCTGATGAGCAAAAACACTTTGAGGAAACATGGCACTTATAAAAAAAAATGTTAGTTACAAATGATAGTTACAAAAAAATAAAATAAAATAAAGAAAAAATGAATGCAATTTAAGACTGCCAAGTAGAGTAAAATATACTCTTACACATATGCACATACACATATATACATATATGTATGTATATGTATATATAGGGTTATACAAATACACTCATATATATCTATAGATATACCTCACATAAGTATATGCATATATGTTACATATGTGTGTGTGAGTGTATGTGTATATCTATATATATAATCAGTTTGTTTTAATAGCAAAAACTAGCTAAGTTTTTTTTTGTATGATTAGAGCTCAAAATATATATTTTTCCTGGGAGAAGAAGGACGTAGATTAATTTGGAAGATGACAAACGTACATAATAGTTTTAACTCTCTTTAATGACTTGAGGAAGCTAATGCCGGATCTGGCTGATGGCATATTTATTTTATAATCAGTTTCTTTTTATATAAAAGTAAAATTTAAAGTTGAGAAGACAATTAGATTTTTATCCAGCACAGCTACTTTATTCTACAGATGAATAAACTGAAGCCCCAAAAGTTATATGGATAGGCACTCTTTTGGCAACAACTAAAATTAGAACCCAAATAATTTCCCAGTTTCCAAGAACTCTTTCTACTACATCACACTTGTACTAGTAAAAAGAAAGAACAGAAGCTTATTGTTCTTTTATATACCTTTTTAATCTATGTTACCATTATCCACATAATTATCTAAGTCACAAATTTAGGAGCCATATTTCATTATACTCTTTCTTATATTGCTTCATTATCAACACAATTAACATCTTATAAATAATAAAATTATATTCACATACAGAACAAATAATCACATAATAAATATCTCCTCTCAATTCCATTATGCTCACCTGCATTCCGTACTTATAATAAAGCCATAATGTCCTCACTACTGTCTGTACTTCTAGATTCACTTCCCCTCCCCCAATATACTTTCCCCAGAGTGATTTTTTTATAATGAAAATTTGGTTATAAAGTACCCATATGCTTAGTCAGCATTACTATCAGCATCTGTACTGGATTATCCTTAGTATAATCTCTTCGTATGCCATTGTATCTTAACATAAACAGCCTATTCTGTCTAGAACATTCCCTCCTAAATCCTTCCATGCTATCTAGACATCTCTTCCTTATTCATATCTGTTGGTTTTAAGTCATAAAAACCTAATTAATAATGACTTATCGATAAAGTTATTTAATTATTTAATACTTCTAGGTTTGGTACGTGGCTAAAAAAAAGAAGTCTGCAGTGCCCCAGTGTCTTTAAATTTTACTATCTCATCATCTTCAACAGATTGGCTTTTCATTCTCACAGTTTAGCCTCAAACTTAAAAATTGGCTGCTTTCAGGCATCACAATTTCCACCAATATTCCTAGTGGAAGAAAGATATAGGGGCAAAAAGCCATTTGCCACAAGAGACTTATCTTTCCATCTACAAAACAAAATATTGTCAAAAATCTTTGCAGCATTTCTGTTGCATCGGAGATAACTTAGCATCCTGGACACTGATACTGCAGGGACATTTAGAGATAAAACCCGGAAAAGAGAATGGGAACATCATGGCTAACTTAGACAAATGATATTTCATATACATTGATATGTTGAGTCAAGGAGAATTCTATAAACATGAAAGAATAGAAAATACAGAAACAATAATAAAAGGCTTATGAGATTTGATGATTGGATTCCTGGAAATGGATTAGAGAGAAAAGACAATATGAACTATGAAGAAATAATATCCCAAAATTCCCCCAAATTGACACACAAGATCGAACTCATAGTTTCAACCATATAGTTGGCTCTCAACTAAAGCTGGATAAATATATACAACTAGGTACATCACAGTAAAATTTCTGACAATCTCAGACAAAAAAATTAAAAGCAGTCTGTGAATAAAAAATCACATTACCTTAGTAGTAGTAACACTAACACTGAAAGTTGACTTAAAAAGAGAAGCCACAGATAAATGGCATCTGTGGCTTAAAAATGTTGAAAGAAAACAACTACATCTTAAATTATATAATTTCAAAATTATCTTTTAAACTTAAAATAAATAAAAGTATTTCTACATAACATGAGATATTTTATCATCATTTTTTTCTGAAGTAAAATATATATGAGAGCTGTTCGAACCAAAGAAAATTATTTTAGACAGAAGTCTGAAATGAAAAATAAATAAATAAAATTATCCAATTAAGATAAGAAATGAGAGAATAAAGAAACAAAAATGCAATAAAAAGAAAAAATAAATAATTGCATGGTCAATTTAAACAAAGCTTTAGTAATTACATTAAGAATAAATGAACAAATTACTTCAATTTAAGGAGTAACTCTCAGAGTTTTTACATATTTAGTTTTACTAAATTTTATTTTCCTTACAAATCTGTCTTGAGATTCCCTTCATACACCATTATGAGAGAATTGTGTTTTTCTGAAAATATGTTGAAGTCCTAACCCCCAGTACCTCAGAATGTAACAGTATTTGGAAACGAGTGTAGGGATGGTTAAAGAGTTAATCAAGGTTCAGTAAGATTACATTGGTGTGCCTTAATCCTATCTAGTGTCCTTATAAGAAAAAAAAAAAAAAAAAATAGACACACAATGAGACACCAAGAATGTGCCTGCACTGAAGAAAGACCATGTATGTAAACACATTGCAGGAAGGTGGCATTTGCAAGTCAAGAAGAAAGGTCTCAGAAGAAACCAGACCTTGCTGTCACCTTGATATTGGACTTCAAGTCTCCAGAACTGAGAAATACATTTCTATTGTTTAAACTACTCAATCTCTGTATTTTGTCATGGCAGCCCAGCAAACTAATCCAAGTACCCATCAAGAAGCATTCTTTTATCTTTTGAACTCTAAAAATTGATTTTCTGCCATTCTTTTATGAATTGTAGACTTTTTAACTTTACATAATCATTTTTAAAATTCAAGCCCCTTTTTCATGAATTGGACAGTGAATATATATTTTAGAACAATTAGCTATTTACCTGATTCATGCATATTGATTTATCAATATCTGGTTATTTACCAGATGAAGATTGCTTTGTCAATACTTCATGAATAATAAGAGTTCAATAACATTTGCTAAATAAATTAATTAATTCCTATGCCTCAATATTACCATTAGTGTTTTAAAATCTGAATACAGTAAAATAAGAATTACCATTACTTCAATACTAAATGCTAATGAGGGTTTGAGATGTCAACTTTGTTCTTTTTGGTGTTTAGAGACATTTTAATGTTAATTTTTAGACATCGGTTAGTATTTATATCTGATTGCTAGAAAGTACCATAAAGCACATTATACAGTCTTGTATTTTCAATATCAATAGCATTGGCCAGTGTTGGCCTAGTTCTTTATAGACCTCGAAAATCTTGTAGATACTTTCTATATGCTTCTCACAATAGTCCTGTGAGAAACAAAAAAAGACATGATTCTCTTCATTTTGAGATTTTAAAAAAATTGCATGTAAGAAAGATTTGGAGTCTTGCTCACTGTCAAAGAACTAATTGGTGACATAATTGCCCCAATAATACTGATCATCTGATTTCTTTCTTCACTTATCTCTAATTAATTTCATTTCCTGGAAAATAGTGATGTTCTCCTTATAATATTTTGCCTGGCCAATAAATTATGCTGAGATGCTAAAGGACTTGGATGATTTTTCTCTTTACGGATGCATACCTAAGTTCAAACAGTAAATTATTCTGACTCAACCTGTTGGAGTTTCAGTTAAGTTACTTATGTTTGTATCTGATTAAATTTGTGTATACCATTTTTGGATATCATTTTTATAGACTAAAATTTAATTAACACAATTTTTTAATGCAACTATGTGGGCTCTAGTTACCTGCTCCCATATATATATATTTATTTTAGATATTAATATGTAAACTAATATATAATATTATATAGAAATGTATATATATATATAAATAAATAAATTGTATATATTTATTTTATAGTCCTTTTGAAGACAACAAAAATGAAGTTATTTTTAAAGTATCATTAGTACATATCTCCATGACAATATAGTACTATAAAAGAAATAATCATTAGAATCTTTTTGACACTTAATAAAAGAAGAAGCATGCCCCTGATGAAAATAAAAATGACATATTTTCTGTTCTAAATACAGAGTCACTGCGGTTGCTTGGATTAACCATTCATTTCTGCCTAATTCCTCTGCTCACCCTTTCTTTGAGAGTTAACACATTGTTCCTAAATACTTTAATACGGGCTTTTCCATAGACCAGAGGAAAGAAAAAACACACAAGGGAGTGAAAAAATAGTAGAACACCTTTATGCCCTAAATGGTCTGTTTCGTTCAGTGACATCTGTGAAGCTCCACACTTAGGCACTACCCCATAGAGAAATTAGTCCCCTGTTTATGGCAATTATTTTAGTCATTATTACTTTTTGAGTAATTTTAAATCACACATCTGCTTACATATTCTCACAGAAATAAGCCCAAGGCTTTTTAAAAATTAATTTCTTTTGAGTTCTAAAGTTGTGAAAAAACTAATTAATTTTGCAGGAAGATTACAATGATTCTGTGGATTTTTTTCCTTTGTAGATTAATAGACAATTTTCGTTAAAATTCTAAAAGGGCTGATTTCTGATTAAGGAAAAAAAAATGTTATTTAAACTTTGCAGAAATTTAAAAAATGGTACCTCTACCACCACTGTATTTATGTCTTGCTTGAAGATATTCTAATATTTTGGTTTGTTTTCACATTTTCTAAGTGATTATATTTTGTCTTAAGGAATAGAAAATTCAGAAACTTTGAGAAATATTAAAATTTTTGTTAATGTAACAATAACTTCAGTACACTTGTCCAAAGGGAAGCAGTATGGAATACTAGCAATACTTTAAATGGATTTTTAAAAAGTGTTTTATAGAGAGGCATATTCTAGAGATCAGAATTTACCTAGAAATCTAGGTTTTGAATATATAACTAGAGGCTGCTATGCAAATATTAATTTAAATAATCCCTGTCTCATCTCATCTTTTATATGAAGGAGAATGTCACAAAAGCTTATCTGTCAGCAGAGAAGCCTAAACTCCTAAAATGTTGCTACTTTGAGGTGCACTGATATCATGTTACTCTTCTACCCACACCCACACTTTATACACATGAAAAAAAAACAGCCTTCAGCTAAGTAGTTGACTTGTTCCAATATCCAAAATAGCAACAGTGTCTAAGCTCAAATCCACAAATCTGTGTTTATTGATTTACTTTCCATCTCATTATACTCTAATGTCTTCCAATAAAGATGCTATTTTGTTTTTAGTCTAACATTTCAGGAAACATTAAAATATTTTTATTTTATGTCTTATAGTTATCATTTCATTTAAGGTGTTATAATTTAAATTATCCTCTGATACAGTATTCTTGATTCCAATTTACTGGTGAAGAGACAAAAAGTAGAAGTCACATAGCTAGAATGTGAGAGAGTGGGATCTTTCTCTGGAAAATACCAGATTGCTTTGCTTTCCCTTAGATCATATAATTGGGCTGTCCATATGGATACAAGGAAGCTGAGAGAAAAACAAGCATAGGGCTATTGGGGACAATTTATCTTTTCACTCTGTTTGAATGGGTCCTAGCACAGGAATGGCATTTTTAATAACCATGTCTGAGTAGTGAAGGTAGCATTTGTACTAAGGCTGAGCAGAAATCTGCTGGGAGTATAAAGGGATCTTTCTCATTTAGCTAGATTTAGATTTTCTACCGGACTCCCCTTCCCTCCCACTCTCTCATTTTGAAATTATTATATTGACATTTAAGGCAAAAATGCAGAGCAAGGGAAGACTCCTCTCTAGTTAATATCTTCAATTACTGCTTAGTTCATTGATCCACGTGGAAGAGGCAGAGGGTAGCATTTGGTGTGATTGAAAGGACAGAGACCATGTAGTGATATTTGAAAACCACATTGCACTCAATAGCTCCACGTCTTTCAAAATAACTTCTAAAAAATCCAGAAAAGACAGGAACTAACACTTTTTCCAACATTCACAACATGTAAACACTTTCAATTTGCCACTATTTTTACAGAATTTATTTTCAGAGAACATCTTTGCAGTAGAACACGGTCTTTTAAAGATTAAACACTATTATGGGTATTAAAATACTTTTGATATGTAACTTCTTTATGTATAACAGGAGGACTGTCAGGGCAGTGTTACTTCTATTTCTCTGTTCTCTCTGTTCTATAAACAGTTCTGCATATTAAAATGTGATTACTTAGGCGATATAAAAATTCTTACACATACCATTAATTTATTTTTTGTAGCAAGCCTGGGGAAACGGTGGAAATCTAATATCTACACAGAGATAATGAAAGACCGAAGAATTTATAAATTTTCTCCAGGATAAAATAGCAAGTCTAACATCTCCATGTACATTGTTTTTGACCACAATTACAACTTCCATTATGGCCCGATAATTCTCTAACTGCTCTCCCTCCTCTCTAATTCTCTCTATGTACTGCTCCTGCCCTCACTGTTGGAACAGAGTTGCCCTTTATTAGTGAACCCAATAAAATCTGCAGACCAAAACAGGACCTTACTGGAGTTTCTGTGTCTTTAATAAAAAATTTAAGGTAATTATTTGCTCATGACATAAATTTGACTACCCTCTTATGGAGGCCATACTTTTCTTCTCTAAATTGATGTTAAGGATGTTTCTCTTTTTAAAACTTGGGAAAGTATTCCATACCACGGATATGAAAATACGAATCTCTCTTAAGAAAAGGAAACAGAAACAAAAAGCATAAAGAAATGTCATATTTCAGATTATATCTGAGAGCACTGATCTTGTGTTAGTGGTATGTATGTTGCTGGAAAACAAAAGTTCATACTAACAAAATAAAACATTTTATGATTCTATCGAATTCTCTTGAAAATTTTGTAGATTTTTAAAAAATTTATACAGCCTTTTAAGGCAAGAGTTACTCTTCAGATTTTTAGAGACAGGCTCAATTGTATAACGATTTGGAAATAAGACAGTCATCTTGGTAAAGTGAATAAAAAAAGTAAAAACAGAAAATATAAAACATACGGTAAACAGCAGAGGACACATTTAATCACCTCCTTGTAAAACTAGATAG
>NW_006434839.1:16837208-16860990 GCF_000325575.1 Pteropus alecto
TCAGCAGATTAAAGTCAGCTACCATACAGGGGAAAAAAATGTATTTTACAGAAGCTTTTATGGTGCAACATTTGAATAAAAGAGGTATATTAGTTCCACAGAAATTGCTTTCTCTTTGTGTAAAACTTTTTTTTGCCCATAATTTCCTTTTAATCTATGCTTAAAAAAAAAAAAAAAAGATTTTTCTTCTCTACTTGAAATTTACTTTCTGACTATATTTTATCTCCTGTGTGTATGTGGAGGCGGGGGAAGGGGGGGTCTGTGTATGTGTTTTAATATCACATTGCCTTCAGTTAGAATTTTCACAAGTTTCATTATCGACTTCTCTTCTGATTAGCTACTCAACTCTCTAAATATACTCTCTTTATAATGCTACTCAGCTTGTGAAATAAGCTGTTTTGCACACAGCTAAAGCAACACCATTTCAGCATTACTGCCTTATAGAAGCAAACCATTATTCCATGTAATTGTACATTCTTTCTTCTTATTCTTCACAATGCACTATCAGTTGACAGCTATTTTTTACAACTCCGTCTCATGGAATTTGGCAGTTTTCTTTCTAATATGTCTGGCCACAAAAAAATAACTGCTTTTTCCCCATACATAATGTATTTTAAATGTTGCATTTTTTTCTAACAAAGACATCTATATCTCTTTTACTGCTGAAAATAAAATTCAATGTCAGTTTTCAAAGACATAATGGTAATTTGTAAACGAGAAACAGCTGTGTTTTTGCTAATTTATTCAAAAACATTTGCTAAATATTTTTTAAAAATATTAGATTGAATATCTCACACATTGGGGATTAATGCCAACATTTCTTTGATTATAGGTGAGACATGGAGCTTGCCTACCATTTCTTTCGGTGTGTTAGATAGCTAGTGAATGCTTTTGGTCGTGTATCTCATACAGTTTAAACTAGATTAGGTTCCTGGTAGTCATGGGTAAGCACTATTTACCTAAATAAAATATATCATCTCTTTGTGCCTTCATAACTACATGGATTTTCCCCAAAATGGAGTGCTTCATATTTCTTAGTGACCTTTTTAAATACAGATTAAATTAGAATTACAAATGCCTGTTTGTACAAACATGGTACCATTATAAGCGTAAAGATATTCTAAATATGATAGATTCAAGCTGGTTAAGGAGACTCTCCCTGTTTTTCTGTTAAAGCAGGTTTGGCAGTATCAGTTTTATGTTTGGATGAGATACTTCTAAACACTCAATGAAACTAGTCTCTAGACTAGTACAGGAAATGTCTCTAGTACTTTGATTATTATATATGTAACTCCTGGAAAAGTCCACAGTGTCCTGGAGATACTCTCCTCAGATCTATGATCAAGAAAATAGCATAATCATTTAGAAATATCTAAATATTTACAAATGAATACTAATAATCACTGTACTGAGCAATGACTTACTCTCAGGAATTGATAGAAAATCATCTTTTCTTTGAAATGCCATTTCTCCTAACCTAAATGGTTACACCTAATTGCCTATTAAGGAGTTTTCCTTGTAATGCATGAATGGCTTCCATAGTGGCTATTGAATAGTTTTTTGTAACAGAGAAAAATTAGTGGTTTCCTGCTACTGCAAAAATAAATCTTTGATAACACTTCATTAAAATTGACAACAACATGGCAAAATATATTATTCTTGAATGCCCTGCACATGGGTAGCCAATGAGGATGAAGAATAAGCTTTACAGGCCTATCTAATACTATTTCATACATTCTTTCTCTTCTGTGGACAATAGATTCTGTGGGCAATGACTGTACTGACATACAGTACAGTCTTTAAGTTCATAGATGATACAAGCCATTTCAGTCTGGGTTCTATCTAAGTTTGAGCCAGTATATATTTTTAAATCACATTTTGGGATTGTACTGGCCCAGATAATTTTGAGTGATGCAAGAGTAAGTATATGGTATATATGAGGGTTAGTCTCCATTATATTCTGACCAGTCAAAAGTAGCCCATCATCGGCAATGGATAAAAGTATCCCAAAGCAGCAAAAATCTTATAAAATCCAATATTACTTGTCAGTCTTTACATATGACCAGACTTCTGTGTATCTTGAAAAAAAAAAAAACAAATAAAACATGTATTCAAATGTATAGTATACCTTTATATAGCAAAAAAACAACTTTCAAATGCCCTCACCATATGTTTTTTTTTTTTTAAATTTAGGTCTAATAAACAGAAAATGCATAGCTCTTAAATTATCATTTTTATGGTGTTTTAAAATTGAATGCACCTGTCCACCCTCCCATTATGGAATTAATTTTCTCTCTACTCCTCTCAAAATTTACAGTTTCAAGACCTAATTCCCAGTGTGACTGTATTTGGTGATAGGACCTTTAAAGAGGTAATTAAAATTAAATGAGGCCATAAGGGCAAAACCTTAATCCAATAGGACTATGGTCTTTATAAAAAGAGGAAGAGACATCAGGAGTACATAGATTAAAAGGCTATGTTAGGACACAGCAGGAGGGTGGCCGCCAACTGCAAACTAAGGAAAGAGGCTTCAGGAGAAATTGAACCTGTTGATAACTTATCTCGGACTTCTAGCTTTCAGAACTGTGAGAAAATAAATTTATGTTGTTTAAACCGTCCAGTCTGTGTTTTTTTGTGATGCCAGTTCTACCATCTCATAGAACATTTCATATACCCAAGAAGTTATTCTCTTGCCCTTTTAGAGTAAATTTCCCTCTACCTTTGTCTCCCCTTCCCCTCATCAAATGCAATGTGATTTCTATTGCCATAAATTAGTTTTAGCTGTATCTGGATTCCATGTGAATGAAATCTTAAAATTTTTACTTTTGTATATTAGTACTTTGTTCTTCTGCCACAGGCTGCCACAGTCTACCACAGGAAATGTAGATTGTCTGATGTTTTTAATATCTAATTCCTTATTTAAGGAAGTAGAACCAGGTATCTTCTGAACACTAAAATTCTATATGAATTTTTAGCATTCTAAATGTGTCGTCATTTTCAATTTCCTTCCTTTTGCTTTGGATATTATCAATCATGGAGGAACTTGACACTCTTTGAAAAAACATGAGAATCTGGGGGACTAGAAAAATGCTTTCATGTTATATATGTGACTTAAGGGGATACAACCTTAAATTCAATTTAGAAATTGACCTTTGTTTATGAGTGAAATAAGCAGTAGAATGTAAAATTGGGCTTAAGGCAGAAACAAATTAGAATGGGTAAATATTAAATTTTTAAAACAATGACTTGCTAATAAATTAACTCACATTATTATAACTTTGAGAAGAAAATTATTTAACTATATACTAAAACTGAAAAAAAAATATTTTTAATGAAAATAATGCTAAAAAAATGGTGTGGTGGAAGTTCTACATTTATTGTACATAAAACAGATGATATAAACCTAAATCATCAATATAAAAATATGTCAGTTATAATTGTAACCATATAGAAAGAGAATAAATTCTATCAAAAGCCCTTGAGATCACTTCCAATATGTAATTTCTTAAACATTTTTTAATGTATAAAACTTTGGATGGTTCCTCAAAATATATTTGAACTTATATACTAACAAAGTTATTAGTGGTTACAAGTAGATAAAGACGTAGAATAAATATATAGGTGAGAGATAAATAAATAATAACTTTTAACATCTAAAGGATTTCAATAAAAACATACCTTACTCATATTTGTAAATTTAATCTTAATAAGTACCTAATACATGTGGAGATAAAAACATAGTTAAAATGTTAAAGAAATAAAAATATAATTATAGAATTTGGCTTTAAAATAATCACATTAGTTTTCATTTATCTAAAATACTTTTAAATATGTTTCAATATTTTTTCATATGTATTTGCAATTGTTACTTTTATTCACCATGAAAGCATTATTAAATCAACATTTTATATTAGTGAATCATATTTTCCTTAGACTAAAGCTTTAGGAAAAAAGGTTTTTAAAGAAAAGAACTACATTAAATGAATTTCCCACATAATTGTCTCGCTTTAACATTTTCCCATGTGTTTATACCTTCGTTCTTTAATATAATCCAGAAATTTTGCATCTGGAAGGTGTTAATTCCCAGATCCACATTTCAAAGCAAGGCAAATTAAGGTGCTAATTGCAGAAATCTAATTTCAGAAAGTACAGTTATCGCCATACATTTAGAAATGAAAACATCACATAAAGAGGAAATATCTGCTAGATTTCATTTAGGAATAAAAACATTCTAGAACTCATTTTTGTTTTCCTTCTACTTGTCCTGAAATTCCCCTGGGAAAAGATTATTACACAGAGTGTATTTGTGCATTTAATTTACTAAGTAGACATTAGGAATAAAGACAAGAGGAATAAAGTGTGAAAGAAGAGAGAGAGCACTACATGAATTCATTATTGATCTGGCCATAGCTAAGTTTATCTGAGGGCTCTATTGGGAGGCTCTGTGCTTTAAGAAGCCATATACAGGATAAGCCTGCAAAGAGGAGGAAGAATTTATTTATCTGCCTATTTCTCCCATTGTTCAAATCTTTTCCTTATGGGGATAGCTCATATGAACTCTTGTATTGCACACATATGGATGGGTGCTGAGACTTATTGCAGTGAGGTCAGCAGAAGGGACAGGACATGAGGTGAGGGGCTATCAGGTTGTATATGTGTTAGTTTGGACACGATACACAGAAATGCTATGATGGCAGCAGAGACAAAGGTGGCCAGCTTCTGAGATGGTGTGTAAGAGTCGTCTGATAAACTGATTTTTAAAAAAAGTTTGTGTTGTTTCTTCAAAGCATAATGAGTATCTTCTATAGGAACACTCTTGATTGAAAGGAATTTAGATGAAATTATAATGTTTTTGATAAAATAAGATAGTATAAATTTTGTATAACACATTAAATCTAAATATCAAAGACTTTCAGTTTCTGCTTCTATATATAAAGAGTTTGGAAGTTCTCACTCGCATTCTATAACACGAAACAACTAAACACACTGAAAATAAACAATTCTTCTTAGATCCATCAGAGAATTGAGGTCATGCAGCAAACTACTATCCTGAAAATTGAAGAGAGAGGCAGATAGATACAAAGAATCACAGTTTATTGGGAATAAACTCCAGGAGTAGAAATTTACCAGCTATATCCAGTACTAGCAGGAACACTTAAATCACAATTGACAAACTTCTGGGTGCTCAGTGTGGACTAGTTTGAGAGTTAAAAACTCTCATTGAGAGGGGACTTAATCTTAGGGGAAGCCCCATAATTCTATAAATTTTATCTCTAAGAGCCCTAGTTGGTTCTCATGATGAAGAGTGGAGAAAAATCCCCTCATGCTCGCCACAAGGAGTGGGGAAAGGTAACCATTTTGAAATATACATGGAACTTTCTGTTTTTCAACTGTCCTCAAAGGAAAGTAGTTCTACTTTCTCAAAGCCTAACTAATGTGGAAAAAGGGAAATATCTACGTCTAGCCCCCTCTTGTCCTCGCGTTTCACCTAAATTGGGGATGGGGACTGAGAAGTACTGATGAAGATCACAACCCAGGCACACGACGCCCCCCGTCTCAAAAAAAATGGAGACCTAATTACAGAAGTATGAACACTTCTCATTCATTACCTCTCACCAGAACACCAACAGGGCTCCTATGAAATAACAGAGGATTGCATCTGAAAAAAATTGCAAGGCTCAGAGTATACTTAAAAAGGAATTTCTAGTGAAAACCAAAACAACAAGGCGGGGCAGGGAAGAACATGAGAGGAAATTGAAGTCTCAGATAGCTACAGATACAGAAAACAGTAAACACAGTGTACTTTCTAGGCAGATATCCATATTTACCTTAGTTCATATTCCTTAAAACATCACGTCTGACTTTCATACTTAATAATGAGAAACTGGATTGTGGGTCCCAGGCCTGGAGGGTCCCAGGTCTGGCTGTGATCCAGGTTCGCATCTAGGAATAGGACTCCAGATTTAGAATGATACATTAGTGCATTAGTATAATGCATGTGTGGCTGAATGCTACTATTGTACTCTGCTATGTGTGGAGCCATGAGGTCTCCTGGAGAGCAGAAGGAGAGCACAAGAAAGGGGAGCAGAAGAAGTGCACTCAATACCGCGCTCCCCTCAATAGAACTGCACTTCGAGCAATAGAAGTGTGCTCCCCACAAAGTTGGTGCCTGCCATTTCATTCCCATGTCAGCCTTTTGTGCATTCTTCCAACTGGGTATCTCACCATCGAAACTTCCCTTCTCCATTAGCTCAATGTTGATATGGATGACTTCCTCCTAAGATGGAGAACAGGCAACAATTTCTCCCCCTACTGCACCATTGAACATTGTCCAAGTTAGTGAAATAAGAAAATAAAAGGAAATAAAAGGATACAGAAAGAAATAAAACTATGTTTAAATATGACATAATTATGTATATGGGATTAAAGAATTATTATCCAAAATTTAATGAATCCATACTATCAATAAATGATTAAATAAATTAAAATGAGGGAGAAAAGACAAATACCCCATTCAGAAGACACCCAATAAATTTTGTAGATACTCTACCCTAAAGGAAGGGAAGCATAATTCCCTATTCTTTGAATGTGGGCTCTGCATGATGACTTCTTTCCATAAAATACAGTTTAGAAAGGGAGGAAAAAAATGTTTAACATCATTATGGAGAAATTTGGCAAAATCTACTTCTGCCACATGATCTAGGTCAAAATGGATCATCTTAAATAATGGAGATAGTATGTACTCTTGCTATGATATGATGAAATAGCAGTGTGGTCTTTCCCCCAAAGCCCTGCAACCTTACTCTAATTATGAGGAAAAGCTCAGACAATATTAACACAATTTCATTAACTTCATCCAATTTCTTAATCTTTTTCTTTTTATAAAGGAGTATAAGGAAATATTTAAAAAGTATAAAACTAAGTAGAATACATTATGGTTATTAACTAGCTAAATATTATATTTTCAGATATTCAACTTTACTATCTTAAATTCAGTAGCAGAACTCTAAATTGAATCTACTTCGGTGTGTGATATTTACTCTAATTTCTTTATAAATGAAAATTTTAAATTTACTGAAATTAAATAAAACAGCCTTGACAGGTCTTGAAGTGTTTGTCAGTTTTCATTTCAGTGTATTTAAACTCAGAATATCAAAAGAAACTGCAAATCTAAGTGAACATTTATGATCATAACTGGCGTAAATACCAACATGAAGAAAATGATAGAATCTATCTCGTGCCCAAATAGGTCTATTTTGGAGCATCCAATGTGTGCTAATATAGTGTGAGATTGAGTAAAAGATCTCTTCGAAATCAGGCCATTACACAGTGAGTGAATAATTTAAAATATCTTCATTAAAAATTTGTGTTTCTGAAATGTTCTATTAAGCACATGTAAAGTCATTACAAATGGAAATTATACTTGGTAGAAATGTTTTTTTTTTTTTTTTTAAGAGCAAAGTTAGTTTATTTAGATTAAAAGAATAAAGAAAGCGGGAAAAAACTTGGTAGAGAGTTCATTGACATTGCTTAAGGGAACTATCATCATCAATTAGAAGACTTTCTGCTCAGTATAAGTTTTTCAGCAAAAATATATGAATATTAAAGAAATTTAATCACACATCATCATTTCTCTTTTAATCCTTTTAAAATATATGTATGTATATTTTTTCCATGTGGACATTAAGAAATATAGGTTTTTGAGCAGATAAAATTTATGAAATATTTTAAACAGAACCTATGAATAAACGAAACTCAAATTACAAAATTTGGCTAAACTGAGCGGGGTGGGAGGGATAAAAACAAAGAGAAAGGAGACATAAAATACAAATTCTGGAACTGAAAGAGAGAGCATCTTTACAGGTCCTGCAGACATTTATAGAACAATACGATAACATTATAAATAATTTATGCCAATAAATTAAACAATTGAAATAAGGTATGAGTTGAAACATGTCCCATCAAAATTTATGTTGAAGACCTCACTCCTAGCACCTGAGAATATGATCTTGTTTAAAAGTAGAGTCACTGTAGATGTATTTAAAATAAAGTTACATTAGAGTGGAGCAGGCCCATAATCCAATATAATTGATATCATTATAAAAAGAATAGCATGTGATGAGAAAGAGTCACGTACAGAGAAAAGATGAAGTAAAGACAAAGTTGTGGTTCTCTACAAACAAAAGAAAGACCTGGTACACATCTTCCCTCTTAGCTTTTAGAAGGAACCAATACTGCTAACACCTTGTTTTGGGCTTGTATTTCCCAGAACTGTAAAACAATAAATTCTGTTGTCTCAGCCGCCTGGGCATGGTATTTTATTACAGCAGAACTAGCAAACTAATACAAATGAAATGGACACATTCCTTAAAAGGCACAAGTTACCAAAACTGGCACAAGAATTCATACAAAATATCAATTTAAAAAATTAATTCAGAATTTAGACATTTCTAAAAATATTTTCAAAGGCCAAGAGAAGATACTTCCTCATGAATACTAATATTTAAGGAAAAAAAGTAATAAATACAGTGTGCAATTTGTGTCTCCTTTCAGCAAATAGAGAAGGAGCAAACATTTCCCAACTCATATTGTGAGGACAGTTAAACTAACAGCAAAATCAGAATAGGAGGTCATCAGAAAAGAGAAATATGGAGTTACATTTCTCATGCACATAGATGCAAAAATCCTTGACAAATTCTTTGCAGATCAAATCCAATAATATATAAGAAGATGATGAATCATGATTGGAATTTAAGTTTGGTTTAACATCTGAAATAAACAACTTTAAAGAAAAGAAATAACACACAAAGAAATTTATGAAAAAGAAAAAAACAAAACTATAGTAAAGAAAAGCAAGCTCCTGGGAAGGGATGTCATTTTTACAAGTTTATGAAACTGATGAAATATTACCAAAAATATGAAGAAAAATTTTAAAAATTACCAATATTAACAATAAAAACTGGACTTTACTCCAAAAATAGAATGTTAAAAAGATATCACAAACAATTTGAGATAATATATGTGAAAATTTAGATAATTTGGATAATTTCTTGATATAACTTCAATTACATTACAACCTAAACAGAAATAAATATATACAAATAATTCTATATATTTTAAATAGATAGGAATATAGAAAAGAAAGTAAAACTGTCTCTATTTAAAAGTGACATAGTTGGATAAAGAGAAACTAAAAAGGATATCCAAAAAACTAGAATGTGTAAGTTACTTATGCAATGTTATCAGATCCAAAGTCATAAAATCCTAGGATGTAATCTAATGACATATTCATCAACCATTTGAAACTACAAAATTTTGCTGATTTTCATGTACCCAAAAACTCAATATTTTTATATAAAATTTCCAAAATTGAGATACAAATTCTAAGTAATCTCTACTGAACTCCCAGAAGTTGTATGAATATGCATACTTATATCTTTGTGTGTGTGTGTAAATTAGTAAGCTGAACCATACTGTATATGGAAATGCAAAAATAAAGCATAGTCAAGATTATTTTAGAGAGACTAAATGTGAAGAATTTGTCAGTAAATTTTAACATCTACTCTATATAACAGTAAGTAATAATGTGCTACTAGCACAAAGATAAAAACATAGGTTGATGAAGAGAAAAGACTTACAAAAATAAATAAGTAATATATCAGATTACCTAATTTTAACAACTTTATTGAGATATAATTGATATGCAAACATGGACATATTTAATGTATAGAGTTTGATGAGTTGCAGTATGCATAGATCCATAAAACCATCATCACAATCAAGTAATGAACATATTTATAGCCCTAAAATGTTTCCTTCTGCTCTTTTGTTTTTTGTTTGTTTTTCCAGTAAGGCCACTTAAATGAGATGCACTCTCTTAAAAAAATTAAGTGTATGATACCAAACATTCACTATATGCATTACACTATACAGAGATCTCTAGAACTTATTCATCTTGCAAAGCTGAAACTTTACACCCATTGAGCAACAACTCCCCATTCCCCTGGCAATCCCCATTCTATCGTCTGTTTGTATGTTTGACAATTTTAGATACCTCATATAAGAGGAATCATACAGTACTTGTACCTTTGGACATTTCACTTAACATAATGTCTTCCAGGTTCATCCATGTTGTTGCAAATGGTATGCTTATTCTTTTTTTTAGGCTGAATAATATTCTACTGTATGTATATACTACATCATCTGTATTTATTCATCTGTCAATGGAAATTTCAGTTGTTTCCATATCTTAACTATTGTGAATAATCCTGCAATGAATATGGGAGTGCAGTCATCACTTTGAAATTCTTTAATTCTTTAATTATTTTAATTATTTTGGATACATACCCAGACGTGGAAATTTTGGATCATACGATAATTTTATTTTTAATGTTTTAAGGGATCTTTATACTGTTTTCTATAATGGCTATACCATTTTACATTATCACCAACAGCACACAAGAATTTTAATTTCTGCACTAACACTTATCTTTAGCTTTCCTTCTTTTAAAAAATAATAGCCATTCTAACAGTAGTGATGTGACATCTCATTGTGGTTTTAATTTTTATTTCCTTGATAATTAGTGATGTTGAGCACATTTTCATATACCTGTTAAACTATCGTATGTCTTCTTTGGAGAAATGTTTATTAATGTCCTTCGCACATTTTGTAAATGGAATTGTTTTTTGCTATTGAGTTTGAGGAGTTTCGTGTATATTTTGGATATTAACTCTTTATCAAATGTGCAAATACAACACCAAAAGCACAGACAACAAAAGCAAAAACGGACAAATGTGATTGCATCAAACTAAAAATCTTTCTATCCAGCAAAAACAACAACAACAACAAAAACAATCAACAAAATGAAATGATAGCCTACAGAATTGGAGAAAATATTTGCAAACCATATATCTGTCAAAGTATTACTATCAAAATATATAAAGGTTACTAAATTTATGACAAAAGTGACACTATTCATGAGAGAGAAAGGAATAGATTTAAATAGGTGATGATAATCTCCCAGTCCTCCCTGCTTGCAAGATTATCATGTTTCATAATTTTTATATCTTCATAAGGTGCTTTCCAGCTTTGTAATGACTAAATTACCAACTGAATGCTCATTTAATTTTTCTTCTTTCTGTTTCTCTCCTTTTATTATCTTTCCCATTTACTTTCCGTTGCATCTCATTGCATAACTTTTTTTTCTATAGTATATTTTTTAATTTTTATGTTTTTAGATTATTTTAAAAATGTGCTCAACTGGCAGTTGACTGCCCCCTATAAGCATGTTTTCAATCTGCTGGTGTGTTTTTTCTGGGTGCTGAAAATTATTAATCCTGCTATAGAATATTCCCAAAGCAGTAATTTTGATGATGATGATTCAAAATTACATTTCCTTAAACATTCACACAATTTAAAAATCCGAATTAGAATGTATATATAAACACTGAAAGAATCGTGACTTTATCCATTAATATTAGTATATGAATTTAGTCTGAAGTAATATTACCTAGTTGAATCACGTTTCTTCCTTCTTTTGCAATCCACGGTGTTCCTTTTTTTCCTCCATGGGAAAAACAAGTAATATGTACCCTAAGTGGCATCTGATAATTTTATTACCTGTTAATATACTCTACAGCCTTGATAAGAAGTCATCTTCCAAGCCTGAGACTTAGAGCTTTAATCTGAGCAAGATTTTAAGTAATTTACAAGTTTATAATTATATAAAAAATTTTGTTATTTTTCCTAGTAATTTTTAATAAATAAATAGTAAAGATCCTATTTTTAAATTTATATTTATAAAGATGCCAAGACTGAAAACCATAAAAGATATACATCTGCATATATGCATTTTCTCTTAAATTAAATACTTAAAAGGGAACCTGAAATAATATTTGAACATGCTACATTTTTGGAGATGAATGTTCTTAGATGAGATGAAATTTAAGGTCTCTTTACTATTCAACTCCAACTTCATATTAGGACATTTGCTTTTCAACAAAACTAGGCATAATCCATCTTAATCACCACAATTTTTCATATTTGTCCATATTCAAAGGCAAAAATGTTATACTGTATTGTGTTGAAACTTAGAAGCAGCTGTACTAACATATGTTTCATCATTTAGAAGATGCCCTGTACATTTTTGTCAGAAAGCAGAAACACATGATGTCATTATAGCCAGCAATATTTTGCCCATCAAATACGTGAAGACAAAAAATATGTATAGATATCATTTAATCATTTTTTTCATTAAGCTTAAAAAAGGAAATGCAGAAGGTGATATCAAAATTCCTTTCCAGTTCTAATACCTTATAGTTCCACTAAAATGTTATACTCAGTTTACACTCTGATTTTCCCTCTCACATATTTTCCATCTCAATGCTGCCATTAAGCATTTAGCCTTCCTTTAAACTTGTGCAAATACCCTCTTATTTTGTTTTTAATCCATTTTAAATTCAATCTGCCTAACTATTCTTTTTCATTACCGTCAACTCAGGAACAAAGTCACTATCTCAAATCCCTTGATGCTTTGGCACATAGGCTATATCTAGCTTATTATCACAAATATATGTCTACATGGATTGGACACTATTGTCTTTCAGTTACTTTACATCTTCATCTTCAATGATCACTGCTCACATACCATTTTAGCCACCTACACCAGTAGTCACATTGTCAACCTTTAAATTCCCTGCAAATGTTTTTAGTTTATCCTTTACAGATTCTCACTGGCAATACTGTCTATTTTTCAGGTTACGGAGTTTCTATTCCACTCAGAACTAACCCTGAGCACAACAGTGTTTGTTTGATGTTTTGAACACTGAAATTAATTTATATCATATTTTCAGATTTATGATTAATTTTCAGTCTAAAAGTGTCTTTTATCACAAAAATAACTAAAAAAATGGCTAACAGACAATGTACTCGATGGGAATTCCACACTCCTTACTATTCATAGTATATCCTGGTTCTGAGTGTTAGAATGGTCTCTTCAAAAAGTAATTCAAAATGATTTCCAACACAACCTTCTTCACCTCCTCTCGCTTTACCCTTAAGAATTGCAGTTTAGTCACTGAATGTACTGTTCCCTGAAAGTGATCATTTACTCTTAGTCAATTCCTGAGTAATAATTAGGAAAAGAGATTGAATATTGTATCACCCTATTTTGAGAATTCAGAATTCCACCTGACCTTGATTGTGATGCTTTAGTTCCCTCAGTGGCGATCTCAAGCCACCTTCGTTGTTATAACCCTTCGGGTGGTAGCTTAGCCAGAACAAGCTTATGAGTTCAAATTCTGGTTTACTTACCTAGACTCTTTTGTTGGATTGACATAATCATTGATGATGAGAATAATGAGAACTTTATTAAGAACCCTGTTCACCAAGTTCCACTCCAGTGAACCAGATGGGCCGATGTGGGCTACCTAATGGGTCTCTATACATTTTACAAAAATGCTCTGACTCTTTGGCAGTTAACCCTTTTGGACCAAAAGTGTGGGCGAAAGTAGAGATAATTGAAAAAAAGGTGACGTGATAGTTATTGCAATGGGACAAATCGATTTTGTGATGATGGAGAGAATATAAGAATCAATTCACCTAGGTAGGGAATTTTATAGGTCCCAGGAAATATGAAGAAGGTAAAAGCTTTAATGATCTTTTGTCATTCAAAGCCATTCTGGAGCCTTCATTAGGAGGAAAACTTTGTGGTTGGGATCTTCTAAATTCTTGCAAGTATCTTAAATATAATGCTTGGGTCTGCTATTTCAGCAAGATATTTCTGATATGATTTCCTGTAACATTACTCAGAAACCTATCAGCATCAGTATGATCTGACTCCAGCTTTTGCACCTTTCACAAAAAACACCATTCCACTCCTCCATATATCTTTTCTACTCCCATTTTTTAGACATCACTCATTCTGTAGGGCAACTGAATGCTGCATAAGTGTTAGTGTAGACAAACAGATCTAATTTGACTGCCTTCTTTTAGACAGTTCATCTAACAACAAACACTATACTCAACAAAACCTGTCAGGTGACTAGGAGGCCACATTGAGGCACTATCAACCTCTACATCCCGGCAAATGTCCCATTTGCAATAATTGTAACCAACACATTCTTTCCAGGGTCACTATATGTATCCTCAGAATTGTATTTTTTGTGTGGAAATCAAGCATAAAATTGTTTTCCTCCTCAAAACATAATGGCTTGCACATTATGAATGGTCATAAGAGATCTTTAAGTGTTAACTAAAACAGCACCTCTGCGATGGAAAATATTTAGGTCAGCCTTAACTCACTTGCCAAGTACTTTTTTGGGGACAAGGTAGAGTTTGTAAGTTTTTTCATCTGGTTGGATCTGGGATGCTAAGGGGTATGTTTAAGGTTAATATGGCAGGTTGGCCTCATTTTATTCTTCAAGTCCTGCTCATAGTAGCCTGAATTAAATGCTGTATAAAAAAAAATTGAAATGACTTTGTCTCAAACTATGACAGGCTGATTAATTAGAATTTGTGATAGAACAACATATTCATGGGACAATTCGCCACAAACCAAGACACTGTAGAAAAGAAGGATAGATATTGTTGGAAACAATTTTTCATGGAACTCAGACCTTTTTGTATATCTGGTAAGCAGAGGCACAGATAGCTTTTGTTTTGGACTATCTTTTCAACGATATAGCAAAAAAACAAGATAGAGATTTTGCCTCCTTCTAAAAGCTAAAGGCAGGTTTATTTACTATTAGTATAAGAAAGATAATGTTGTCTTCTGGGGCAAAGGTGTGTTTGTGGCTCATTACAAAAGATGATTCATAAGCAGCATCTTTATGGGCCATTCTGCATCTGCCTGTGGGACTTGAGGGCCAGGAGAAACTGTCATGAACATGAAGATTGTGTTGTCTGTCATTATGATTAATGAAGTTCTTTGACTCTGACCCAGGAGCCTTGTGTCTTCTATCAGCATTCATGAACCCATAGCAAGTTAACTTGCTAGCTTGCAAGTTGAGTAAAATTTCAGACTTATAAAATTTCAGTGCCTTATGAACATTTGTGGTGAAATATATGAAGAGGCAAGTGAATAACTACAGAATCAGAAATTTGATTCCTTTTCCCTGTATCTTAAAATTTATTTTGAATCATTTTTATGTCAGAAAAAGTTATGCTAATTTTGCTTTCCTCTACATAATTAATTTACATTTGTTTTTATATAAAAATGACACATTAAATTACTCTTCACATTGTTTACCAATTTGAACTACTTAACTTGCTCTCTGAGCCTGTCGCTCCATCCAATTTTCACATATTGATGAACTTGAATGCTCACTGGCGTCAGGCTCCTTTTACTTAGAGAACACAGTTCATCAGCCCATTTGTGTTGGTTTGGCAAAGAATTCAAATGGCTGTTATATGTTGATTGTGATATTCATCATCTAAATCTCAGATTTCCTGATTCTTTTTTCTGGTTGTTTGCTAATTTTTCAAAGCTCCCAATAGTACGCTAAAAGGTGGTCTGTCACCATCATATTCCCTGGAAGTCATGAAATAATGACTTCTTAGAGACTCCACTATCTTATTAGCTTATTTTGAAACATTTGAATGTCTAGCAGCCTCTAGATAAAGCAATTACTTGATTTTTGCCCTCTTTTCATCTAGATGCTTTTTGGTATTAAATGGATTTCAAGTTGAAATTTAATTTTCATTGATATTAAGAATATTATTCTAGATACAAAATGCCAAGATACATAAGTGATAACATAATTGTATTAAGAATTTGAATTCACATATTATAAATCTCTCAAGATGGTTAACATATTTAAGGTTAACCAAGAGATATTAAATTAAACAAATCAAGTGATAATCAATAGAACTTTAGAACATGTTGAAAATTCTGTTTGCATGAAAATATATTTAATGTACTACATGGTTATATTTTAAAGTGGATTAATACAGAAACTATTACTATTTTTATTCATTATCAATCTAAACATAATTTCCAAAATGATATGAAGTCATATCTCTTGTGCTGTTTGTTTTTGAGGAAAAATCAAATAAGGAATTAACTGTATGTATTATGATAATATAAAAAATGTAGTTAGTGTATTAGGAGTTTAAGTTTAAAATTAATTTTAATAGAAAATAATTAAGTAGTTATTTTAAGTCTCTGTTCAGTATAACATTTGGGGATATGCTATTACTAAAATGTTTTTCTGGAGTGTTTTGCATGTAAATATAAAATAAGATATCTGCCCTTAAAAATATTATAGATTAGTAATTGATAAATGTCCATTGGGGCACTATAACAAATAATAAATTCCAAAGAGAGAAACAAAGACATATTGATGTTCAAAGGATGGAATTAAAGAGAAATTGATGAAGGATATGGCATTTTAGATACATCTTAGTATATACCAAGATTTTGAAATCTAGAAATATAGAGTTTAGGAGAGAATATTACTAGTCACCAATTGGAGGCCACTTAGCATATAATTTTTAATTGTTAAAATCTAAAAATAAAATTAAAAAAAAACCCTACAATGAAAAATGAGCCTCAAAGAATTATTTTTGAGACAATATAGAAGTTTTTTTTTTTTTTTTTTTCCCTACTACTGATGCAATTCTAGGCAACGGGCACAATATGGGAATGAGAAGCAAGCATAAGGTAAGAAGACAGGAACTAGGCACCAGCTCGAAGGTGACATACTGGAAAATAATTTTAGTCTGTTGGTGTTTTGTGCAACTCAGGAGATTCCTTTAAACCAACTGTTTCTGCTCATTGTATATTGCCTTGAAAATTAGAATACAGGGCAAAGATTTTTCTATTTTTCTTTAATTTTAATCGGGTAATTACTATTTTAAAGGCTGTCTATAAAAAATATGGGTTGGCATTTTTATGTCTAATTTTAGTTTAATTACATTGTGAGTGTTTGGTAAAATATCTATCATATTCAGTAAATTAACAGCCCATAATTTTTTTTATCTACTTGAGTAAACTTTGTGGGGAGTAACAGATATGCCCTGGACTTGAAAATGCTGCCACTATCGGGCCATCTGGATAATCAGATGTCAGTTTTCCTTTTTTGTCAGAAAATTAATTTCTCTGGTAGAAAGAAAGTGAGTATTGCTAGCAAACCTTCAAAGGTAAGGTTACCAAACCCTTATCAGAGTTCTTGTGTAATAATCCTCTTGCTTCTGTATTTTCTTCTATCAATGGCATAGTTCTTTTTTCATTAGAATAGTTGATGATGAATCAATGACTTGAATAAGTATATCAGACTATAATAAAAAGGAAATTATGATATTTAAAATACATGATATAGGGAAATATTAAAATTTTTCCTGATTATGAATATAAGCTCTGCCACTTAAAATCCATGACACTGAAATTTCCTCCCCCTCTTTTTTTTCTCACTTTGTTTCCACATACACAAATCAATCAATCTTATGCAAAGTTGTAAGGTAAGATATTTTAATCTAGCATGGTTCGAAACACTCTTTAAAGCCTTGCCTGCCAGGTAGGTAGTACAGAAGCCATATCTCATCCTGCAACTCAATGAAGGTAAGAAATATATCTGGATTTAGAAAGTGTTTATATTAATTTCTATGAGTTAAAATCTAAAATCATTTAGTAAAATCATTGTGGATTTTCTATTTTGATATTCCAGAACCATGGAATCAGAATGGAAAATACATCTGCATCCCTTCTTCTAGTTTCTGGGTAGTAAGTACATATAGGAAATTATAAACATTTGTGAAATGAATAACATAATCATTCAATTTCAGTTCTAAATTTGGAAAACTTATAATTCCTGTGAGTTCAATTCTCAAGTGATTTTGGTTAAATTGATTGTGAATATTCAATTTTGATTTCCTAGAAACTTGACTTCACAAAGTTTACAGCAATCTCAAATTGGATAATATATGTTAAAACATATTATTAATAGCAATGCATTACAGTGTTAGTTATGATGACAGAAAAGACCTCAAAAACTGACTTTTAAAAAATACACTATTCTACTATCAAAACCTTGATCTACACTTAGTTATCATTTTTCTTTATCTGATATTCAAGTAATGGACAAATTGGTGAACAACCTATTGATTTAATAATAGCTAATTAATATTTCCCAACATATAATTGTACTGTGCTGCTAGTACATAATTTAATATTTCATGCATTGTTGTAGATATACTGACTATAAAGGCAATATATAGATAGGAAATCTAATTTATCTCATTAACATTATTTTTCTTTCACTGAATAGCTACATGTTTTTCATACTCTATTGGGTTTTAATTAAAATTAAATTTAAAAGCTATGTAAATAAACCAGAATTTTCAAGTGACTGTTTTATTTACATCTTTTTACACACTTCTCTCTTTTTTATGACCACATGAGGAAAATCACATAATATTAAATACAAAGATCATATTTTTAGTTTTCTTCAGCATAAAGTATTATATTAAAATATTACATCATGTTTGATAACTCTTGGGAACTTTATAACTCTTAAAGAAAATGATTTTTAAAAGTTTTTTTAGCTTTTGATAAGTTGGAAATATATTTTTAAAACCTTGCTGCAGTTAATGTCTGGAACACAATAAACTAGGGTGTTTTTCACTTAATGTGAATCACTACTGGAAAGTTAATAACAATATTCAAAGTTGTTTCAAAATTTTTATTTTCCTCTATTATTGATAAGCTTATGAAGTCACAATAATTTGAAAGCTATATAACTTATAATATAAAAACCCTTATTATTATCATAAGGAACAATTTTGACAAATCTGTCAGGCCAGATCATCGTCTTGTCAGGTAAAGAGATTGTATTAGGACACACTCTTTAGTTAAATGAGAATTTCATGTGAGGGTTGGACCTTTGTGTTACTATTTTTAAATATTCAACATTCTGGAAGTATTTTTTTTTAAGAATAATGAAGATACACGTTAAGGCTTATTTCATTAAAGAACGAGAGAAATTTCCTTTGTTATAAATATTCAGCTACAAAATGTAGAGTGATTATTTCATTACTTTAAAATGTAATAAAAAATTGAAATGTTTAATAAATTTACTTAAATATATCAATTAGGATCTATAAAAATGAATTGTAATTAACATTTTTTTGGACATGACAGAGTAATTGGTATTAGAAAATTGGACAAAACACATGGAAACAATATTTTTAGAAATTAGAAACCTGGCAAAATGGGGCTATTATTCCTAAGAGATTAAAAAAAAAATAATAATGAAGTAAGTCTCATGATAGTTCAGGTGTTTGTTTTCTGCCAAACAGAACTTTCTAGACCACAAAGTCAAGAGGTATATAATAGTGCTCATTTTTGGTTGTGAAGTGGAGGTAGGTCAGTAGATGGAGAATGGAGGCAGCTGGAATTTTCAGAGATAGTACCAGATGCAGAGAGGAAAGAGCTATTTAAACAAAGATAAAAATATCTTTAAGAATGTCTTTGAGTCTTTGCCTGAATATGACACTGTACATAAATGGAGTGAGGTTGGACAATAACAGAAAAAGAAGTATCAAGGTATATTAAGCTCAAGTATAACCAGAATTATAAAGCAATAACTTTCCTTACTGTTCTCTAAAAAGTTTAAAAAAGAAGGCTTAGATGACTTGAGTTTATACGCACAGTAAATTAACATTCTGCAAAATTAATTTTAAAGGAAGACTGCATAAACATACACTTGTATTCATGAATGCACTCACATGGGCACATATAGTAAAACGTCCAGAACACAATGAAAATTAGTAGATATTCAATGAAGCACAAACTATCACCAACTATGAGAAAAAAACAACCAGTAGAAACAAGACCAAAAATAAGAGATGGTAGAATTATAAGTCAAATACTTTAAAACGTGTTACAAATGTGTTCAATAATTTAATCCATTTCCCACTTAGAAAAAAAGTGCAGCTCGCTGCCAGAGTTAATTTAATTTTGTATAAACATACTCTTTGAAGCTGAAGTAAATCTGACTGGTTTTCAATGTGAAAATAAAATATAAAAACTGTTCTTGGAGTCATTTCTAATAGAACTTATTTCTAATCCTAATGTAACATAAATGTATATAACAGTCAATATTTAATAATTTTCTTTGTGCGTGTGGTAATTTTCAAAGCTCGGAACAACACAAATCGGAATATCTAGGATTTGACATTTTCTGCAATAAAGAATTACTGTATTTTGTAAATGGAAATATCACTACTAAAAGCAGAATGCTGTAGAGAGAATGATGTCATTTGTTTCCAAAGACTATCAATATATTAGAGTGATGCAAAAATAATAACAAAAGCAAGATATTTTGCAACAAACTTTGGGAGTAAGATTAGGACTGGAATCTGTGAGTTATCTTGGGGTAAACACTGCAGGCGCAAGTGCCACCGGTGAGTATTCAGGGCAAACAGGAAATGGGTTAAAGGAAAGCATGAGCATTATGAGTACAAAACTAGAAGCTATTAATAATAAAACATGACATTTTCAGATCTTAAAAACTAATAGCTAAAATGAAAAAAAAAATTCTGGAAAGGTTTAACACTGATTTGGATAACACAAAAGAAAAAAATATATTTGAGTTGAAAAAGGGTAACAGAATCTATCCAAATTGAAATAGCAAGGAAGAAAAGATGGCTGAAAAAAAAAAAAAGCTAAAGGGAGAATAAGTCACCTGTGAAAAAATATAATAGAGTTTAAAATCTCTGTAATTGGAATCTTGTCAGTAAAGGAGACAGGGTAGAACAAATATTTAAATAAATAATTTTCAAAATATTTTCAGACTTAATGATGAAAATCAACCCATAGGTCAAATAAGCTCAATGAACAATAAGCAAGACAAGCACAAATTAATATACATCAGGACATACTAAAATAAAATTATTGAAATGCATGGATGAAAATAAAAACAAAAATGTTGCCAGAAAAATAAATGATATCATTACATACAGGGAAACAAAGAAAAGAAATAACTGATAGAACTTACTAAAAAGTATGCAAATAAGAACATAATAAAATGATAATTTAAAAATGCTTAGAGACAAATCTGTCAGCAGAATTACACAGTCATTGTGTTCTTGTATTAATTATCTGTTGTTGATGCTGAAAGTATATAACAAGAAATGCTAAGATACTCAAGTGAGGAAACTATGGGATTAATAAGATAATTTGTTATATTAGCTCAAATTTCAAAGCTTTTTGCTATTGCAGCAAAAAAAAAAAGACATTGGGGTAAATTTATATATTTATCAGCCATTCAAATGATCTCTTCTGCAAAATGTCCAAGTTTTTGCCATTATTTACTATGTTATATGTTTGCTTTTTATTGCTTTCTATACTATATTTTATTATATACTGGACATAAAGGATATATGAACTGAGGATAACTTCTGTCCTCTGCATTGATTTTTATTGTCTTAAAGGTATACTTGATAAATACAAGTTCTCTGTTCTGTTCTTTTCATCCATCTGTTTATATTTGGACCAACATCACATTGTCTTATTCATTATAACTTTGAAGTGGTTATCGTCTAGCTTTGTTTTTCTTCAACATTGCTGTGACTGTTTCTGTTTTTTTAAATATATTTTCATATAAATTTTAGAACTGCAATCTCAATTTTCATAAAAATAACCTTAAGGAACTTTGATTGGCATTGCACTTAATTTATATTTTAATTTGTGTGGACTGACACAAATTAGTTAATCCATCAATGGATTGAGTTAATCCATCAATGGTTGTTTTTCTTCTTGTATCTTTCTTTGACAGATTTTCAAATGTTAAACTTTTATAGCACTCCTAAAATAGACCCAAGTTGTAATATGGTATGATTTTTATATATCTCTGATTTCAATTTGCTATATTTAAAAAGAATTTAAAATACTGATTATGAAATAAATGCTGTTTTTTCATCAAAACTTTTTTTTACCAGATTTCATAAC
This sequence comes from Pteropus alecto, assembly GCF_000325575.1. Taxonomy (NCBI): domain Eukaryota; kingdom Metazoa; phylum Chordata; class Mammalia; order Chiroptera; family Pteropodidae; genus Pteropus; species Pteropus alecto. The sequence continues at coordinate 16,859,156 of NW_006434839.1, forward strand.
AGTAAATATATGATTTAATTTTTAAAAAGTTATGGCATTTTTAGTTATCTTATTGTTATTTATATCTAGTTTAATTTTACTGTGGTTGGAGGACATAAGATAAATTAGTTCAATCTTTCAAAATTTACTTAGACTTTATGGCCCGGTACATGATTGATTTAGGGAAATGTTCTATGTGCTCTTGAAAAGAATATGAAGTCTGTTATTATTGGTTGTTGTGTCCTCTGTTTACATATTGGATAGAGTTATTAGTGTTCAAATATTATGTAACCCTGGAGATTTTTTTCTTGCTTGTTGTCTATCTACTGCATAGGTGTGAGATTTCTACTATGATTGTGAATTTGTCTATCTTTGCCTTTTATATCAATTATTCATACTTTTTATTTTGATATGATGTTAGGTTTACATAGGTATAAAACTAATACAGAGATTTATACATGATATATAATATATAATATAGACATATCTGTATTATATAAACATAAGATTTTATTTTATTACTTTAAATGCAGTGCAGATGCTTTACTTCTGTTTAATTGCTTTTATCTACCTACCATTTAAAATATAACTGATATAGGTATTTCCTTTATATATGAGAACCATATCATATGATGTTATATTAATTTCAACTGACAAATATTATTTAAGAAACCAGAAAAAGGAAATCTGTTATATTTATCCACATTTTTTTACTCATTCTCATGTCCTGAAATTCTAGCCTTCTACTATAATTCCTTTCTGTTTAGAAAAATTATTTAAGCTTTCAGGGTAGGATTACTAATAATTTTTTCTTTTTTTTCTTTTGTCCATAAATCTCTCTATTTCCTTCATTCCCAAAGAATATTTCACCAACCACCAAATTCACTTTTGACAGTGATTTTCTTTCAATAGTTGATGTTGTGCCACTTCCTCTGGTCTCTATGGTTTCAGATAGAAAATCTGCCATCAACTGAATTGAAAATCCTTTATAAGTTATGTGGTGTTTCTCTGGCTTCTTTCAAGAATTTTTTTCTTTGCATTTAGCTTTCAGAAGTTTACTTATTTTAATGTGGATTACTTTCATTCATCCTATATGTTGTTCACGCAGCTAATTTAAATTTGTTTATGACTTTCTCCAATTTGTGGAGGTTTCTAGTCATTATTTTCTTGAATATTTTCTGAGTTCTGTTCTCTCACTACCTTATATATAAACTTTTTATCGAGTTATTCATATAACCTTACTTCAACCATATGAATGTTAGTTTTTTTGTTATTGTCCCACAGAACCCTGAGGCTCATCATTTTTTTTTCAGTTGATCTTCTCTGTGTTTCAGATTGAGTAAATACTATTAATCTGTTCACTGATCATACCATCTTTTATCTGCATTTTATTATTAAACAAATCCATGACTTTTTTATTTGTGTTATTTTATTTTTCTGTTCTACACTTTCTATTTGATTTCTTTTTATAATTTTTATTTCTTTGCTGAGATTTACATTTCTTTTTCAATTTTCAAGCCAATGTGTTGCAGCCTTTTTCTATTTGTTTTAAAATCCTTATCAGTTAATTCCAACATCTGACTTATTTTGGTGTTGACACATTTTATTGTCCTTTCTCATTCAACTTATGATTTGAATAAATGGAATAAATTTAACAAAACATGTGAAGGACCTTTATAATGAAAACTATAAGACCTTGTTAAAAGAAATCAAAGATACAAAGAAATGGAAAGATATTCCGTGTTCTTGGATTGGAAGAATCAACATGGTTAAAATGACCATATTACCTAAAGCATTATACAGATTTAATGCAATCCCCATCAAAATCTCATCGGCATTTTTTAAAGAAATAGAAC
>NW_006434839.1:16862245-16894306 GCF_000325575.1 Pteropus alecto
CTGAAACTTATGGTAACCAATGTTACCATAATAAATGAAATAAATCTTAAAAAAAATAAAATAAATCTTAAAAAAAATGAATGAAATAAATGAAATAAATCTTAAAAAAAAAAAGAAAAAGAAGAAATTGAAAGAGAGAAAAAAATTCTTATCAGTTAATTCCAACATCTGACTTATTTTGGTGTTGACACATTTTATTGTCCGTCCCCATTCAAGTTGTGATTTGTCTTGTTCTTGGTATAATTAGTAATTTTTTTATTGTATCCTGGGAGTTTATATATTATATTATGAAACTCTTATCAAGAAGGCTCTTTCTGAGGTGCAGCATAATGGCTAAGTGGCTGTGTATGCTCAACTGCTCACTTAGAGCCAGTTGTGACTGATTCATACTACGTCATTGCCGAAGGGCTGAGAGGGAGTTTAGATTTCTCAACTCTGCTAGCACTTTCTCTGCAAAAGTGAAACAAAAGTCTCACTTCCAACCATTTTGCTCTGCCCTGTTCATGCTAGATGGGCATGTAGACTCAGCTGCTACTGGATTCTGCTGACACCATGGGACAGGGTAAAGCTTAGTGGTAACTAGTCCTATCTGTCACCACCTCATTAAGCAATGTAATTGCTGAGAAGGGGTGAAGGTTCAGCCTGTTGATAGATTATTGATTATCTCTGATTGATGGCATTTATTGTCCCTGGTTAAAATATAGGAAATAGATAGGCAACTGAGATATCCAATTTTACTTTGTTTATGACAACTTCATTGATTTAATATGAATATTTATAAATATATATTTATAAAGTATATTTGAAAGTTAAAGTAAAATTGTATAAATTAGAATTGTATTTTATTCACTTTAAATGTATTTCACACAGAAATTTTATATATTATAGAAACAGGTTAAAAAACAACATAAAATTGATTTTAAATGTTAGCAAAATAAAAAGTATGCTCATAAAACTCTAGTATTTTTAACAGAATTCATCCTAAGTCCAGAAAAAAAATGTATTTTCCAGACTTTTAAGAGCCACATGTAAAAACTCTGCTAAGATTCAATAGGAAGATATCTGAAGTGTCTCAACATTTTGCCACTAATTGGTCATTTTAAGTTCAGAGAGTTTTCAAGATTAACTTAAAGAAAATGAATAGCTATGCTTATTCACTTATAATTAATGAAAATAAAAAAGCAAAGACATTTCTCTTTTTTGAAAGCTCTGGAATTTTTGCAACATCTCTTTAGAACTAATGTCTGCACATAGTGTATGCACTGTTATTATTTTCTTAATTAAATTATGGTTGGTAAGAAATGTAATGTCATGGACAAACATTATTGGTTTCTATATTTAAAGAAAATATTGTTTCTAAAACAATTTCACATGTGAATAAAAGGCAGTATAGAAAACTTCACAACTAATGACATTTAAGATATTTTATCAGTCCGAATGATCTTAAAGCTGCACATGTCCAATGTCAAATAGAATACACAGAAGTTCTAATATTCATAAAATTCCTTCTATTCTTAAAATATACAATGAAAGTGGTGATAAACTCATGAGAAGCAAGACTTCTAATAAATGGAATACAATGTAGTCTTATTAGTAAGATTCCTTTCCAGGATCAATTTCTGCAAAGTATAAGATGTCAGCATATTGAAAGCCTTATAGTTTTCTGAATCAAGTCATGCCGGTAAGTCTTTGCTGATAGTTCTGAAAATAATGCAGGCGAAGCTATAACAAATTGTTCTAACTGAATTTCAATGTCTCATTCAATTAGATGAAATTTAAACACATCAAACATTGTATTATTTATAAATAATCACATAATATTACATTCTATTGTCTACATTCCAAAAATAAGTAGAGAAAATAATTATTTGACTATTTTTCTTAAATTTAACAAGAAAACATTTACATAACTGCAAGAAGATGGTATAGTTTGAGTGCCAGCTGTAGCTATGGTTTCAAAAGGGAAAATAAGTAAAACCTATATTTTGTCTAAACATAATACACAGAAATGTTTTGAGGGAATGGATGTTGTATATTGCAAATTGGAACATCTCTTTCACTTTTTTGTTTCTCGTGTTTGATTATTACTACTTAGTAACACACAGAGTTTCTTTTGTCCATGATTTTGTTTCTCTTATGGTGTTACTCAGAAACTGGTTCTCAGTCTCCTCTTACTCTTCATACGTCTGCTATTTATGATTTCAATGACAATTACATTGGTAAACAGATATACAGATAGGCAGACAGATCCATAGATAGGCAGTTAGATACATGGATTCCATACATAGGTATCAAATATGGGTTTGTATTTACAGTGGTCTTTTAGAAAGATCTTCTAGGCATCTCAAAATTGAAGAAAAATATGTGCTAATGTATCAAAAACTATAAAGGTATGTAATGATTATTATTTATATATTAATTATTCTTACATCTTTAGCTCAATAAATTAATGAGAATGCAAAAATATTTTGAGATAAATACAAAATTTTTAAAATAGAGTAATATTTTTTACATTTTTTTATTGAATTGGTGGGCATATTTTGAATTAACAGAGAAAATGTCATTAGAATACAAATGAGAATCATTTTGTGCTTTTTTGAAATATATGCTATTAATTCAACTTATACAAAAAATAGACTACATAAAGAGACATATTTTTAGAGAGTGCATTGCTGCCAGGATGAGCAAAATTACCTTATAATTGAAAGAACTGAGTAAAAGAATAAGTTAAGTCAACCTATTCTAGAAATGGCCATAACGCCCACAGGGTTCTTTTCATTAAAAACTTAAATTCAAAAAAATATTAAACATTCTTGGCACAGGACATAAACAAAATACTGTGCAAGAATTACCTTCATTAGCATTTGCACATGTTCTAAACAGAACAACTTTAAAAACCATTTATGGACACTGGTTTCCTTTCAAAGAGCTTTCAGTGCAAATGCTGCCAAATGTCTCTCTCATCTCTGATTCTGAAATATTGGTCTGATGTGATGTAGCAAATGGAGGCATCCTGCAGGATTCTGATAGAATTTATTGTTGAAACAGAGAAGACCTGCAAGGGAGTTTGTACGAAGCCTTGTATGTCATTGTGTGATTTGTTTCAAGCAGTTGCGCTGTTCACCACAACCTTGTGGCTATATTGTATGGAGAAAACCTGTAAAGTCTGTGTAAAGTAAATAAAACAGTTGTTTTTATTAAGGACTCTGTGAAACACAAGCTTGCTTGCTTGCTTGTTTGCTTGATTGATTGATTGATGGCCCGATAACATGTGAGACAAGTAGAGAAAGAGACTTCTTCCCACTTCTACATGGAAAAAGACATGGCTTGACACATCAGAGGACAAAAGGACTTTCATCAGAGTCCTTCTCTGCTGTAATGGAGGAAAACAGTAGTAGTAGCAAAATATCATTTCAAGTGGCTTCCAAGTCAGAAGTCCATGAGAAAAACTGGAGCAAAAGGACACAAGAGGATTATATGTGTGACATATCCTCAAGAGACCAAGAAATATGTGAATGATGGTACTGAAGGGATGTGATACTATGCCTTATGAAGGTAGGAATTCGGTTCAGTGACATTTGTCTGGTTATACATGGGAAACAACAGGTCACATCAGCAATTAAAATTATACTCAGAAAATGTTTTATCAGAGCACTTTTTTTCCTTAGTTAGATTTAATCTGAATAAGATATTAAATGTATTCAACAATAATGGGAATCACCCATATTTGCCACCTAACATCCTAACAATGCATACATATTGCATCTTTATTTTTTCACATCTATGATATAAACATAATCACAATGACACCAATTTATGCCACTAACATAAATAGCAAGCTATGTAAAAATATGTAATAATATTGCTTCTTAGAAAAGTTGTTTGGTGAATCTATTAATTTCATTCTTATATACTACATTTATAATTTTTTTTACAATTTGAAGCACATTTATACTATTCATATATTTGTTCATTCACCTATTAATTATTATGAACTGCTTGACAACTGTACATCATCAAAAACATACTCATAATGAAAAAGCATTGCTACCTGTGGTATATTCTATTTAATAATAAATTAAAAGTAAGTACACATTAACATTTTGTGCTAATAAATACCAATGAATACCACTTTCCCTTCCCAATATATTGTCTTTGAAGTACTAAAACAGTTAATAGAGATGATACTTTCCATTTTTTATGTAACAGACCTACAGAGATGGTCTTACAGTGAATATCACTGAGTCAGATATAAAAGATGGATTGTCGTTGCTGTTGGGACAATACAGTGTAGAATTTTACAGTGATCACATGGAGTACTAAGTGGATTAGATTCTGGAAAATTTGTAAATTCGTTCTAGATGTTCTAACTATGTTTCGATTAATTCATTTGTCCATTTAGATAGTTATTAAATTATTATTAAAGATAAGGTTGTGCATCATAAAAAAAAAAGTCCCACAAAGTATAGAGTGCAGCATCTTGAAATAAAATATGGTAGCCTGCATTTTTGCTAAAATTATAAAACAAAAAGACTTATAAAGTAAAAAAAGAATATCTTTTCAAGCATCTCAAGTAAAAATATAAAAAGACTGTTGTACTATTACAAATTTTATTAAATCAGAAGCTATTGAGAATGTTTTCCTTTTATATTTTATCTTTGAAATCCAACTATTCACATTAAGCAATGGTCAAGGGAGGAAGAAAACTACACTCAAATCCTTAGCAGTATCTCTGAAAGAACTCTGACAACTATCAGCAAAGTAAAAGAAAAAAATAAACTGAGTTCATGGTGTTACCTAACTCCAACTATAGAGAGGAAAATTGTCAGTAAAGGCCTATTTTGAGAAAATTTCATTGTTTAAACAGCTGGCTTTAAGATAGCAATAATAGTCTCCGAGTAAAGCTGTAGAACTGAGATGCAATTACGCCCTAGCCACTATGCCAAATAGACCTATTAGCAGCTCTCCAGCATTGAAAGACTCTGAACTCGACTCTGTCAAAAACAGTTCAGAGAATTAGCAACATAAAGGAAGAAAGAGCTGCCTTTGCTTCTCCACAGATTTCAACAAGGCAAAGGGGCATAGGATTTAAGTATATAAACTTGATTGGTGAGACTTTCAGAAATATGATCTAAATTATATCTCACAAATGTTATAATACAGAGGTGGAACTAGAGCTTATATTAATGATTACTTTTAAAAATATAAAATACAGAATAAAAGTAACTATATTTATTGAGTTTCTGGCAATATCCTAGGTGCATTATGACCAAGACTTCATTAAATCACATACTAATTATATTTATAAAAGGAAATGCTCTGAATCTTAAATTATACTCTATATCTTAAATTATTCACAGGTAAATTGGGCTACAAACGTCCTCTCACTTCACAAACACAAACCTTTACCAAATGAAAGATTCAGAAGGTAAATATTTAAATAGAAATGATTGAAGACATGTTGTAATAAACCACTTAGGTACAGGAGACTTGAGAGCTTGTGATGGACTCTAAATTCAATTTAATATTTACCCTCATTGGTTATTTTGCAAAACATGATCTCATCCCTTCCCCCCTCAATTGTTTAACTGAGGGCTAGTATTCAAGGCTGGATACTAATTAAAGATACAAATGTTCCTCTGAATATTCCAGACTATGCAATTTTCAAATAGAGTATAAATTCCTGAAGACAAGAACAGTATCTTTCTCATTTGTGGCCTTCATAATACCTATTCTAGTATCATGGGAATAGAAGGCTCTTTAGTTCATTATTTTAAATTCTTTTTTTCTACTGTTTTTGAAGACTTAAAGAAAGGATTGGGTTTGATTCTAACAACTACCTTTGGGAGAGCCATCAGAATGAATATATTAGCTCATTGCCCTGCCCTCATTAAAATAGTTTATAGAGCAGAGGTCCCCAACCTTTTTTGGCACCACGGACCAGTGCTCCTATGAGACTCTAATGCCTGATGATCTGAGGTAGAGCTGAGGAGGTGATGCTAGCACTGGGGAGTGGCAGCAAATACAGATGAAGCTTCGCTGGTTCCCCTGCTGCTCATCTCCTGCTGTGTGGCCCAGTTTCTAACAGGCCATTGACTGGTACCTTCCGCAGTCCAGGGACTGGGAATCCCTGCTATAGAAGACAGTGTATTTTAGTGGTTCAGGGCATTGTCTTCCATATCTTACTTCCTTTGTTAAGATTCTAGCTCTAGCCATACTAAATCTGTGAAGGCAAAGTTATATAAACTCTCAAAGTTTCCGTTTGGATATCTGTGAAATGGAGATAATAACCAAATCTACATATAGAAAATGAATGTGATTGTTATTTATGCGTAAAATTTATTTGATGTACTCTTAGCACATAATAATAACAACGGTTCATCATTATGTTGTCTTCAGTCATCAAGAGCATCCTAGAACTTTTGAACTTTATGTGCCTATATATTTCCTATTGTTACTGTATCAAATTACCACACTTAGTGGCTTAAAATAACCCAAATATATTATTTACAACTTTGGAGGTCAAAAGTACGAAGTAGGCCTCACTGAGCTAAACTCAATTTGTCGACAGAGCTGCATTTTTTACTATACGCTCTAAACCACAATCTGCTCTCTTTCTTTTTTCAGTTTCTGAAGGCCTTCACATTCCTTGGCTCATAGCCCCTTCCCTTCATCTTCAGAGTTAAAAGCATAGCATCTCCAATTCTCTCACAGACTCTGACCTCTTGCTATTATCATTCACTCACAAGGACTCCTGTGGTAATTTTGGGTTCATTTTGATAACTTAAGATGTTCTTTCCATTTTAAAATTACTACTTACTCATACCTAATAGGTAAAGTAACATATTTGCCAGGGGTAAGGTAACATATTCAAAGGTTTAAGAGACTTAAAATTGGATGTCTTTGGAGGGAGGGGTTGATTATTATGCCTACCACAGTGCCCACAGAGTAGTCAATATTGTCTTTATTCCTTCCAATAAACTCACTGTGATACGTATACATCAGTAATAATTAAATATACTACGTTCATTAAAAGTAATGACACTTATTTTGGTGTATTTTAAATAGTTACTAGAATCTATTTAGGATATTTTTTTTAAATGTAGAGTATTTGGTGCAACATATAAACCATGTTGACATTTTAGAATTTGTAGTTTTCCTAAAGCAACACAACTGTTGAAGGTAGGCAGAGAGTGATTAAATACATAAGCATAAACTCTTAATGACTTCTCGTTGATATCCATTTAATTGTTCCCATACCTTGGAGATGTCTTTGTGAGTGCTACTCTATCGTTTAATAGGGAAAGGTACTTCGTGAATGCCATCAAAATCAATTACTGTTTGTCCATTTGGGGGTGGGGCAATGAGGCAGAGAATTAACCTCCTTTTGCATTGAATTTCCAATGAATTTCAATTTCCAATGAATTTCCAAAGTCATTTACAATTTGACAGTTAAATCATTTACTACTGCAGACATGGTCCTGTGGAATATTTGCAAAAATGCAGCTTATAGGGTGCAAGAAATATATCAGCTGTGCCATGACAGCATTTAAAAATATATTTGCTTATTTATTTTAGCTCTCAAAATATCCTGAAGTTCGGGAACTACACATTTTAATTTTATTAGTAAATAAGTCTCTAAAACCAATAAGAGATTCCTATGTTCTCTGAAGCAAACTAAAATCCTCCAGGCATTTAGTTAAATCATTCCAAATTTTACATTAATGATAAAGTTAAATGTTAATGTCAAAATCTGAATGTTGATTAACATTACATTAAATTCATTTGATAATAAATAAGCATGTAACACTTATAAATTTTGACTTCTATATATGATGAATTACAGTAAAGGAATCAATTGCTTTTGATAAAGAAAAATAAATTTCGTATCTTAATAGATTTTATGGTCCATTTACCTTTTAAATTCTAAGATGTTGAAGCAGATAATATAAATATATTAAAGTTCTATTTCGGTAAAACTTTTTGTGGATTTTATAATTTATTTTAAAATTTAAATATTAAAAAAAAAAAGTTTTTTCCCATATGACATGTGATAAGCTTGGAAGTCACTATTTCTATTCTCACAAGAAAAAAAACAAACAAACTCATCAAACTTAAAATTAACAACTCTTCTTAGATGCATCAAAGAATTGAGATCACAAGGCAAATGTATGCCCCCAAAATAGGGATTGGTGGAGAGGAAAGGAGAGAGAGAGAGAATCTGTTCATAACTTCTCAGTAGTAGAAGCCCAGGATCAGAAGCCCACAGCTGGAACCAATATTAGTAGGAAGACTTTAAGTTGTAATCGAAAAATGGCTAGAGGCTCAATGTAGACTAGCTTTGAAATTAACCATAGGGCTATAGAATGTTTCTTCTCCCCGTTACACTTTTCCACCTCAATTGGTCAGGGTGCTGTATGATAAAAGAGGATTGCAGCTTAAATTACAACTTTCAAATCTTATTTAATGAGTCTCTAGGAAAATTTATTGCCAACAGGGGTGACAAAAACAAGAACAATAGAGAAAATTTTAACTTCTGATACAACTACAATATACCATAAACACAGTTTAACTTCTAGCCAGATAATTATAAAACCTCATACTAAAAGTCAATTTACCTAAATTCTTCAGTGCTTTTTATGGAACACATCATTTCCAGCTTTCAAGAAAAGTTAAATTCCAAGGAAGAGAACAGAAATCTGAAGAAAACAAAGCAAAAATCAGATCCAGAATCAACTATTGCAGAAATTTTGGAATGATCAGATAGGACATTTGAAATAGCTAAGATTAATATGTTAAGGGATCTGTAAGAAAGAAAAGGGAACACTAGAAATCAAAACAATATAACATAATGAAAAATACATTTGATGGGCACATCAGTAAACTGGATATAACCAAGGAAAGAATCAGTGAGCTAGAAGATAAAATTCAATAGAAATTTCCAAAATTTAAATGCAAAGAGAAAAAAGAATGGAAAAGAGAACAAAATACGCGAGAAGAGAACAATTCCAAAGATTGCAATATATATTTGTAATGACAATACCAGAAAGAAAAGAGAGAAATAAGAAATATTTGAAGGAATAATGGCTGAGAATTTTGCAAAATTAGTGACATAAACCAGACCAGAGACACAGGAAATTCTGCAAATAGCAACAGGTCATTTTCCAGCTGTTTTATTTCTCATGTAATTTTATTACAAATCTCATGAGGTAAGTATTATCACTATCTCACAGAGAAAAATCACCGAACTTGGATAGGTAATGAGCAACTACAAGGAAACTATAACACTGGTGACCTTGTTCCCTCAGCCTCACATTTATATTTTAAATTGATTTAACTGCTGGTTAGTACCTTTATGTGTGTGTGTGCATTTTTTTTCCAAAATGACCCAATATTGGTTAGTCATTAAAGATTTTCAATAATTAAAATTTCAGAAAAGTGAAATAATGAGGTTTTTATTTTTCTGCAAGGATTCCCAGGTGTACTTCCTGTACTTATAATTTGTGAATTTAGAATTTAAAAAGGTATGTACATAAAATTCTTCCAATTGCTATTTAATTCCCTCAAGAAATCATTTCACAAAGACACAAATTTTGAAGATATCTGCAATGAAATATTAAAGAGATCTAAATTATTTATCACTGGAGAGTGAAAAAGTATATTGTATTATTTTGGGCTCCTAATCTGTAGGGATGTGGATTTTGAAGCAACAAGAAATATTTAAAAATAAATTTATCCTGGCTACGTATAGGCAATTTAAGAACAAAAGCTACAGTCTGTTTGAATATCTCTCTAAAATTCAGAACATTTCATTTTTTTCTACATAAGGACATATTTCTACTCCTGTAGAGGGTAATAAATATTTATTCATATAAAATGTTCATTGAATAAAAATAGACTAGGAATAAAATTACTCAAAAAAATTTGCCATTACAGGATTAAAGAATAACATTTAATGGTATAATCATTATCAATATTTCTATGAAATCTTCCTTATGCATTCTGGTAGACTGCTAAATCAATCCATATCAGCCAGAAAAAGAAAGATAAACTAATGAGAATACAAGTGAAAGTAAATTGATACCAGGTCAGTAAAACAGAATAAATGAAGCATTTATTGGAATGTATTCAGACTATTTTTGCCATAATTGGGTGAGCAAATGAGACTGAATATCTACATTTTCAAAAGACTAAAGATACTTTAATAGTGTTTTTCTACATAAAATTGCCAGATAGAATATTTCCTAATACTACCTAGTGAATTTTATTAAAGTAATTTAGTTATTTAGTTACTTATTATCTGAAGCTTTTTCCACTTCACATTATCACGTTGTCCATGTAGAAAGACTCTCAAGACAGTTACTACAACAGGTTAATATATTTGGAGAGATGGTTAGTGAAATTAGAAATGCTAAATATAGACAGAGAGGAAATATTTGAGGATTACTGAGAAATCTGCATTTCTTCAAACATCTACTCCAACACTTGAAGTTCTCAGTTAAAATCAATAACATAATAGAATAAAGTTTGGACTGATCTCTGGATGTCTGTGAGGAAGCTGCACTTGTAATTCCTGAAAACTCTCAGCAATGGGGGTGTGAGGGAGCAAACGGTGCTGGAATAGGGAAGTCAGAGCTTGGAATGGTAAAATGCTGGGGAGGTCATTTTTTTCTAAATGGGATAGAATGACAACAAGATAAACATTATATGTCTCAGAAACATTTTGCCAAAAAATGGCATTATATTATTTTGTTTTCTGTGGAATGACAGATAAGAATTTTAATAAAATAATATCCACCAATACAAAAGCTAACATTTATCCAAAATTTAATGTAATAAGTTTAATAATAATAGTAAAACAAACATATTAACAAAAAATGAAAAAAATGCCTTAACTTTTCATGTTATCAAGATATTTATAAAAAGCTTTTACTTTTCAGTGGAATGCTTTGGCTTATAATCCACCCTCTAGATAAACACACATATACATACACACTATTAATACAGAATACAGGCTATAATGCTCCAACTATGGTGTTACTTTATAAAAATCAAGTGCAAACCATTTTCAAGGAAATCTCTGAAGTAATAATTTAATACATTTTCAGAATAAATTTATCTTGTGTTATTTAAAATATGTATTCCTATACATAAGCTAAAATCGTACTCTCATTAAATGATACACCTAACAAATCTTATAAACACTTAAGATCACATAAAAATCATTTTAAATATTTAAAAAATAGAAGTAAATTAAGTAACTGTCTAGCATATTCAAATTCTATTTGATGGTAATATCATCATTGAATTTGATCCCGTAAAGTGAAACAGATGGCAAAAATAAATTGTTTATACCACATATAACATGTGCAAAAGGTTAATTGAATTGCCCTGTTATCAATTCAGAAAACAAATATGCAATGCTATTTCAACTTTTTCTTTGTAGTTCAACTCGACTAGTGCAGTTACATTAATTACTATAATGATTTAGCTCTATTAGAAATGGACATTTAGAAGATTAATTTATTTTAGAAATCAAATGTTCTTTAACCTCTTAAAAGATCATGTTATGCTCATGACATTGCATATGACATTCAGATATGCTTTCAATTACTTAATATGATTGAAGAACAACACTTAACCAATGGTGACATTTTGTTGATCTGTTCCATGTGCAAAAACCAATAAAAAAATTTCATGCCTGGGAAGCTCTCTCAGACACATCCTGGAAAGCATACTGAAGCCACTAAAAATTGCGTAAGAAGATAGTGATGTTTGCTGGCTCTAGGCTCCTAAAGATATGAAAAAAAAACTATGAAGAAAGACACCTTGTGTCATAAATTTCAACTCTGTAGTCCGTAGACATCTCACTTGTTACTTCTTATATTTTTGCTATTTTAATACTTTTTCTTTCATTATTATTTATGTTTCATTTTCATAATTTTAATTAGTTCTATGAATGGAAATATCCAATAAAATTCTCACCTCTATGTGTAAGATTTGAAATAGTTTATTATTTTAAATTGTGTGTATGTGCATGTGTGTGTGTGTGTCTTTAAGCTTAAAGACTATCTTCAAGTTTCTTATTAAAAGATTCCTAGTCATGCTCATATTTATATCTCTAGTTTATATAATAGAGACTGACACCTGGTAGTGTTTTAAATGATTTTTAAATAAATAAGTTTTTAAGGTTTTAATGTGCACCAATTTCTAGAATATTCAGCAGTACTAGAGGAAATAAATATAAACATGTTAATTAAGTTAAATTCAGACTATCTTTTCCAAGGTCCATATTTATATTTTGGAATTGTTAATGGTCATTAAGTAAATGCCTTAGTTGAACCTCAAACTTAAACTAAATTAAAACATACTACTTTATTTATTTATTTATTTTTATGTATCTGTACTCATCAGTGTCTTAGTGTTAAATCTCCAGTCCCTGAACTCACTTTTGACTATGGCCCGACTATGAGTTTTCCAATTACTTCCTAAATCTGCCTACAGCTAAAATTGTTCAGCCCACTCTACTGCCTAAAGATATTGATATATTTTCTACAATTTGCCCTTGCTTAACTGGAACCATATATTTTCTTTCCCACACACTTCTATTCCAAGCCACCACCATTTTCCATAACATATTCTGTAGTCTTCTACTCCTAAGTCTTTCCTCAAAGTGTTCCTTCTAAGTGGAAAATTCTCCTTCTCTTCACCTCCATACCTCCCATTTATACTCATACAATTCTTAGTAGTACATTAAACAAATAAATGACCCTCTCTGTCTGAAAAGACTGAGAAAATTGAGTTCTAGCCACTAAATATATTATAGGTAATTATGTTTTAAAGTTTTCAGTGGGTTCTGATGTATTATCTATTATTAGACATACTCACCATAAACAAATGAAAAATTTGATGAGATTAGTGTTTGCAGAAATAAGCAATTATAGTCAGGAAGGTGATAGAATATTATCCCTGTTAGAGCTACTGGGAATCAGTATCAAATTATCAGACTGGATATTGGAAACAATCAGGACAGAGGATTGCAAACAAGAATTCTGATAGGAATAGTGACAATCATCAATGGCTGGTAAGCTAAGGAGCACTGAAGATCAGGGTGAGAGAGCATTGAGATAGTGTTTGGATTTAGGCTAATGAGAAAACGAACAAACAAACAACAACAAAAAGGACAAATCCAGAGAATCTTCTAGCCTATAAAAAATTGTCTAGGGTCCTTACATACATACATAGGGAGGGAGGCTAACTTCATCTTGAATAAGTTTTATAAGTAACAGGATGCCCAGCTCAAATGCTTGAGCCCTTGGAAACTTAATAACTCAACTATATTTAAAAAGAAATAAAGGAGGAAGAGGAAGTACATGTGTCGGTGGGACAGAAGAGGAGTACTAGCAATTCTAGTGGAATAATATTGAGATAATAAGATTCCTTGTCATAGAAAACTATTCTTTCCAGTAACAAAATGATAGACTTAATACCTAAGTTGTATAGATTACTGGTCCTCAGCAGAACTGATAGACTATTAAAGACTATGGTGATCACATTCAGCCAATCACAAATAAAAAACAGCTAATCTAAACTATGAGCAAATAAACAATTTCCTGTGAGCCAGTGGTTCTATAAGTGGATGTATATAAAATATATGTAAATAAGCAAACATATATTGTTATGCTTCATAATGATCAAATATCAATGGTGGACATTTTGCTTTCACTAGTATTGTTCAGGACTGATGCTACTGGCAAGTATGGCAACAGTAATGATATATAATATAAATAATATATTAACGATACGTGGAATAGCCTTAAAAAGAAAGGAATCTTATATTAGATAAAGATCAATAGATACAACTTTTCATTATTACCTACAATCACACATTCAAAGGGCCGAATTGCATGATTTTTTTTTTCTTTTTACCCTCCTAGGTATTTTATTACTTGAATTGCCATAATGTGTTATGTATATACTCACAAGTACTCTGAATGATTAAATTTTACAAGAACTGCATCTAAAATTCACCTGACAAAAATATGTGAAAGTCCTTTAGGCAGTATTCTGTGCATTGGAAAGGGAAAAGCATTTCAAAGTCAATGTTCTCTGGGTAATCACACAGTATAAGAGTGTATTGCTTCCTAGAGATACTACATCTTACTTTTGAGACCTAACTAGAACTATTCAGGGCAGCAAGAGATTAGTAAAGTAGTATGCCTTTAAGCTGTATCTGGTTACTGAAATTCTAAAAAATGGAAATAGTATTGAACAATTATCAGAATCATATGAGAAATGTATTCCTTGAAACCAGAGTCCTTGCAATATGACATATATTGACAATCTTAAATTTCTTCAAGTGAAGATAATAAATAATAGCTTTTTATAAAGTAAATATCTTGACATTATTAATGTTAACATACCCTCAACTCATGTCAAAAGGGAGAATAATTTTATCCTTGAATATGTTCTTAATTCTGTTATCATTTATATATCTTACATATATTATTAATATTTGTACCTTTACTCTTTCAATTCATCATGACAGCATTATGAACATGATCTAATGTATTTAATTTTCTTAATTGAAAATTTAAGATATAGCTGCTTCCCAATGAAAACACTCTTGGTTTTGTTAAAAACATAACTTTAGCACAAATTTTTATATATTTCATAAAAACTTACAGAGTCGACATAAATGTGAACTAACTCACAAAAAATATTTCAATATTACTATAAGTTTAATTTTACTATAAGAAAATCAATTATGATAATAATTTATTTATTATTATGTGTGTCAGTCCATTTCTCCAGGACACATGCTTCTGTCCAGCAATCTGAAACAGATTTTGTGATATATAGAGATAATCTAAACCCTCAATAAATATTTCTGGATTTCTTATTCCTCCAGGAATCCTAAGCAGTGTAATCTTCTCTTCTCATTGATGATAACAATGAAATATCAACCAGCTTTTCTACCTAATCCCCAAATAAGAATGCTATTCAAAATGATTAATTCTCAAGGTAATATCCTCTGAATATTTTTAAAGGAGTAATGGACCTCACCTTTGACTCTCACCACTACATCTATCAAGCAATCCTAGAAGCTGCTCTTGGTAACAACCCAGCAGCTGTTGGTTACTCCTGTTGGTGGCAATGACCCCTAAATTAGCTTGGATGTGTTGCTTACACGAGTATTGGTTATTCTTGGAAGGCATTTTTATTTGGAGTAGCAGTAACTTCTAAAGCTAAAATCATAACTTCAACCGTTATTTCCTGAGAAGTCCCTGGATTATTAGAGCTATGAATAGTAGAGCAATTTTCTCAGCAATTTACTGTAAAGAGAGCACTTACTCAAGAGTCTCTAGTTCCATGGCAGCTCTTTTAAGAAATAATTTTTTTTATAACCTGCTCAAAATCACCAAATGTTGCATTAGAAAAGTAATCTCTTCATTCGCCCTGTATAGTTCTGTGGCTATCATATAGTCTTCATGTATATATTTTCTTTTCCATTTCGAGTATCCATTTTTTTGATTAGAATGCCATTTCTCAGCTTACTAGGTCAGACACATTAACTTTAAGGACCAGAATATAGACGACATGTTTCTGTCTCTGCTCTCTTCCTTCCATATTGCCTCTCATACTTTATGGGATTAGCATTATTACTTTATAGTGCCATTAAATAGGGGTTGCCCTCTATCATTATAAAAATGTTTTAAAAGTAAGATTTTTTAAAAATGAAGGATGCAATGGCAGGCACTGTTACTTACCAACCCAACATCTATTTCCTCCTTATATTCTAGTGGCATCTTAGTTTTATCTTTTGAAGAAACAATGTGTCAAACAACGTCTGACAAAAATAAATGAGTGATCATGTGTGCTTTGAAACTTCATAGAAAAAATTATCTCCCTAATTAAAGAAGTTGAAGTTAAATGAAGTCAAGAAGAAAATGATGAAGAAAAAGGGGAAAGAAGAGAAGAAATGAGAAAATCTTCCTACCTCGTCTATCTTTAAATTCAATCTAGTTCATGACTGGAACTGCAGTAGCCATCTTTCAATCATGAATTTAGCCTGATAAAGAAAGTCATTATATCAAGAATGGCAAAAACTTAGAAAGCCCTTCTCTCTTAGATGCTGTAACAGCCAACTTCTAGTATGTGAGAAAATAGTCTTGATAGTAGGCTATCAAAATATGTATTATTAGATACATATTTTCTGCCTTGCAAATAATGGCAGTCTAAATGAACCCAAAGCTTATGATAAAGATATTATAAATATAAATATAATACAAATATAGTAAAATAGCTCAAGAGAAATAAGTGTTCTGAAGAGACAAGTTTGGCCACTCATTTTCCAGCAAGCTCTTCTAAGAGCATTAGTAATTGCAGCACTGAGTCCTTAGCCCCTGAATTATAGGCTTATACATCCTTGATGATTTCTCCATAATTTAATCTCAACTTCTATATTAAAATGATTGTTTCTTAAACTATTCTTTGGGCTTAAAATCCAAAAAAAATTTTTGAAAGTTTACAAATGATATAAAACAATTCTGAAAACAATTAATATACATAATTTAAAAACTTTTTATTATTTTTATTTATCAGTTGCTATTAGCTAAATTCTTGTAGTTGGATGTCAGTGCACTATGTGCGTGTTGTGGGAGAAGCGGGGGTTGTATCCAGGCACACTTAGCTTACAAGGAATTATTTTTGGGGGGAAAGTCATGAAAACTTTTGAATATTGTCTATTGTCCATCCAGTATAATTCAGGACAAACATAGATTAAAGGTTAAAGTATGATTCATTTGTATCTCTTTCATTTCTTCAGAACAGGCTATTTTTGGTTAATTGATTTTCACAGCTTATTGAGTCATGTTCACCAGCTAAATGTCCTCTTACTTATTTTAGTGATTGTTTGCACTTGAATGGTCTATGTTGCTACTTGAAGATTAGTTTGTATCATAGTGTTAATTGTAATTTCCATTTCAGGTGTAAAGAGTCCAATCTTATTATGTCTACCTTTCTTTGAAACATTAACACATTTCTAATGTTTATGGGTAAGTCAGCTTTCCTGGTCATGATTACTTTGGAATCAAATAGAGCACAGAAAATCCTCTAGAGGTAAATGGTTGCTTAAGATCCAAAAGGTACAAAATTTGTCAAAGAAAATTAGCTTAAAAGTTTAAAATGTTTTGCATTATCTAATATTATGTTTAAAGCAAAACAATTCTCATCGCTCTTGGTTACCAGTGGTGGCTAAATTTCACCTAGTTGGAAGGTGTGACAGACTATTTAAAAAAAAAAACAATGAAAATGCAAAGAAAACAATGCTGAGTTGAATGGAAAACTCGATTTCACAGTTTGAAATTGTGTTGCCTTTTGAGAAAATATTATTCAACTTTGGATATATCAAAATATATTTTAATAATTTTCAAATGATTTTAATTATGGTAAAATGTATTTGAAATTTACTGATAATTGGCTTGTAAATGGAAATCTCATATTTCTGATTACCTGGTTGAATATTAAGCTATGTCAGTGTAAGTTAAACAAAGATATGTGGGAACACATTAGAAGCTGAACTGAAAAATCAGATTGAGGAGAAATTGTATTTCTTTTCTTTGCAGAAATAAAATGGTGGATAAGCAAAATTGAAAGCTAAAGGGAAATGAGGGCAAAAACAGTTTGTGTATATTCAATCAATAAGTACTGCTTGAGGAATAAAGCAAAGATATTTCCTCAAAAGCTAATAGTTTAATTTATAGCATTTCTGGTACCTAACTTACTTTAAAATTAGAAATTCTAAGCAATAGAAAGACTGCATGTCAATGCTCAGGAAACTGAACATTTCTGAGCCATAAATAAATTTATATAAGATATTAACTATAACAAATCTACGATGTGCATGAATACACACATTGTGGATGATCTTGATAGTGGCCATGTTGTCCATGATTGGGCTATGTGAAGAAAATTTTACTGCCTTGTTCCCTATGAGCAATAGTAGATTTTATAACAGTGCATGTTATTGTGAGTTCTTGCTGACCATTTGCTCCAGGTATAGTTGGTCACTCTCTCTTTTTACTATCTAGTAAGACTCAGATTTCTACTACTGCTTTATTCAAAATGATTCAATAACAGCTTTACATGGTCTTTTAATTTTTATAAAGCCTATGAGGGCTGCTACCATTTCCTATTCTTTTTCAGAACTTTAACACTTGCACAATGCAATGACTGACAAATTAGTCACCAGTAAATAATAATTAGATAAATATATAAATAAAAACTACCTCAAAAATATTTATCTTTGCTGTCAGGACTAAATTGAACATAACATCCTTGTCAATACATTTATCTCTATCTGTAGATGTATCAATATTTTTTAAAAATCTGGATAAGAACAAGCTACATAAATAGATTGATATCTACTAAGGTTCAGTCTACTTCTCTTTCCCAATTTGTCCTGTGACTACCCTGCTGAGAACAAACCAATGACCACTTGAGCCTAAATGATTCTTCACAGAAGTGAAGTGGCAGTTTCTTTCAGCTAACTTCCAGTTTTGTACTGGTCATTCGTTAAGTAAGCAAATGTCAGAAACTAACGTCCAAATACATGTCTAAGTTAAATGTCATTTCACATTATTATGCATTAATACTGACACTGCAATGGTACCACGACTGAAAGATATGTAGGAATTTGGTCATTGTACTTTAGAATGTTTTCAAATTGTGATTCATCCATAAGTAGACTTGATATTTCCTTTTCAAGCTTCTGTAAAGAAAGAAGGTGCTTCTATTTTATTGAGCTCTCTTGGAAAAGCCATATCTCTCCCCTAACCTTTAGCATAGTAGAAATCTTTACCCCAGTCACTCTAAATTATTCAGCATCTTATAAGTTATGATCCAATGTGCTGATGAGGTATTTTCCTCTGCCTAAGTGAGAAGGTTAGCAAATACTCTCCACAAAAACAGCCATAGAGATGGACAAACTTTACAAAAATAACAATTTTAGCATTCTGGATGTCAACCAAAGGCTTACACACAATATTAAAAACATTTATTCTTGAAAATTGCTGAACTTCAGGTAAGAACAGTGGCAGTCAGTGACATTTTTGTTGAGTCTATTCCTCTCCAGTTCCTTCTACCTCCAGGTCAGTCAGCATAGAAGTTCTGCCAGGACAGGGCAGGCAAGTGAACACAGGCAAGCTTCACTGACATAGTCAAAATGAGCTCTCCTAATTTGAATTGGGCAATGATACTCATACCCAAAGGCATTGTTGCTGGAAGTGACGATCTTGACGGCAAACCATCAGGGAACACCAATGACTATACCAGCCTGAGGATGCTATTTTTGTTGGAGCAAGCATATTCCTGGCTGAGGCTGGGTGTATATACAGTGAAGATCAATTAAGATGCATATTTTGATCCCTAGAGAAATTGCCAAAACATAACTAAAAAGTACTGTAGAAAACATGAACAGAGAAATGTAAATACTGCACTAAAAATAATTTCTAACATAAATGAAATCAGTAAAGAAAAAAATAAGAGACAGAGACACAAAAAGACACGAGAGAGAAAACACAGAAAACAAAGAGCAAAAAGGCAAATCCAACCATATCAATATTAACCTTAAACGTGAAGGTCTATGCATCCCACTCAAAAGGCAGAGACTATCAGACTGGATTAAAAAAGAAAGATAAACGACATACTATCTATAAAAGTCATCGAATAAATTGACCGTAAAGATGTGAAATAAGGCGTATCAAACAAAAGGTACATATTAAGAAGCTGAAGACGTTTGTTATTAGTTGAAATAGACATAATGTTATTATATATAGACAATATGGATATACTATATAAAAACATAATACTTTAGGAAAAAAGAGTGACATTTCATAAATAAATAATTAATTCATTAGGAAGATATAATAATTATAAAAGTATTCACATCTAACAGAGTCTCAAACTACATAAAATAGAAATTGATGGAATTGAAAAGAGAAAGAAGGAATTCAACAATAATCATTGGATATTTCAACACTCCATTCTCAGTAACTGACAAAATAACTGGAAATATAGTCAGCAAGAGAATGAGAAAAGTATTACCAATCAACTTGACTTAATTGACATATGTGAAATATATCACCCAACAACTGTAGAATACATATTATTTCAAGCATTCATGAAACATTCTCCAGAATGGATCACATGCTAGTCTACAAAACAAATCTCAATATATTTAAAATGATTCAAGTCATACAAAGTATGCTCTCTACCAAAAAAGAATTAATTAGAATTTAAAAATAGAATGAAATCTAGGATATCCTGAAATGTTTTGAAATTAAAATATCTCTGAAAAACTCATAGTAAATAAGAAATTATAAGGAATATTAGAAAATATTTTGAACTGAATAAAAAAAGGCAACATATCAAATTTATGTATATTTATAAACTTTAAAAATTACTGTATCAGAAAAGTCTCAAAGCATAAATTTAAGTTTAAAGATTAAGAAAGTAGAATTAAAGCAAACTAAACATAAAGCAAGAAAAAGGGAAAAATAATAAAGATTAGAATATAAATCAATCAAATAGAAAAATAGAAAAGATTTAATAAAATCAAAAGTTGGTTCTCTGAAAATATTAACAAAACTGACAAAATTTTAAGCAGACTAAACTGCAATAATGCAGAAAAATCAAAATAAAAAATTTAAAATTAAAGAGATTTCTCTACTGACTAGTAATTAAAATAATTTTATTGGACTATTGTGAAAATTGAAAAAATAAATAAGATAACTTTGATAAAATAGAAAAATCTCTTGAAGGAAACAACTAAAACTAATTCAAGAAGACATAGAGAACATGAATAGACTATACGATACATTCAGAAACAGAATTAGTTATTCAAAATTTTCCCACAAAGCACTGACGGCTTAATTAATGAATGTTATCAAATATATCAAAGGTTTGAAAAAGAACACCAAGTCACCAAAGCACTTACAAAAATAAAGGAGAGATTGAATACTTTTCAACTAATTCATTGTATGAAACCAGTATTTATTACCCTGATGTCATAATCAGACAAATACATAGCAAATATATAGACTACTATATAATATTCCTTGTGAATATAGCTGCAAAAATCCTTAATAAAATATTAGCATAACTCATTCAGCAATATATAATAGCGATTAGGCACCACGGCCACATCAAATGTAAGGTTGATTTAATATCTGAAAATTACTTAATGTAATATGCTGTATTAATAGAACAAAAGACAAAATTTCATCTCAATAGACGCAGTGGATTCAGAAACAGCATTTGACAATGATAGACTTACTGACAAACTAGTGGTAATAAGAACTTTCTCCTCCTGATGAAGGGCATTTGTGGGGGTGGGGGAAGCTATTATTAAACTTAACGCTGAAAATGCTGATTGTTTCATCCAAAAGATCAGGAACAAGGAAGGAAGTTCTCCCTCACCACTTTGAGCTAATATTTTACTTGAGTTTTTGGCCAGTGAAATGAGCCAAGAGAAAGATCACGCAGATGAAAACAAAGAAGTAAAACTCTATTTGCACATGAGAAGATCTTGTATATAGATAATCCCAAAGAATTAAAGAAAAGAAAAATAAGCAAAATCATACAATATAATATGGATTTACCAAAGTCAAGTGTATTTCTAAATACTAGCAACAATTAATTCAGAAACAAAATTAAAGAAACAATTTCATTCATAATAAAATAAAAAAATAAAATGCTTAGAAATAAAATTTAACAGAAGTTCAAGGCTTATAAACTGGAAACAAAATATTGCTGAGAGAAATTTTAAAAATCTAAATAAATATCCATAGATTGAAAGATATGGTATTGTCAAGATATTAATTCCCCCCCCAAATGTTCTAAAATCCAATTCAATTTTTATCAAAATGCCAATAGGCTTTTTTAAAAATAGAATTTGACAAACTGATTCTAAAGGGCAGATGGAAATGCAAAACACCTAAAAAAGCAAAAGCAATTTTGAAAAAGAACAAAGTTGAACTTAACTATCTTATTTCATAACCACTATAAAGCCAGAATTATTGCATAGTTTGATATTAGGGCAAGAGTTGGCAAATAAACAATAAAACAGAACTGAGAGTCTAGAAATAAACTTTTTTATTTATAATTAACTTTTAATAAGTGTGCCAAGATAACTCCATGGGGAAAGGACTTCTTTACCAATGATACTGGGATAATTGTATGTATGTTCATGTGCAAAAAAAGAAAAAAAAAAAAGAAAGTAAAGGAGAGATGAACTGAGATTATTGACTTACAGTATACATAAAAATTAATACAAAATCGATCATAGATCAAAATGAAAGTGTTCAATTTATAAACTTCTAGAATTAAGCATGGAACTTTTCTAATACATTTCATTCTAGAAGTTTTCCAGTTTTAAATTTGATATATATACAGAACTCTTACAGGTTAATAATAAGAAAACAATGCAATTTTAAAAAATGGGTAAAATAATTTATTAGACATTTATTAAAGAGGTATACAAAAGACTAATAAACATATGAAAAGATGCTCGACATAATTAGTGATTATGGAAGTGAAAATTCAAACCAATATGAAATATAATTTCACTCTTACCAGAGTGGCTATAATGAAATGACAGATAATATTAAGTATTGGCAAGCATGTGGGGAAATTAGAGCTATCATACATTCTTGAAAGGAATGTAAAATGGTTCAGCCATTTTGGAAACAATTTGGGGGTTTCTCAAAAAGTCAAACGAAAACTTACCACACAACATACCAATTCCATATTTAGGATCAAAAGAAAATAAGAACATATAACCACACAAACACATGCAGGCAAATATTCAAAACATTTTTCATTATAGCAAAAAACTATCAATCAACTGGTACATAGGAAATTAAATGTGGTTTATCCACATAATGGAATAATATGTAGTGATAAAAAGGATGGAACCGCTGATACATACAAAATGGTTGAATCCAAACACATTAGGCTAAGTGGAAAGAGCCAGAGCCAAAAGACTATATATTATATGATTTCACTTATATCAAATATCCATTAAGCACAGTTAGAAACAGATCATTGGTTGTATTGAGTAGGATATGGAAGTGGGGATTAATTAAAAATTAGTACTAGGCAACTTTCTTGAGGTGATGGAATGTTCTAAAACTGGATTATGGTAATAAATTCACAATTTTGTAAATTTAGTAAGAAAATATTGATGGTACACTTATCATAGCTAAATTTAATAATATGTAAATTATAAAGCATCTTGTAAAACAAAAAGTTTTAGTGAACTCTAGTGTAAGAAAGATTGGAGAAAGTATGGAGTATATGGTGGGGCCAATTAAACAAGGGAAAAACTGAGTATTAGGCAAAACTGACATCTTTACCATTGGCATAATCTCTTGAACCCATTACTAGCATCATATTTTTTAAATCATGGCACTTTTTAGAACAAGGCTGTTATGCTCTGAATGTTTGTTTTCTCCCCAAATTCATATGTTGAAAATCTAACCCTCAAGGTGATAGTATTTGGATATGGGGCCTTTAGGAGGTGATTATAGTCCCCTTAAAAAAAAATGTAAGAGAGCTCCCTTGTCCCTTCTGCCATGTGACGGTACAACTAGAATATGCCTCTATGAACCAGAAAGCAGTACCTCACCAGACATGGAATGTGTTGGAGTCTTGATTTTATAATTCCAAACTTCAGAACTGTGAGAAATAAATTTATATTTTTATAAGCCACCCATATTTTGTAACAGCAGCCCGAATGTACTGAGACAAAGGACTGAAGATGTGTAAAAATCCTTCTTAGCCCAAATCTACAGGTTGTAACGACCTATTGGTCAGTATTGATTTGTCATTCTTGGTTTGGATGGTTATCACTTCTTTCCAAAATCTCAAAGCTGGTATATTTCTTGACTTTAATTCTCTTTTTCTCACTCAGACCAACAGCACAAAAGTTCAACACCCAATATGTATTTTTACAACTATTATTTCCTCTGTCTTTGTTATCTGTAGTCTAGTTACCAGCCACAAAACACCCCTGTTATATTTTACAGCAAGGATCTTGTAATCTTCCGGCCTCGTTATTTTTCCTCTTAATACATTCTCCACTCTGTAGCTGGAGTGCTCGTGATCGTTCTAAAATGCTTATCTGCTTACACTGTTCACAAGTAAACTCCTCAATAGCTTCCCATGTCAAATGCTGTGCATTCTAATTTTCTTAACATGGCTAAAATGCTATGTAAGCCTACATGCATCATATTCCACCTCACATCCTACGTGCCAGGTGGCCTTAATCAAAATATGCTTGCTCTAGATCTTTATATGCTATTTTCTCTGCCTGAAACATCTACTTCCTTATCTCAACCGTCCAAAATTTTCTACCCTATACCAACTGACTTTACTTGACTAATTCCTAATCATCCTTTTAAACTTTTCACAGGTATAATTTTCTCTGGAAAGCCTTCCTTGAAGTCCTTCAGAATAAAAGCTCCTGCTATGTACTGCCACCGTATTATTAACCTGTGGGGCAACCAGCTCTTCAAAATATTGTACATAGAAAATGTTCAATAATTATTTAATGGATTAATGAATGAATGAGCAAACTTTAAATATGGTATTAATATTTCAGTTGAGCAAAGTTTAATGTTAAGTCCTGTGAAACTTGGCATATTGGTTAAAGTATGTGCACATTTCCCAGCTCTGGCCAACTTCCTATGATTAAAGCCATAAATTAAGGAAGAACTTGCTGACACTTTGTCAGCATTCAATCAACTCCCCCAAATGATTATCTAATTTTCTCCTCAAATAAATTTTCTCCTTCCACACTCCCTCAAGCAATAGACTGAGTAAACACATGAACCTTGAACTGAATTCTGTAGGACATTTGGGCTCTTTTAATATGGAAAACTAATTTTAAGGTTTAGAAATTCACATTCTTACTTCATTTGTATTTGTATCTCTGCACCCGTGGATGAAATAACCACAACAACCTAATTTTGTCATTGGTATATTAAAATCTTTTCTTAATGTTATCTGTTAATAATCACATTGGTATTATAGATAACTAGGAGTTGGTATTTGGATATATTCTTTATTGCCAATAAATATGTTCTGAAGGGCAAGTCATCAAATGACTTTATGAGACCAGGAATAAATTATTGCTTAATATGTTTTAATTTTCATAACTAAGGTATTTAAGCACTCCAGAGTTAATATATCTAGAAAGACAGGAGGGTGAGTGCTGTTAATGAGCTCTTCTATTTGCAAAATGATAGATTTTATTATAATTACATAGCAAATAAATCTTAGATATTAATATAAAAACTGTATTTGAGAATTACATATATGCCTATTTGTAGTGACTAAATAGTAGATTGCACCTGAGTAGATTTTCCATTTTTTTAATTTTTAATTTTATTTTTTATTGTTTATTTACATAATGATCACTGTTTCCTCTAGTAAAAAAATACTAAAAGGGCACACTAGCATTTTTCCTAAGGTTAGGAAGAGAAATAGATAATGTTTTTATGTTGTCTATTATATTTATATACATGTATATATGTGTGTATGTATACATGTGTATATGCATAGATGTATATATACGCACACACATCAGTGAGAGTTAATGCAAAAATGATTTCTTAAATGTTAATTTAGGCTCAGAAAATGTAAATAAATTGGACCTATCCTGCTAACTTAAATAGATGTTGAGTGAGAAGTTGATGGCGAAGATGACTATTATGAATTAAATTGTGCTTTCTTAAAATTCATATATTGAAGTCCCAGACCCCATTACCTCAGAATAGGGCCATCACAGTTGTGTAATTGGTTAAGATGAGGTCACACTGGAGTAGAGTGGCCCGGCGATCAGTGTGACTGGAGTCCTTATAAAAAGAATGCTATATTAAAAAGAGACATATACAGAAAGATGACATGAAGACACAATGAGAATGTCAATTGTAAGTGAGGAGTGACAAAGCTTGCCAGTAAACCACCAGAAGTTAGAAGAGAAGGATGAAACAGATTTTGCCTTACATTTCTCAGGAGGGACCAACCCTGCCAACATACTGATCTCAGACTTCTAGTCTTCACAACTGAGACAATAAATTTGTTATTTAATCCAGTTGGTTTATGGTATATCGTTACAGCAGCCTAAGCAAACTGATACAATGACTAAATATTTCTGCTGGTTTATATGTATTATAACTGTCTAATGAAGATTTTAGGTGACTTGAATTCTAAGTACTTTAGTCAAAGATGCATCAGCTCAAGGATAACCAGGATATGATTAGCTTGACCACCATGCATGTACTGGTACGAGGTCCACATCAGTCTTCTGTATGTGCATGTTAATTGAAATGGTCATCTGTCTCTTCAAATTATGTTTTTTGCCTTTTAATATGCTTGTAATTTTTCCTGATAGCAGGACATGATATACTGGGCAAAATAAACTGCTTAAATAGGCCTTTAGAAATGTGGTGGTGAGGTGTAGAGAAAGGGACCATCCTGTAGTCATGTGATTAGGCTTCAGACTTTTAGCAAACCTGTGCCTTTGGACTGTGAACTTCACAGGTTTTCAGTTTTCCTTTTCTTAGTTGAGACAGGATTGCTAAAGTGGGCTGAAGGTGGTATTTGGTATTTTCCTTCTCTCACATGGAAGGCGACAGTGGGCTAAAGTTGGGGCTTTCCCTTGCCCCAGGTTTGTTCTGCTTTGATAATACCCGGGCAGCAGGTTGGCTTTGATCAACACATTTCTCCTAGAGCGCAGGCCTTGCTCTGACATATTTCAAAGTAATTCCTTTCCTCCTCCCCTGTCAGAAGCATCAAGGGATTGTGTGTGTGTGTGTGTGTGTGTGTGTGTGCGCGTGTGTGTGTGTGTGTGTGTGTGAGATATTTACTCTGAGAATCTGGTCAAACTCTTGGAATTAAATCTGACAAAATCATGGGAGCCCATCTGATTGGGTCCTCTGGAGTTTTTAACTCTCACTGTTGTCCACCCTGAGACTTCAGTAATTTGTCAATTATGTTCAGGTTTTCCTACTCTGGCACTAGTTCCTGTGGAAGTTTACATTCATCTCCAGTAAGCAATGATTCCTTGTATTTGCTGTCTCCAACCTTGGGGGCAGTGGTTTGCCCTGCATCCTCCTCACTCTCATAAATCTTAGAAGAGTTGTTGATTTTTCATTCTGTTCAGCTTTTTACTTGTTGCTAGGTAGGATAGAGTGGTGACTTCTAAGCTCCTTATGTGTGGAACGAGAAACCAGGAGTCCATTTGATTTTTAAACACTTCTAAGCTTCTTATAAAATGTTTTTTTTTTCTTTTTAAATTATGGATGATATAGAAACATTATGCTTTTTAATATTTAGATTTATAACATTATCGTTAGAATACGCTTTAGTTTAATAAAAATAAATTACAAATCTTATTTTTTGCTGAAAATCATCATAAATTATCAACATAGAAATCATCATAATTCTGTAATTATTTCTAGTATATCATTATACCCAATTTTTATGAGCTGCTCCTAGTTATTTAAACATCTTCCTCCTCTTTAAAAATAACTATTATATTAAAAATATATGAGCAAAATACAATCAAAATTGTAGGTCAAAAGACAATAAAAATCAAAGTCACAGTATGTGGAATTGTACATTTCATGCGATTTTGTTGAAAATGCAATCATAGTGGATATTCTCTATTTTTCTCCTTTTCCATTACTTTGACCTGTTAAATAGTTAGGTAGACATGAGGGATGGGGAACAAAGGAATAAAGCCCTGCCCAAAGGCCTCCCTGAAACACTAATTTTATAGTTATAAATCACCCCTGCATCCTGAGGAAGAAAGGAACGAAGGGACATAAACCAATAGCTGGTTAAATCTGGTCACCAGAGTATGCACAGTCAGTCCTACACTGACGTTCTTACTTCAGCCTCATTATACCATCATTATAACATCATGCCTTTGCTCAGAAGTTCGTGACTCTAATTATAACAGACTGTATTCTTGACAACTGCATGTGCAGTAAGCAGAGAGTTATATAACAGCCAAAATGACCTCACGTGCCAATTATCTAAGACCACCCTTGTAACCTCCCATTATGGTCCTAATATATCACAGACCTCCAACCATCCACGAGGTTACAGCTCTCTTTGCTGCAACCTGTCTCTCCCTTGGAGTATACTTTAATCATACCTTTTGTTTCTACACAGTTATAGCCCTTTTGAGTGTGACCAGCTTCTTCCTTAAAACATACTTTAATAATTCTTTTCCTAAACCTCACTTATCTGTTATTCTTCACTGCATTGGCAAAAAGAACTGAGGTACCCCTCAGTGCTACTGGGGTACGATGAATTTTAGATCACCCTAAAGGTAACAGAGCTAGAATACGAGATTATACTTATTTAATAAATGAAATGTGAGTAATGGAAA
The DNA here is from genome assembly GCF_000325575.1 of Pteropus alecto. Classification (NCBI taxonomy): domain Eukaryota; kingdom Metazoa; phylum Chordata; class Mammalia; order Chiroptera; family Pteropodidae; genus Pteropus; species Pteropus alecto. The sequence continues at coordinate 16,890,711 of NW_006434839.1, forward strand.
TAGACATTGAATATATATTCAGACAGAGATGAAACTAGTATATTTCTAATCTTATATATTTCCAAATAACTTTGCTAAATACCTTTTTTTACATATTTTCTTAACATTCTATAATTTCTTAATGTTTGAAAATTTGGAAAGAAAAAGTAAAAATTTTAAATTCTTCCTATTAATATTGCTAGCTTATGGGGCTATAAAATAGTATCTTGTTTTATTTTATTTGATGATCACGATCTTGTGAAGAAGAAGCAAGCCCAGAGAAATGATATGACCTAACCAATTTCCAAAACTAGAATGGCAGAAGTTAGATCGAAACTGAGATTTTCTTATTATAACTCTAGCCTCTGTCTATACCACATTTCATCTTCATATACAGAAGTGTCCTGGTGGCAGGGTCGGAAGGTGAAAGGAGGACAAGTAGAACTAGTTGTCCCATCATGGCATAAACATATTGTCAAAGCAGTTCTAAGTAGCTTTTAGGTATCAATGTAGCATTATACACAACTATTCTTGAGCAATTGTGAGGACTTTTAATTAAATAAATAACAAGAAAAAGCACACATCAGCTATGTAACACCATTCAGATCAAATTGCTGTGACTTTTATTATTTAATTAACTTGCTTTCACATGAGCTAATCTTAAGGTAACGTGAAAGTTATCATATACTACAGTACAAGTAAACTAATAGGTTCACAGAGATGTTTTTAGGATCTGCTTGCCGAGATAATCAGAGTTGTTCCAGGGTATCTTTGCAAGTGTTAGGGATGCCTGTTGTGAAATATCACTTCCTTGTTGAAGCTTTTCTTGATCCTAACACACAAAGTTAATTTATTATTCCTTCCTGCTCCAAATCACCACAAGACTTTGCAGATATTTCTGTGATAATTTGTGAGTTTTTAGTGGGAGGAAGGACCAACTCTCCTCTTACACTCCATTCTTTCTTTATTCTACTCCAAAATAGGTAGGAGTAATTCTCTGAATTATACAAGTACCATGGTTAGCCTTTCAAATGGTTTCTTGGATGAAACATGTATTTTTGTTGTTGTTGTTTTTTGTTTTTCCTAGAAAGCTGGAGAAATGAGAAGGTTTCATCTCTCCAGGTTAGGCTGCCCTCCTAAGAATGCTCAGCATCACTCTCTTCCTCTCTCCCTCCTCCTTGCCCCACTCCTCTCCCTCACCCTCTCTCTTTCTAAACCCCTAGCTTTCCTGTTTCATTGTCTCATAGACTTTTTCTTCAATGAGACCTAAGAAGTACAAAAGACTGGGACTCGTGTGCCATCCTTCTGTCTGAATGGTCCAGGGCAGATTGAAATTCACCACCTTACTTACTAGTCCAGAGACAAAGCTTCCTGGCTCTGCATTTTCTTTCTGCATAGTACGTACTTTTTTGGGCAAACTTTTTCTCATTCTCATTGTGTTGAAATGTAAAAGGCTAATGTCCAGAGTGTGTTTTTTTTTTAAAGTAAGCAGAATGAGATTACATGATCTGCTTTGTTTCTTGGCCCTAATGTGAACACTATCCTCACAGATAGATGTTCTCTGTGTGTTTCAATGTCAATCACCAGAATCTATTTTGAGATTTCAGTCAAAAAAGATGTTAGTCAATAAAGCTTAACTAGAAATTATTTGTTTTTTTGACCTTGTGTGTATACATACATACATACATACATACATATAATACATCTATCAATCAATATAGTATAACATAATGACAAAGGAAGTATCAATTCCTGGGACACCTGCAATTTATACCTTAAAAATGTGAGAACAGATGCAGTGTCTATTCTGATTCATTAATTTTTGGTGGAAAAATATTTTGTAAATAGTATATACAACTTGACCTTGAGAAAAGTAACTTCACAGCAGACTTTCACATTCCCTTTGATATAAAACTTTATTTTATTTTCACATATTTTAACACAATCTTCAGTCAGTTAATTACTGTATGGTAAATGTCTCCCTGATACATAAAAGTAGAAAGAAGAAGTGAATACCAAGTTTATTACATCATACTTTACAAAACTCATGGCTTAAACCATGACTTGCCAAGCATTTTACATGTATTTTTGTATGAGGTGACCATTTGAGTAGTTTTTTTTTAAGGTCACCTGTCAAATGCTCACCTGGTTGACTGTTTCCTCTTCTTCTCTGTCTGCCCAAGATATCAGCAGAAGAAAAATAAGTGAGAGGATTTATGGATGTAGAGATCTGTCTCAGATCTAGGTGACAATGAAATAATGAATATCAAACTTTCAGTTATCCAAAGGCCAACGATTAAGAATCCCAGAAATTAGAAACAGTAAAGGGTGAGATGAGATATTGAGAGAAATTAAGAAGAGGAATCATGTCCCCTTTGCCACTCTCTTATAGCCAGAGGGGTTGGGGTAGGAGAATGAGACTCTTGTCGTGCAAAACTGTGATTGAGTTTGATCATTCCAGTACCTTGCACTCCTGGAGTGTGAAGGATGAATTTGCTTCACCAATAATAGCTCTTGTGTATTCAAGACAGAAGAATGGCATTCTGAACAGCAGCTGTGAGATGATTTGGGGGATTATAAATAAATAACAACAAATTTTATAATTCTAAAGTTTTTTAAATATATTTTTAATTTATGAAAGCGATGTGTTTTTTTAACATTTAAATCAGCATCTCTTGGGGTGAAAATTAAATAATGAAATATGTGAGGTGTCATTGTGCTTTTAGTATTTCAAATGAATTATCTGATTATATAATACTTTGGGGAAAAGTATTAACACTACTTAGAATGATTTCATACATCTAAAAATGAATACAAATGAAATGACTTGAGATAATCATCAACTTTTTAAAAAAATATGTGAAATCCACTATGTCAAATGTGACACCAAAATTTCACAATTCAAAAAGTACATTAGACTGCTACTGACAAGATGGTGCACTTAGACTCACAGGCAGCGATCTTTTTAAAAATCAGCTCCACAGCCATCTCATGAAGGCTTACCTCATTCTGATGGTTCCCTGCAGTCTAATCACTGTCCTTGCAGGGCTGTTCCGAATGTAGCCTGAGGTACCAAAGCGAGGAAGGGCATTTTGTAGGCCTCTGCTGTGTTTGGAGAGAATGAGGTTAATACAATCCCTCAGCAATGAGAATCTGCAGGTCCATGTCAACGACACAGAGACTGCCGAAGAGAGGGAAGCAGTGCTGGGAATTACTTTTTCCCTTTTCTCTCTGTGAACAGTATGAAGAATATGTCTAAAAGGATACGATAATTTAGTTTGGAAACGGGTAAAGAATTATTTTTCTTGCTTCTTTTCTCCACTTTGCAGATTAAAACCCATCTACTACCTCCAAGGCAACAATTTGTCTATGAGATTCAATTCCCTATTTTCTCCAGAGAAATACAAACACTAACTTGATCTTTATTTAGCTGTGATCTTGAAAATGTAGCACATGTACATAATTACAATGACATTGTAGCAGCTTTCTAAGTTTCTTCAGCATCTGCAGAGAATAATATAAATGTTGATATTGAACTAGTCAGGTTACTATCAAATACATTTATTTGTTCATTCAGTTGCTCACTCAGTAGTTCAGTCTTTAGAATTGTCATTCAG
>NW_006434839.1:16894351-16924806 GCF_000325575.1 Pteropus alecto
TGTAGATAGTATATGGTTCATATCTTCTAAAAATTTAGTTCAGTGAAAAGGTAAATATGTGAATAATCAAAATATGACTCACAAGTGGAATGTTTTGAGTGTGAAAAAATGGAGCTTAAAACACAAATTTCTAAAACTTTAAATCCTATCTTTTATAGTCTCTCTCTCTCTATATATAAAATCAATATACTATCACGCCCTTTACTGTTTCTAATTTCTGGGATTCTTTATTGTTGGCCTTTGGATAACTGAAAGTTTGATATTCATTATTTCATTGTCACCTAGATCTGAGACAGATCTCTACATCCATAAATCCTCTCACTTATTTTTCTTCTGCTGATATCTCGGGCAGACAGAGAAGAAGAGGAAACAGTCAACCAGGTGAGCATTTGACAGGTGACCTTAAAAAAAAACTACTCAAATGGTCACCTCATACAAAAATACATGTAAAATGCTTGGCAAGTCATGGTTTAAGCCATGAGTTTTGTAAAGTATGATGTAATAAACTTGGTATTCACTTCTTCTTTCTCCTTTTATGTATCAGGGAGACATTATGTGAAAGTTTGCTGTGAAGTTACTTTTCTCAAGGTCAAGCTGTATATACTATTTACAAAATATTTTTCCACCAAAAATTAATGAATCAGAATAGACACTGCATCTGTTCTCACATTTTTAAGGTATAAATTGCAGGTGTCCCAGGAATTGATACTTCCTTTGTAATTTTGTTATACTATATTGAATAGTACATTCAAGCTCTGCTCTAGAAAAAATAAATTTATAGGAGCAAAGAAATATTAGGAAGAGTGAATTTAATTTAGAAAGGCTTTATCTAGCAGCTTGCATGTAGTGGGATATTGATAAACTTTTTAAAAAATTGAAATGTAATGATTTCTCTGACAGTTTCTTTTCCTTTTTTCTTCTAATAATGACAGCCATTTATATCTGTGTTTTGCAGGGTATATTTCTATTTCTTTCAGAGAAATTATATTTTTTATTAAAAATTACTTTCTCTGTGTCATAAAGTGAATATGTAAACTTGACATAAATAGAAATTAAAGCTCCAAGCTAAAAACAAAGGCAATTCTTTGAAAACTCTTTTTAAAAACGTCATTGCCAGCTACAGGAAAAATGGTGGTTAGTTCATGGTTATAATAGTCATCTAGTGCAAGTCACAATTTGTATGCAAATATATGATTTTGATGTTATGATTTTCAATGAAGGAATTTTAGCCTTCCAGCCATTATAGAATCATTAACCAATGAGGGGTAATATCAACATTTTTTATTGTTTTTAAATTGACTATTCCGCTGACCAGGTGGAGATTTGGCAGTAATTGTGTTGGTTTATCTCCCATCTGATGGGTTGGTTTCCCCCTGACTGATTCTGTTAGGAAATGTTATTTCCTAGCTAGCTCTTCTGCCCTGAAAGATCTTGAGCTGGCTCATGTTACTAAACACTGCTTCATTTAGATATTACTCCTCTAAAAATTAAATAAACAGAAAACCCATTTAGAGTGACGTAGGGAGACCAGAAAGGGGGAGCTCTCATGCCCTGCGTTGATAGCAAAACTTAACAGAGAGACCTCTTTGTTTGTAATCCCTCTTCCCAACTGCTTTTCTCTCTTTAAAAGAGCTTCCTTTTTGTGTCAGCAAACTTGCACTTGGCCCTCCATGGTTGCATGTTCCAGATTGCAATCCCTTATTCATTTTGCTGGAGAAATATCTGGGTGACTTTTTGTTTACAGTCAACACTGTTGAATAAAAAAGTGCTGAAATTACTTGCTCCAGTTTGAGAAGGTGAATGAGTTTGTCATATAAATGTAATCCTAGAGGCCAGCAAACAGCTCCAAGCAGCCTCAGCCAGCACCATTTCTGCTGCCAAATCATCAATAGTCTTTTATTTCAAAGAAAGTTTCTTTCAGCATAAGAGATATTGTGCTACTCACCCTAAATGTATTTTCATTCAAAGATCTTCTCTTCTATAATTGCATTTAGCAACTAATTCCCACCCTCTTTTTTTTGCACTCATTCAGATTTCCGGAAATTTTTGTGGAAGATATATCATTAGCAACTGCCATTAAGATTAATGTAGAGGCAAGTTATGAAATTATTTGATGTTTCTCCAACTAGTCTTCTATAAAATATACAATACCTGAATCTCTATTTTATCATGCAATGATTATATTTTAACATTTAATAAGGATATCTGCATAAATGAGATATACCTGCTCAACCATAGATATTTTTAATGTATTTTTTATAAGAACTTTGTAAATCTTACTCACTACAAGCCTTCTTTTAAAGGAAAACAGTTCTTTTAATTTCAGAAGAAGGAATGTTTTTATTAGGTTAAGAAGTTAATGAATCAATTCTTTACACATGCAGTACATACTGAAGGCATGCATAAGACTTTTATTCTTATTTGATTTAATGTCACAAAACAAAAAAGAAAAAAATTTACATGCAGAAATCATATGGCCACAGTGGCTGAAAGCCCAACTTCCATCACTTAAAAATAATGTGTGTGTGTGGGAGGTAAGATGTATATATGTTTTCATGCTGTGGGGTTGTATGAAGATAATACATATTATGATATCCCAGTTTTCATATCAAATATTCAAATATCAGTCTTATGAGAATACTTTCGCTGGCTTTGTGTATGATCCCAATAAGCATTTGAGAGACTTATAAGAGGGCTTGAAGTATAATAAAAGTTATATATATATATTTTTTTCTTGATTCCTAGTACAGAGCTCCTAAAATCCTTGGAATTTTTCGAGTGATAAGAATGTCTTTTATAATCCACCTGAGTTTATGCTAATGAGGTGACTTAGAGTAGGGTTCTTAGATCACCTAAGGATGGGGACAGTCATGAGAATGACTTAGTGATGAGAGAGGTGGAACTTTTAGCCCTACTCACCAAAATTCACTGGAAAAGGGAAAGGGAGGCTGGAGATTGAGCTCTATAAAAACTCTCAAATAATGAGATTTGGATTGCTTCTGGGTTGGTGAATACATCTAGGTGCTAGGAGGGTGACACACCCAGAGGGGTCATGGAAGTTCTGCAAACACTCATACACACACACACACACACACACACACCCCAATATACCTCGTCTTATGCAATTGTACCATTTGACCGTTTGCTTTGTTTTGTTTTGTCTTTGGCTGCAAAATTATGCTCAGAGACTGATTTTGTCTTTGCCAGCAATTTATTTAGCATAGGTTCACTGTGAGACTCTCACAAGCCGATAGCTTATAGGATAATGTCTTTTAAGCCAATAATGAAATAACATCCTACGAATGACATATTAATCACACTATTGTGCCAGGCAAGGGAGGATGAAAGGAATAAAGTCCAAATTTAGTTTACAGCGTAATTTTTCTACAAGTAGGCACTTGAAAAACACCACTTTAACCAAACTGGAACTGACTTTCATCAGTTAGAGTGAAAACAAAAGTCTCTTGTTACTAGAGCACATTGCTAGGGCAGGAAATGCAGTAGTGCTGGCGGGCAGATTCGGCTGTTCCTGGGGTTATCTCCTCAGGGACCATTGCATGGTTTGCACCACTACCAATGAGGAGTGCTTCGTCAAGGCAGGAACAGATATACCTTCTCTTTCTGAGACTGCTATACATTCTAGCATAACTGCCAATCAGACTCATCAGACTCACTTTGGCCATGTCAAGAGCAAGTGTTTTAAGATCTTCAGAGAGTCATTTAGATCAGGAAAGTATGCCTTGCTCAGACTAAAACTCTTGAATAGTTCTCACAAATTCTCAATATTTATAGTCTGAATGTCCCCTTGCCATAGTTTATGCTCCATGTCTTCTTATCAATAAACCTCCAGTGGAGATGCTCAGCCACTGAGCAATGAGCGCTTATCAAGGACAACAGATGAGATAGTGACATCCTGACACAATTTCCTTCATTCTTACATCAGGAGAACTTTGCTTCTAAAGTCAATTTTTTTTTTGTCTTTGCCATAAAGCAAGTGGATTAAAACAACATCACTTAAGTCATAAACAAATAAATTTAAACTCATTTGAAACCAATACACAACACTGTTCCTGAGTTCTATCTTTTATAATAAACTAGTAAACATAAACTATCTCAGTTCTGTAAACTTTTTTCTCCAATTATCAAACTTGAAAAGTGGGGAGTGTTTGGGGGAACCACCTCACTTTGTAGCTAAGTTAGACAGAAGTGTGGGTAACCTGAGGACCCAATAATTGTGACTGGCATCTGAAGTAAGGGCATTCTTGTGGAACTGAAACCGGTGGAGTCTGATGCTAACCCCAGGTAGTTAGTGTCAGAATTGAACTGAATTGAAGAGTTTTTTGTTAGTGTTGAAAAACACCCCAAAGTGCTGTCTGCTCAATTTGGAAAGAGGAATAGAGCACATTTGGAGCTTAAGCTGTTCTTCAGGCTGAATGAAACAAGTCGTGCCTGGGTTCCCTATAAAAACTTCTCTACAATTATTTAACCCAAAACTCTCATGCATAATAACATGTTGTATAATTTGTCATCCCATATAAATATGCTTTACGAAACTTGAATTTGGGACTCTCACTTATTATTTTGTAGGCTTCACCACTAACCTAATTTTGGCCAGTCTTATGGAAGTTCTGTAACCCATTCTCTCTTGGGTTACAAAACTTGAATTGTTTGATAAAAATATACATGAGCATTTCTGATATTTCTTATTGATTATTGTACAACAAAAATGTGTGTTTTAATAAAGGAGGTACATTTTTCAAACTCATAATATATGCTATACTTAAACATTAGTAGCTTTTTTCAAGCATGATTTTATTGGCACCTATGTATCCTTGTATTTTGTCTTCCAACACAGCTACTTAACAACACCTTAAGATTTAGGGGGCTCCAAATGAACTAAAATTCATTTGTTTTATAGTTATTTTCACATAGTAAACATGATTTCTACAGATAATCCAATTAACAATTTGGAAATCTATGTAAACCATATTTTTATCATAAAAATTGTACTTTTAGTAAGTTGAGCTCTATTTTAAAAGCTTATTGAAAATTGCTAATTTTATAAATTTTTAGTTTTATATTTTCAAATTTATATATATTTATTGGCGATTAGTATTTATATTTGGAAAGGCGATGGAACTTTAATGTCTAAAGTACAATTATATATGTAGAAATGAAGCAATATATTTTGATGAATGTTATGAAAAGTTAAAAAGTGTGGAGAGAATAGACAGTGAGAAGAAACACTGAGTAACTTTAATAAGATATATTTATAAAACATATGTTGAGAAGGGTTGGGAATAGTGAGCTAGGTAACTATGATCACTTTAGTGGGGAGCAGAGCTAGGACTGTGGCTCAGTGGAAGTGTAATTAGATATGAGGTATCTGGGTTGAAACTACATGCCTCACTGGAGAAGGGCATTTATGTGAAGTCTGCTGAGGAGAATGAAGAAAGGTAATGCCAGAGAATGGTTCAGGTGCAGCATGACATTTCCAGGTCTGGAAAACTGTCCTCTGGACACCACGTTTGCTAAGGCCTTATCTCCATTGTCAGGTGAAATCACTGATCATTCATGATGCTCCTTTCCTATTAGACCTTATACTCTAAGAAAAAAAAAAATAGTGTACACATATGCCTATGATAACTTTTCTTAATCCATAACCAATTCCAAATATCCTTAAAATAAAAATACAATAAAAAAAAGAAAAAATATTATGATTATGTATAGAACTTTTCATTATCAAAATAAGTTGTATTGTGGAGTGTTAGTATAGACCTTCTGTTCCATTCCATCCACCCCAATGGCTTTTGGACGCAGCGTCAAAATTCCCCCATGTGTTCATGCATATCACTTAAGAGCCTTTAACACATTAAGCCTAATTATTTTTAATTTCTTGTGTGATTGGCCTCTTCTTTTTGGTTAGCATTTGTGTGAGTAATTGAGTCACTCTAGTCAGGAGTCAGGCTGGTTTTCGGTTTTGCTGTTGTGGGTCAGCATACTCTTCACAGTCTTCTAATGGTACATTTTGTTTTGGATGATGACTAGGTCATCTGATCCATTTTCTCAATGTTTCTTTTCTACTTAGGCTTTAAGTGTTCCCTGTAGTTCTGCACCTCAGAGATGTTTTTTCTCCATGCCCCTGCCCCTGTAGCAAGTAGACTGCAAGTTTTTGTCACTTGACATTCTTTTTTGCTAGTTCAGCCTAATTTTTAGTCATATGGTGCATCCCTGGGTGGTAGGGTTGAGAATGACTCAGTGTTCCCTCTTCTGTCAGGAGCAGGGGATCTGCAATAATATGGGCCCCAAAAGGAGAACTTTTTTCTTTTCTGTTCTTTTCCTCTAATTGTGATGGCCTTCACCTATGCCCTTAGTATGTCAAGGTTTATCAAGCTGCCCCAGTGGCTTAAGGCTTTTGTTCTATAGGAACAACAGGGAAGATGGATGTAGGTAGAAATTTAAGTCATCCACAGAAGCTGGTCCTTGGTTCTCCTAAGTCTGCATTATGTGGGAGGCTTTCTCTCTCTTGTCCTGTGACCAATGTTAAGATCTTATAGATGAGTGTAGATTCCTCTTGTTTCTTATGGTCCAGGATCTCTATACTCTCAGGCTATCCTATACTCAGCTTTGAGCAATTCATTAAATATTTTAGTTGAATTATTTTTACCAGTTTGTGTGGCACCCAGTGCGTGCCCTGGGGAAACAGAGCTCACATTTGTATCTGCCTTTGATGGTGTCTCTCCTAACATTTTAGGTTAGTTAATTGTGCTGTATCTTAGTCCAACTGTCATTATGAAATACCATAGACCAGGTGGTTTAAAACACCAAAATCACTGTTCTGGAAGATAGAAGTCCAAGATTAAGGTGCCAGCATGGTTGGTTTCCGGTAAGGACTTTCTTCCTGCTTGCAAATGGCTGCCTTCTCACAGTGTCCTCACATGATAGGGAGAGGAGAGCTCTCTGGTGTCTCTTCTTATTAGGGCATTAATCCTATAATGACTTCATCAAAACTTAATTATCTTCCAAATGCCTCATCATCATATTGGGAATCACAGCTTTAAGAAATGAATTGGGGCACAATTCAGTCTATAGCATGCTGCAACTTCAAGTGTCTGATGGTATCAAGAAAAACTATGGTTAGATAGAGTATATGCCTTTTCCTTGGTATACTGATTGGAGCAATGTTCTCTCCAGCTTTCTGCTTCATAAGTAGAAGGGAAAAGGAAAATGTACACTAATGTTTAAGAGCACATATCTTTAATTTATGTTCTTCTCTAGAACCTTACGGTGAAATATCTTATTTTTCTATCCTATTTTGTTCACACTGTTTCTCTCTCTTCATTTTTTCCTCTTCTCTGCTTTTTAAGCTAGACCTGAGATATGATAGTGATTATCAAACTGTGATATGTTTACTTTCATTACAGAGAAAAAGAATTGTTTTTCATCCAAATGTGATGACTATTTTCTTTGCTTTCTTCTCATTTCCCCAATACAGGAGCACAGGCTCAGAAACACACATTCGTATACACAACTCATCATTAACTTTGTTATTTTTTCAGAGGCTCAATCAAAAGAAATACACAATGAGTGCCCCACATTGCAAGCATGTTTTGATTTTCCAGTTTATTATTTAGTAGAGAAAATATATGCTCTTTGGGGTATTTGCTTAAACTATTCTGTATCCAAGTCAATTTACATTTCTTCTGCTGGAATGACTTCTTCAAGTTGTTTTTGTTTCTTTGGTTTTTAAAGATAGCACTGATTGTCTCCACGTATGAGAATAATGATTTGGTAAAGTAAGACAGTTATGGTGAACTAGCAATTGTAGAGTTCCTTTCATTACTTCTCCAGCCAGGACTAAGGGGTTCTTCAGTTTCTCCCTTCATCTACCTGAAAGTGCTCATTGCTGGGTCTCCAGCTGTACTGAGTTCAGGCCAGAGGATGCCAGAGAGGAACAATGACAAAATCGTCAGTGCTCACCTTTTTCCCCCCAGAGTCCTCAAAAAGTTGTCGCTACATTATGTCCAGTTTTTACAGTTGAGTCAGTGGGAGATAAAAGGTGGTATGTGTTTACTTTATCATATCTGAATCTGGAATCCAGGTTTTATATTTTAAATATTTCTAGGATTATAGGATTACATAACTTTTTATAACTGATGAAGCACTCCATGTTTTGTATATAGGTTATTGCTATGAGCAAAAGAATCACATATTATAATGCTTCGTTTGATAGATATTATTATCTATCTTCAAAAATAATGTAACAAGATCCACAGAGTTGGAATTCTACATCATTAAAATATTTTCCTAGTTAAAAAAGAATCTTTTAATTCCTAATTCTTAACATATTTTCTTTTATGTCCTAGGAGGAAAGAGTTAAAATAGCTAAACCGTAATTCATTTATTGCTTTACCAGAGGAATGCGTCTAGGGAAATAAAATAAGAAAGCTTAACACCCAGTCTAATCTTTCTGTCAATTGGACTTTCAAGTAAATACCTCAATGATATTTGCTAAGTTAAGATACTCTATCTCTGAAATGCTCATAGTATAATGCTCCTGGCTAAAAGATAATATCTAGTAAATAAGACTCATGACCTATGGTTCAATGAGGCATAGATCCCTGGAGAACATCACTTGCTATTTACAGTTCTACACAGTGTAAAATTGAGACATTTCATAATGTAATGGCATCCCATTGTGTGAGGAACCCCACAAACCTCACTTAGAAGCCTCTGCTATTCTGGGCTAGAGAAGTACACTTAATGGGTGAAGGAAGAACCTGGGGAGCCCCTTGAAGTTCTAGACTTTCCTCTACCTTGTCGTTGTCTTGATTATTCTTAAATTTACTTAGTAAAGCTTGATAATGGTTAAGATCTATGATTTATGTGAATCTGAACTGATAATCAGATTTTATTTGATAACACATATTTTATTTTTAAAAATGTTTTCTGGTTATTTTTACTTATCACTCTTTATTATATGCTCCTCATTTTTTTTAGATTTATTATTTATTTGTTTGTTTGTTTATTTATTTATTTATTTAATTTTGTTAGGGTGGTTTCTTGAGAGATTACCCTTCCCCTCATAAAGTGAGCATCATCTTATAAATGCTTCCTTCTTCCTGGTTGGTATGTTCCTTGAAAAGGTATAGAATCTTTAAATATTTGTTTCTTACCCTAACTACTCTCATAATTGAAGGGTAATGAGGAAAATGCAGAAATTATTTTACACTGCAAAAGTATAGATAAAGAAAGATTTTAAAGCAACAAGAGAAAAGAAAGAGAAAAAAGAAAAAAATAATGTATTTGGTTCCAAATTAGACAAAATTATTTAGGTTTAATACTCGAGATGGTGTTAATGATATTGTTCCTTTTCTAAATTTTAGCATAAATATCTTTGAGTTAGGTTTATACATATAGAACCTCACATGACTTCCTTTTTGCTTATGAACAAGTTATATTTATGATAAAAAATGAGAAATATTTAATCTCACAATTGTCTGCAAAATTTTTTTTTGGAATCATAACTTTGAAAGAATCTTGCACAATTAGAGAAAAAGAGAAAGGAAAGACACATTATAAACATAAAATTTTTTAAAGCTCTGACTAAAACTCTCAAGTATCTCTTTCTCTCAGCACTCATGTCAATATATTTATGACAGGTTTTTTAGTACTTAACTTCAAGTTTTAATTCTTTGCAAGAATTAATTCTTTGGAAAGGCAAAGAGAGGGAGTGGCTACAAGAATCCAGGCATAATTATAGATATAGTGGTAGATTCTTGGCTAAGAGATGTAGCTTTAGGTAAAAGCACAAAACCACTGCTTATCTGAGGCTCCAGGGAGGACACTGTGAAAACATATACCCCCAACTTCTTCCCCTTCTCATTCTGATGTCCTAATACTAATACTTTGCCTAAGCTTTACAAATAGGAGCCAGAGGGCCAAACAGTCGACTTGAAGCCAACCATAGAGGTCAGACTTCCGATTCTCATAATAAAACGAAGAAAGGTAGAGCAGTGATATGGAATATCGAGCACTTTGCCAAATTAATACATAAAAGTCTTCCTACTCTCAACTTTAATAGAAAAGTTCTGCACAGGTGAGAATTCCAGAGCACGTTAGCCTAACCCTCAGTGTGCTTTGTGGTAGGATTTAGATGCTGTCATGAGTCTACTTCCTCTTCTTCCCCAAATAGAGCCTTTTGTGTTTAAAAGATGATAAGCATAATTTCAGTTTCATCAGATCTTCTCTGTATTCTGTCTCAATAATGGACTCTATCACCTTGTCCAGACAAGGCTGCATACAGGCAGAAATGAGAGACAGATGGCTTAGAGTTCCAGATAGTTAATGTGTTCTGCTGCACCAGCTTCAAGAACTAAACTTTTGACACCTGCTTATTTTCCATATTCTGGATACTGAACAATTTTATTAAAATGATTTTTCCTCTATATAACAGAGGTATTTAATACTTTCTCCCATCCCACTCCATACTTGAACTCCCCCCGTACATTTCCCCCATGCATTATGTCAGAAAGTCCAACTCCCTAACCAATGCAGAAAAAACAGGCTAGTGTCATAAAATTGCCTTGAAAAGGCACATTCACAGTTTGTGTGTGCTTTCTAACACTTCTCAAACACTTAAACTCTGATAAGTATCAAAATATGTAGCCATAGTTGCCATTATTTCAGTTCATGAAGATATTTATCTTAAATAAACTATTTTTGAAATGAAAAAAAGATATAGTTAAGATTTTAGTTTCATATTGACATTACTATTTTAATAAATTTAGAAAACATGGCTTATTATGGAATTAAGTGAAATTATAAACATGAATTTATTATATGAAATGGGATCCCAAGAGGAAATAAAATGCACTAGATTAAATATGGAGTAAATATTTTTTTAAAAATTAAATATACGTATATTTAGCTTATATGCAAGCACATTTTAAAATCATTTTAAAGATTATCCACTATTTATATAAAACAATAAAAATTAAAAATAATAACAAAATAAAAAATAACAACTTATAAAAATGACTTTATGAGGCTTGTAATATATACAGATTTAAAAAATAGGAAAATAAGAGCATAAATTGCATGCAGGAAATAAATTGCATGCAGGAATTTTACATTTTGCTGTAAGATTCATACATTGCAGTATAGTGTTTGAAAAGATGACGCTAAATTAAATATGCATACTTTCTTCTCTAAAGTAACTATTAAAAATGACTGGAAAAAGTATATCTAGAAAGTCAATCAAGATGAAAATGAAATAATAAAAATTGAAAAATGTTTAAAAAGTGAGAAAAATAGAAAAAAATCTAAACTGTAAATTTAACTCTTACCATAACAGTATTTTTATGAAACATACACATACTAACTTCCATAATTAAAAGACAGAAATAGTCCCTCTAGATAATAAAGAAAACACTAAATGTGTCTATAAGTGACACATTTTAAATCTAAAAAAGATAAATATAAAAGACTGGAAAAATACATAACATGTAAACACTAAGCATAATATTGTTAAGTATAAGTATTTTCATGTCAGACCAGATAGATTCCAGTATAAGGAATATTATCAGAAATAAAGAGGGTCATTATATTACAATTCATCAAGAAGACATACTAATCCTAAATGTATATGCATCTAATAAGCAGTTTCAAATTACATAAAGCAAAACTAATAAACCTAAAGGAGTAATTGTTATCATTGGGGGTGATTTGAATTTTGGTGTCGCTCCCACAGCAAATGGGGGATAACGGCCCAGAAGTGTAATTGGCATTTTTCCTTGGTTCTTCCTCGTTGATGCAATGAAAAATCGCAGCTCAGTGAGAATTAGAAAAGATTTATTAAAAGTATATTTTGGAAGGACAAAGCATGCTCCAAGGAGGAATATGGTTTTAGCAAAGAGAACTGTAACAACAACAACCCAGAAGTGGGAATCTCTGAATTATATTTGGGCCATAATAGGTGGTTCCAAAGGCATTCTTAGGTGATTGGCAAGTGAGGTCATTTTTATGACACTTGGCTACTATATAACACTTGGCCTATTGCGCATGCGCTCATCCAGAATATAGTCTGTTATAACTAGATTCATAAACTTCCAGGAATAAACATTGTATTATATGTTTATAATGAGCATTAGATTGTGGGCAAATTAGAGTAGTAGCTTCTGCGCAGACATCTGTGCTGGATTAAACCAGCTAAGATTATAGCCATCCTGTCCTTTGTCTCTGGGGAGGCAAGAGGGATTCTCTAACTACCAATAGTGTCTCTAGGCTGGGCCTCTATTCCTTTGTTTCCCTGTTGCTCATGTCTGACTAGCTACCTAATGTAGTGGGAAAATCCATGATAATAGTTGGAGATTTTAACTCTAAACTCACAATAACTAATAGAACAACATAAAAAAAAAACGTGTGAATAAATAAGATTTAAAAGCACTGTCAACCAATTTACCACACTGATATTTATAGAATACTGTAGCCCAAAATGAGAATATTCAAAGTTTTTAATTATGCCTATAAAATATTCGCCCACATAAACTTTATACTCAGTGTTAAAATGAGTCTCAATAAATTTTAAAGGATCAAAATCATGCAGAGTATGATGTTTGAACACAATAGAATTATATTGAGAAATAAAAGTAATCTCAATATATTTCAAAATTAAGCAACTCATTTATGAATATCATGATTTATATTTAAATAACAAGAAAGATTAGAAAATATTGTAACATAAATTAAATAAATGCAACATGTGAAAAATTGTGGAATTCATTTAATGATGTCTTAGCCTCAGATATCTACCTTAGAAAAAAAAAATAAAAGTGTAAAATCAATTATCTTCCTTATTAAGAAACTATAAAAACAGAAGCAATATAAACCAAAAGTAAATATAAAGAAAGAAATGACTAAGATAAAAATGGAAAACATGAAATAAATAAACTAACCAAACTACAAAATAAACCATTGAGGCCAAAACAAATTACTCAAAAATAGAAATAACCTAAAACTAATATAAAATAACATTTAATGTTAACTCTAATTAAAAAAGAAAATAGAAATAAACTGATAAACTTCTCTCAATACAGATCAAGAAAAAATGAGTAAGAAATACATATTACCAATATCAAGAATGAAAGAAGGTATATAATGAGATTTTACAGATATTCATGTATAAATAAGAGATATCAGGAATTAACTTATGCCAATAAATTAAAAGCCTTTGTTGAAATGGGCAAAAACCTTGGCAAACAAAATTTATCAAAACAAACATACAGAGAATAAAGAATCTAAATAATCTTATCTCTATTAACATAATTGAATTTGAGAAAAAAATAATAATCTTCTCTAAAATATATTTCTAAGGATGGTTGACTTTATAAATAAATCCTACCCAATATTTAAGGAGAAAATAATAACAATCCTATGTAAATTCTTTCTGAAAATATTAGAAAAAGAAACAAACCCAGACTTACTTTCAGATGCCAGCAAAACCATGACTCTACACTTCCCAGACAAGTTTACAAGAAAGGCACATTACCAAATAATATATTTGATGAACATAGACACACGTTTCTAATAAAATATTTTAGAAATGAAATGCACCAATTAAAAAAAAAAAGTAACTCATGTCATTGAGTTTCATTGTAGAAATGCAAGGTTGGGTAGCATTTGAAAATCAATCAGTGTAAGTAACTATATTACACAAATAAGGAAAATCAAATAATTTTCTCAATAGCTGCAGAAAATTTACTACCCTAAATTCAACACTACTCATGAAAAAAATTAAAAAGCGCTGTGCAATCTAGAATCAGAAGGAAATGTTCTCAATCTGATTAATAACGGATATCCATAAAACAGTCACTTGTGAATTTTCTAATAGTGTGTAATTTCAGTACACAAAATGTTCTTCTTTAGAAATACATTTTCCCTCTAGTTCAAAGTTAAAATCCAATTTAATTCACTTCTTGTGTTTTAGTTTAGACTTCAAGACATTGACTATCATTTCTTAATGCTAATTATATGAAATAGCAACATTAAAATGAGTATGAAAAGGGCTCTGTGTCCACATTTTCTTTGATAGGCAATGTTGCATATAATAGCTTTGGAAATTTAGGAAATTAAAATCTATTAGTAATAAATGTTGCCCCTTTGGAAATCCTGTTCTGGGGAAGGCCTGGTCATAAATATCTAATTTATCTTTACAAACACTAATTTCAAAAATCTTGTAAAATTAAATTCTATGTTAAGTAAATCAATATGTCCCCTTGGTAGACTTTAAAACACATTTCCCAGTTTGTTTATGTTCTTTATAAGCTACTCAACTGAAGTGATTAAACATGTCATCACCATTACTATCAGTCGTTTTCTTGTGCTTTGAGGCTCTGTAGGTTTATTATCAACTAATTGTTGTACCTGTAAGAAGCATTTATTTTTGATAGTGTTCTGTCCTTTCTAAATACTCGTATGGGAATCATGTAGTTACCACGTTATAAGATTCTCATTAAATTATGTGGTTTGCTAGTATATGGGAATCATGTAGTTACCATGTTATTATAAGATTCTCATTAAATTATGTGGTTTGCTAGTTTGTTAAATTAATATCTGTAGGTAGTCTAAATGATGTTACTGTGAATCTGAAAAGTATCAGGAAAAGAATACTAGCTCCTAATATTTAGTTATCAGCCAAAACCTCAATGGCATTACATATACTTGCTGTAATAGCTAAAGAGAAGAATGTTTCAAACTAGTTCGTACTATGGAAGCTTCCTAACTCCTATAAATTAATTCTCCAGATATTTTTTGAGTCCTCAGACTGAAATCTTTATATTTTTAGTATTTTGCTTTTAGTGTTAAGTTTGAGGTAAAGAGAAATATAAACCATTTTCAGTCTCATGAGTAATTCAATTTTTGTCAGTTCTTTTAAAATGTTTGTTATCATAACAATTCATTTATTTAATTGTGAGCATTTACAAACCGTTTTTTTTTTTCCAATAGATTTCTGAGACATGAATTTTGAGAAATAAACTATATAATTTTACTTCTTTGGTACTCAATTTCAGTCATCATTGTCATGATAAATGATTTTATATTCATTTATTAAACCTGGGCTTAGGAGAAGAAAGTTAGTTCAATGCAACTTCTAGATGAAAAAGTGAGACAAGTATAGTTATTGGCTCATGAACAGTTTCATTTTCCTCAGCAGTTTTAAATGAAGTAAGAACAGGTTAGTTGTTCACAAGATGGAGTGAAAAGCTCACAGAGCAGATAAAAAGCTCAAAAAAGACTTAAACAAAAGTGGTCGGAAGATGCCTATAGCCTACAAATAAAACCCTGAGAGAATCGTATTAAATTATAAGCAGAATGGTTCTTGACTACTACCTAATGGTGATATTCTATCTGTATTACCTAAATTCCATCTGTGTTGCTGTATTCTACCTTGATGAATTGCAGAGCTATGGAAAAATTTATAAAATAAAAATTTCCAGCTTTCCCTGGAGACTATACTAATCCATTGCTAGGCTTTAAGCTTGTATTATTCTTGTCATTGTTTAACTCATATAGTAAATGAATGAGGGAAAAAAACCCCTTCATTTTTATAACCCATTATCAGAGAAGAAACAAACAGTACATAATAAAAATAAAACTTTTCTTTGTAATTTTCCTGTTTTTAGCATTGAATTGTCTTTTTAAGAGAAACAAACATGTCTTATTTGAATTATAAAAAGGTGAGACAAATTTCTTGGTAATTAAATTTTTATTTTCCTTTTAATCTCTGGTTCACACAAAACTTTCATCATCTCATTCAACTACTTTATTTTACTATCTGAAAGTGAGAGCCAGAAATATCTTTGGGTGCTTAGATTTTCTAAAGCTATAACATAATTTCTAACAATAGCAATGACAAAATTGAAGTTAAATACTATTTAGAAAAATCACAATCTTTGGAAACATGGCAGAGTGAGAGAAATTCCCAGATCTCTCCCCTTGAAACAACAATAAGCTGAACATCTAAAATGTAGCAAAGTCATCCAAACTGCACACCACTATGTCTGAGTATGGATTCTGCACATAAGAACTGTCACAGGTCAGAGTCCCAGGTGTCAGGAAGTGGACTGGGAGAAATAAAGAAATTGTCTCTCACAGCCGCTGGAGCTCCATGCAGGAGGAGGGGGAGGGGAGAAGGATCTGTGAGTTCCTGCAGGGAGTTCCCTGAACAGCCCTGCCTGGGAAAGTTATGAATTCTCCATGGTCGGCTGGCAACAAGGCCCAGTTATCAGGGCAGAAAGCAGAGAAGCAGCCGGCAGAGAAACAACAGTTGATTTTTACCGGCTGTGTTTGCAAAACCAAGGCTGAGCCACAGCCCACAAACCCCAACCCAGAGGGCCTCTCCCCACATACTGTCTAAGATGGATCACCACGGAGCACCAGGGGAATCTGAGCAAACACTACCAAAACTGTTGCTAACACTGACAGGAACTGAAATTGAGGGTAACAAGCGTGATTAAATATCTATCAGAAAATTAAAAAGACATTTTTCAAGCTTTATGTAAAGCGGAGATCCAAGAGGCTTAGACGCCACCTACTGGAAACCAAAAGAAAAACACCTTCTTCACAACAGGCTAAAGACAGAACTTTCTATAATAAATCTTCTTTCTGGAAAAAAAGCAGAATACATTTCCATAAATGCTCCGGTGGAGAAAAGGTCCATTAAACACCATGAACAACCAAGGTGATAAGGTATCTCAGAAATAAAGAGAAAAATCTCCAGAAAATAAATTTATAGCCTTAGAAATATGCAACTTAAATGAAAAAGAAATTCAAGAACTGGCTGATACCATCCGAAGAGGAAACATAAAAATAATGGGCATTATCAAAGGCGAGGAAAAGGAACAGGGATTAAAAAGCATTTTCAGACAAATAGGTGACAAGAATTTCCCAAATCTAAGGGTTGAGTTGGAGCTTGGAATTCAAGAAGTCAAAGTGAAAGATATTTGCACACCGCAAATATTCATAGCAGCATTATTCACAGTGGTCAGGACATGTTAGGAACCGATGTGTCCTATGATAGATGACTGGCTAAAGAAGCTGCGGTACGTATATACAATGGAATATTACACAGTCTTAAGAAGAGATGAAATACTGCCATTTGCGATAACCTGAAGTACCTCGAGATAATCATGCAAAACGAAATAAGCCAGACAGAAAATGTTGAAAATCACATGATATCACTTATATGTGGGATATAAACCTAAAAGCAACAAATGAACAGGACAAACAAACAGAGACTCATGGACGTGGACTATAGACTAGTGATTACTAGCAGGGTGGGGGATGAGGGGAGAGGTAGATGGGGTAAAGGGAGTTAAATATAGGGAGATGGGGGAAGGTGAAGTGGATAAAGGGGATCAAATATATGGTAGCTAAAGGAGACTGGACTTTGGGTGGTAAACACACAATAGAATATAAAGATGTCAAATTATAATGTACATCTAAAAATCATATAATTGTATTAACCAATGTTACCCCAATAAACTTAATTAAAAAAAAAAAAAGAAAAGAAAAAAAAGAAAAATCACAAATGACAGAACCATATTTGGATTATGCCATATGAAGTAGAATCACTATTTTTTCAAAATATTTGAGTAAATATTTTAATAAAAACAGACTTATTGATAGATGTGTTCTGGTTTAATGAAAGAACAAGAGATGACTGAATTGGAACATTCTAAATAGATAATTAATGAAAAGAAATAAAAATAAATTAAGAATTATTCTTTTTACTTCAGTATCATCTGTGTAAACAGTACGGTTATTAAATCAAAATACATGATCCTAATGAGAGTCAATTCTATCCAATTGATTGACATTTATTAAGGAAAATGGGCATAGCAACCGTCAGCTTCCTCCAGAATAAAGTAACCACAGTGCTCATGTCAACTGGCTATTGATTAAGAAGTCAGAAAAAGAACCACATAATTAAAATAAATTACTCTAGGTTGGCTATATTTTCAGATGTTTAGACAAAACAAATAATTATTTTCAAAAAAAAAAGCCTGAGAGGTAAAAAATTACTTTTTAAATATTTTTGTACCTCCTACTTAGGTATAAATCAAACACTGTATGCACATATACATGATGTATATGAGAAAAGCTATGAAACACTGATAAAAAAAGAACTAAATAAGAGTTAGATTCCATGATTATGAATCACATGACTCAATATTGTTAAGATGTTAATTCTTCTTAACCTGATCTATAGATTCAATGCAAACCAATAAAAATTTGAGCAGGCTATTTTGTAGATATTGATAAACTGATTCTAAAGTGTGTATGGAAAAGAAAAGGATTTAGCATAGTCAGCAAAATACTGAGGAAGAAAACGAAATTGCAAGACTCACACTATTCTCTTAAAGATTTAATATAGTACTAAAATAATCAACATGCCATTTTATTGAAGAAATAATAGACACAAAAATAATTTAAAAAGAATGGAGATCTCAGATATAAAAGCCAAAAAATATATTTTTTGACAGTGGCAAAGAGGAAATTCAATAGAGAAAGGAAAATCTTCAGTAAATCATGACGAAACACTTGGACATTCATATGCAAAAACAAAAATTAATATGGGTCACATCTTACCTAAAATTAAGCAATATAGACCATATATTTAAAAAGAAAAATTATAAAATTTTAAAAGAAAATATAGGAGAATGTTTACATAAATTTAGGTTTGGGGATAAGTTTTTAGATATAATAACAAAAGCACAATTCATGAATAAAAAAACTGGTAAATTGGACGTTATTAAAATTTAAATCCTTTTCTCTGTGAAAAACTCTATTAAGAGAATGAAAAGACAAGTCACTACTGGAAGAAATATTTGAAAATCACATATCAGACTCATATCTAAAATATACAATGAACTCCTGAAACACAACTATAAAAAATTAAAAATATATAAAGGATCTGCACAGACGTGACAGCAAAGAAGATATATGGGTGGCAAATAAGCACGTGAAAATATGCTCAACATAATTTGGCTTGAGGTAATTGCAAATTCAAATAATAAGTTATCAAAAAAGACCTATTAGAATAGCTAAAATACAAAATCTCACAATATCAATTGCTGGTGAAGATGTAAAGCAACAGAAAAACACACCTACCATAAAATACAGCAATCGTTATCCTTCATATCTACCCAACTGATTTTAAAACATATGTTTACACACAAAAAAACTTATTTGTGAATGTTTATAGCAGCCATAGTCTTAATCACAATGGGTGGTGAAACTCTTGTGTAATACTGCAATGATGGATATGAGACACTATAAATCTGTCAAAACCCACAGAACTTAATACATAGAGTTGAATTATACTGTATGTAAATTTTAAAAAGTCATCTAGGGGATAGGGGATTCCAGAATGGAATGCAGACTGTGACAAATGAATATTTCTGTATTACAAAAGTTTTATATACCCTCATCTAAGAGGGCAGACTGAAATGGTGTTGACCTAAGTAACTTTGGAAATAAATGGAGAGCACATAAGATGATCCTGGAAAATTTTGTATTGCCAAATAGTAAGAAAGTGTTAAAGAACAAAAGCACAATTATAGAGATGTCAAGGGACACGGGTGCCAACTGAAAGTACTCCCAATAATCAAAGCTAGAATGTTCTGAGCAACAAAATAAATAATGTAGTACTGGATTATAACCCAAAGTATAAAATAAATATTCATGGGCCCATATTGATATACCTAATTCAATAAATAAGTAAATAAAGGAGATAAGCAAACATCCTTAGCAGAAGAATTCCAAATAATTTATGTAGGTACTCCTCTCTCAGAGATGGAGCATAACTCTTATTTTTTGTTGTTCATGGCGACTTCCTTTTGAAGTGTACAGTGTGAAAGGGAGGTGGGGGAGAGAATCACTTTACAGTGGAGAAACCTGACAAACATTACCCCAATCAGACGATTAAGTTTAACATCAACAGTGTTAAATCATTTTGATTGCATGTACACTTGACGTGTGATGAGAATGGAACCTTACCTCTGTTGTCTCCCTTCCAACAACCTATAACCCAAGTCTAACCATGAAAAGATCCTCAGAAAAATTCCAGTTGAGGAATATTCTACAAAATATCTGATCCATACTCAAAACTGTCAAGACAATCAAAATTGAAGGAAATCTAAAAAAATGCTCATATTCTAGAGGAACCTACCAGACTTTGCGGCTGAAGGTAATGTGCAGTCATGGATAGGATCTTGAAACAGGAAAAAGACATTTGGTAAAAACTAAAGAAATATATACAAAATATTTTAAACTTTAGTAAATAATTTACTGATGTTGATTGATTTGTTGCAGGGGCCCTAATCCCTGCCTGGAACTCAACCATTCTGTCCTTTAAAGCTAGAGTGAAGTCTCACTGGTCCCTCAACCTTCTCAGATATCATAAAGCTACCATGAGTGGTGCTGGGAGGGCAATTGTGAGATAATAAATGGATACAGTTTTAAACTGCTACATTTGGATTGTCATACTGCAAATAAAACTTATACCACTATTCAAGTTATGTCTTACTATTATTAAAATTAAGTATTTGACTTTCTATAGGGTTTATAAGTACAGTGATTTTATTAAACATATTCTTAATTATTTAAGATATTTGTAAACATAATATTTTATTATTTCAATATCTAGGTTGCTAATTGCTAAATATTAGGATTGAGGTGGCAATGGGATGTTGGGATAAGGTGTTGTCCACATATCTGGGATGAATTTTTCCTTAACACCCTTAACCCTTTGCCCTATCTATTATTCTTTCATTATATAAATAGAATGAGTCACCTGATCACTGAATATTGGAAATAACTGGCATGGGTAACTCAGTTCTCTCCATCCTCCTTCACCTTAAGAATTGGATACATATAAGAAGAATACATTCTGGTCGCCCTTACTTTAACAGAGACAGACTCGTGTGAAGTCTAGTCATTGAACTGAGAATGTAGGGTAGTTTTTCTAATTTGGGGTTTTAGCATTAGCATGCTTATTTTTGCTGCACATCTAAACTTTATCCACTAATATCAGCGTTTTTAGTAAAATAAGTGATACTTTGGTCCCCATTTGCACTTCTTTGTTAATCTCAATTGAATCCAAAACAAAGTGGGGAACACAGGCATGATATTAATTGTGATTCCCTCATGCTCCAGCTACAGACTAGAGAAAAAACATGGACTTGTGTTTATTTTTTAAATATATTTTATTTCAGTTAGTTTGAGCTATGGTAATTAGGTCCTGATGCTGGGCGACTTATATTGTGTTTTGTGGTAGCTGGAAAGTGCACTAGACAATGATCTATAGCTGACTTTGTTCGCCAGATAGGTAGCTAATGCCTGTCCAGATGCACAAAAAAAAAGGTTGTCTCCTGTCTGGTCTTCATGCCATCTCTTAGCTCTAGAGCCAGGGAAGAGACAGGAAACCTTGTGAGCTTCTATTCACTCCACTAAGAACATTTTATCTCTGAGGTCTCAGTTTAACCAATGATTTGTTCCTTTCTAACATTTTTGGGCTTTAACTGTTACATTTGTATTCATACCAGAGAAGGGAAAATATGTCTACACTTGCTGTCCTATTAGATTCTAGGAAGCTCTGAGATCTCACACATTCCAGGTCTAGCACACTGATCTGCTGGAGTCAAAGATGCTTTCTGGGAAGATGTAGATGAGCTGGAGTAAAAAAATGAAAAAAAGATAATGCTGAGCTGGGACCTTCACAGAATTCTTTCTTATGCTCCCTGCCTTTCATTTACTTTAAAAACAAGACATTTTTTTTCTTTCTGTGATGCCTGATTATAATCATGGTCTCTGATTTTTAATGAAGGTAGAGGGTGCTGGGAATGTTATTGAAACGATTTGAAAAATAGGAAACTGTAAGTTAGATAACTCTGATTTTGCTTTTTCCCATTTCCACCAAGTAATTATAACAGATATTTAAGATTTCGTAGATAGAATGGCTATTTGTCTAAATAGTCCCACTTTATCTCTGAATAACTTAATTAGTTCTGCCAATTGTTTTCAGCACGTTCTTTATTTCTTAAGTGTCCTAGTTTGGATAATACATTGATGGTCACCTTAAATCTAGAGAAATTTTCTTAATTTTCTCTTAATAATTAAAGTGTAGGGAGAAATAATTATGGTAGTAGATATTGATTTTCTTTGCAATTAACCTTTAGCTAAAATATTCTGGATATATTTATATTTAATAAATTATAAGACAGCTAAGTTATATTTTAACTAAAACATCAGTATATGACTCATTATTTGAACCTTTTTTACATTCATTGTGGGTTAAAGAGGTACAAATTAGTAGATGAAAGATGGTCATGGGGATGTGGAGTACGGCATAGGGAATGTAGTCAGTAGTATTATAATGGCTATGTGTTAGAACCAGATGAGTGATAGAATAATTGGGGGGATCATTTTATAAACTACATAAATGTATAACCAATGTACTATATACCTGAAACTAATAAAAAAATAAAAGAACTCAAAAAAAAATAAAAAATGAAATGTACGTAGTCAAAATCATTTTATTTACTTTATATTAACTTTGCTTTTGTTTAAATAGGCATCACAAAGTTCAAGTCTTTTCATTGATTTATTTTGTAATAATTGTTTTCCTTCTTAGCTTGTCATTGCCTGGCATTTTTGCCCCTCTCACAATAAACCTCAAAAAATATTTTATCATTACCCTCATTTTACAGGTTGAAAATCATAGATGAGAAAGGTTAAAGAGGCTTCCCAAAGACACGTAGCTGGTGAATGACAGAACCTACATTCAATCTATGGGTTCCTCAGGGGCCTGGCTCTTCACCCACATCCTATATACACTTACCTCCCTGAGAATTCCCCACAGACTGTGGAGCCTGGTTAGTAACTCATAGCCTGCATTCACCACGTTGCAAAACTCTCTGTCCATCTGTCTAATCCAGCACCTAATACAGATGGTGCTCAGAGACTTCCTTTTCCGCTGAATCTCCATGGTTTTCCTCTTTTTGCACTCTAACTACTTTCCAGAGCTCCTTATATGCCCAGCCTCTTAAGTTCTTTCCCTTCTGTGGGCGTAATTGAAATTTGACTCCTTATCTGTCTACTTCTGCTTTCCACATCAGTGTTATCCAACAATCTCTATGGATATATTGCCCTGTACAAAAGTACACTGTCCCATTAACCACACTACCCCTCTCTTTTCCTAGTCCTATCACAGTATCTTGCAGTATGATGTCAGGCATTAGAAATGTACTTGAACATAAATTTGAACAAGTACAGGAAATAGAAGCAGTGTTCTCTCCATCTTCCATCTATACCTTCTTAAATCAATTTATATTTTTTCTTTTCTTTTCTTTTTAATTTTTTTTTTTTTAATGCCTACAGCACCTGGTCTTCTTAGGTGGTCTCCCATCCAAGTACTAACCAGGCCTGACCTTGCTTAGCTTCTAAGATCAGAAGAGATCAGGCGTGTTCAGGGTAGCACGGCCATAGATCAATTTATATTTTTTTCAATGTCAATGTTCCTGTAGACACTTTCTGTTTACCAGTTCATTTATATTTTTTTCAATGTTCCTGTAGACACTTTCTGTTTACCAGTTCACCCATAATAGGATAGGATTTGTCATAGTTACTGAGTTTTTTATATTTCCATCATTCCAAATCTGGAATATATGTCATTTTTCCAGTTCTCATGAAGGTGCTTTGGTCCAGCCTGTGTCCAGGCTGCTTTCTGTGTTCTAACCACCCTAACCAGAGCAACAGATTATCATACCATTGCACAAATACAAATATCTGTAGTCACACAAATTCATTTATAGGAATAAGACAATCTTGGTGTATGACGGAAGAGACACCTCACTAGCTGCTTGACACTTAATGAGCATGGAAAAATTATCGGAGTTTGATCTCACTCATTTACATTTTCCTCCTAATTCTCAGGCAAATATCTCACTTTTTATATAACTGAGAATATCAAAACCTTAGGTGAGAGCTGTATGCTCTCTTCACTAAAATTAAAAGCCTATTTCCAATCATTGACATTTGTATTAGTTTTCTATTGCTGTAAAACAAATTAGCATCTTGAAATGACACACATTTATCATTCTCAATTTCTGTAGGATAAAAGTCCAAAACAGCCCGCTTAAGATCTAACAAAGCTGAAATCAAGGTATCAATTGTTCTCATCTGGGATTCTGGCTTCTATTCTACAATCACAAGTTACAAGCAGAATTCATTCCCTTCTCACATTTTCCACATGACTCCCCATTTCGAGTAAGCAACAGTGGGTCCTTTCCACACTTACAATCTCTCTGACTTCCCCTTCTACCACATCTCACTGATTTCTTTTCTGACTTTCTCTTCTACCTTTAAGGGTTCAACTCAATAATCCAGTAATATTCTGCTTAATGGCTGGTTGATTAGCAACCTTAGTTACATAATCAAAGGTTTTTTTTGTTTTGTTTTGTTTTGTTTTTTTTTCATGTTACAACATCATTTAACCACATGAGTGACACTGGGAATGCTGATCAGGGGCAATTTCTGCCTACCACACCAAAATATGAAAATTTGTCATTAATAGGGAAATAAAAAAGTTGGAGAGATTTTAACTTGGTTTTATGAATGGATCACATTCCTGAAATCAAATCAGTTAAAAGAAAAATAAAACAAGGAAGGAAATGGCTGCCCTGGAGCTAATAAGGGGGGTATTTGTCTCTTGACCTTATTCTACTGTCCCCTTAGAATCTCCAAAATTATCACCTATATAAAGCATAAAGCCTAAGTGAAATTCTTTTTCCATTCTTCCTTCTCTCTTTCTTTTTCTTTCTTTAGTGCTTGGAATAATTTTAGAGTAAATGGGGATGAGCAATTTAAAGTTCATTAATGTGTTTTATTATTTATTCATTCAACAAATATTTTATTTTTAATTTAGATTTTTTATTTTTCAAAAGCATTACTACTAGGTTTTCAGATGTTATACAAAACCAAACCAAACAAACAAACAAACAAAAACTGTCACCATTTAGCATTCCTATCTCTCCAGCCCTTAGGTTTTACAATCCCCAGGAAACATTTAAAGCACCTAATAGATATCTCCCAAACTACCTAAAATAGCACTCCTTCCTAATTCTAGCCTATTTACCTGAACACATTCCTTGAGACATTCCTAAATATCTTTACATCTGCAGCAGCATCACCTCAAAACTTCAGACTACTGTTTTGTAAGGCTATAATAGCCATAATTTTATAGATTATGTTTATAGGGAATGTGGGAAAGTAAATAAACTCCTCTTGGTTCGATTTCATTTTTGATATTTTTAATAGTGTAAGCTGAAGACAGCAAATATATTAAACTAATACATCTATTAAAAGAAATATATATAAGGCTTCTAAATTCAGAGGTTAATCGTGTGATAAAAGAAACAAATAGTTAAATTGGACTTCCTCAAAATTAAAAACTTTGTGCTTCAAAATGTGATTAAGAAGGTGAAACAATGAAAAATAGAATGAGAGTATTTGAAAATAATATGTACAAAAAGAGATTTGTATTTCATTGTTTCTATATCTGTTGGTTCTGACAATATTAGTTCCAATACATTCAATCAGAGAGATATGACTTAGGTAAAAACACAGATAATAAAATAGAAAATCCTGTTTTTCATGTTCTTTTACCTATATGTTTTTATTCTTCAGAATGACCTTGAGAAAGATGAATTGGAGATACAACAGTAAGTTATATCTGAGTCCCTTTAAAATGCCAACATTATAACATCAATAGTACCAACAATTAGCTCAACTGTGAAACAACTTATTTTTTTTACTTTTTTCTTTTGTTTTTTGGAACTTTTCCAAATCATTATAAATATATTATGCATTTATAATTTTTAGCATGAACCAAACTATAGATGCAGAAAAACAACAAAAATTAAGAAATGACAAATATTTAATGCTCCTCTCTCTAAAGCTTGATACACAATGCATTATGACTCAGTCATAAGAAGAGAAGAAATACTGCCGTTTGTGACAACATGGATGGACCTCGAGATAATCATGCTAAGTGAAATAAGCCAAACAGAAAAAGTTGAAAACCACATGGTATCACTTATATGTGGGATATAAACCTAAAAGCAACAAATGAACAGGACAAATAAGCAGAGACTCATGGACATGGGCAATAAATAGACTAGTGGTTACCAGAAGATGAGGGGAGGTGGGAGGGGGAAGGTAGATGGAGTAAAATGGGTCAAATATGTGGTGACAGAAAGAAATCTAACTATGGGCGGCGAACACACAATACAATGTGTATATATATGCCTTACTATTGAATTGTATGCCTGAAACTTACTGGATTTCGTTATGCAATGTCACCATAATAATAATAAAAAAAGTATACTAAAAAAAAGATATTTATAGAACATAAAAAATATTTATAGAAAATAATTTGAAGGCCATGTAGTGTTCAACTGTACAGTCACATTTTTAGTTACTTGAATCAGTATCTCTTTATCTTTATTATATATGTGATACAAATGTATATATATACATAAATACATTCATAAATATACATATGCATACATATATGTGTATATACATAAATACATATATATGTAGTATATATAAGCCTATGCCATATGCCACAATACCTAAATTGTCCCCCAAAGATACATTTTTATTTTATTAACTCAGCAATTATTCATCTTTACTTAAACAAATAGCCATTTGAAGTCTCTTACTTCAATTACTTCTTAATGATAGTCCTCTTGTCACCAATATTATACAGTATGCCTTCTATTAATTCAAAAGTAAATTTTCTCTTTTAGCTAGAAGAAAGCTTATTTCCAATGAGAAGTTATGACTTCTAATTTCCAAAACACATTTGCCATAATTGCAGGAGTTTTCCAAGTACTATTTACAGAAAACATATTGACCTTTGTGGTGGGTATTATACTGGGATTTTATAATTCAAAGGTCAAAGCCAAATTCAAACTGGCTTACTCAAGCCATGGGAAAGGAAGAATCTGATTATACTATTGGATATTAGAACCAGTTAGAATGGTATGGCTATCATATGGTAATTTTTGGCTCCAGTGCATTGACTTTATTTTCCAGTCCATGTTCTCTATGAGGTGAACACTTGGCTACAGTTACTTCTATGCTCGTATTTCTTACTAGGGAGAACTTTCTTCCCTATATTTGAGAAAGAGAGAAGAGAGAGAGAGAGAGAGAGAGAGAGAGATGAGTAAGAAGGAAGGAGGAAGAGGAAGAGAGGAGAAAGAGAAAAGAGAAGCGTAGAGGAGAGGAGAGGAGAGGAGAGAGAAAGCATTCCAGAGAAGGCCTTTTGCTTATTTTTGGTGGATACTGTGAAAAAAGAAGTTACTTCTCATCTGGTACATATGGTTCAGACTTGGGTGGGAAAGAAAGTCTCCAAAGGAAGATACATGTGCATTCAGAAATGTCACTGAGAGACATCATGTCAGCTGAACAGCCTTTAGATTCATGTCTACCAGAAAGCACTTTCATTCTCTTTTCTCTTTGGTTTTTAAATTTTTTAAAATAATTATTTTTCATTTCACAATGCTTGTGCGTTAAGTTGCCTCAAAAGTGTTATGAAAGAAATGAATAGATCTGGGGAAAAAAAAAGGTCCAGGTGAATTGGGGATTGAGAAGCTTCCATTGAAAAGTTGGGGCTTAACATGAGATTTAATAAATATTATTTGAGGAACATAATAGGACTAGGAAATTAAACTCAGGAAGACAAGAAGTGACAAAGTCTCATGGAGGCTGTTTGCATAACAGTGAAGATACTGATTGGACAACATAATTGAGTTGGTAGAATAAACTCAAGAATGTAAGGAATTAAAGTAATTTCTATGAATTAGAGTGACAGGATTGAGGGCTGCCATTGTCAGGTGAGAAATCAGGTCTTGAACATGTCTGGAGATTCTGCATGTCCTAGGAAACACAAGTGATTTTAAGACATGATTAAAGTTTTAAAGGGCATTACTTATTATTAAGTAACTATCGCTTACTGTGGGAGAACTATCAGGGGTACTTTGTTATTACAATGAAAGTCAAGTACGTGTTGCTCCAAAAGGATCTTCTTATTAAACTATGACATGTTGCTTTAAGAAAAATCGTAGGGTATAGTAGCAAAAGGGAAAATACATTTTAATAAACTAATGGTCTTTACAAATAATCATATATTATTAGACAATGTACAATTCCAAATAAACGAACTGATTTCTTCTTGTATGTAAATAAAAGAGCCTAAGGCTGGAAAGTCACTCCTAAGAGGTTTACTCTCACAGATACTTTTGCTTTTTTTAATTCTTCTACCACTTCTAAGTTAAAATGAAACAGAACAAATGCTTGGCAGTTTGGAGTGCATTGTCTATTGTTCCTGAAGTACCATCTGGCAGAGCAATCTCAGCTGAAGAAAATGCTTAATGGCCATCCTGACTGACGGGTATAATGGATGCATCTCTGCTACTCTTGCAAGATCTATGAGTAATTCTAACCAGACGGATGACAGTCACAAATCTCAACAGAGTGTTCAGTCGTTTCCAACTCTCAAGACCTTTAAGATTGTGAAATTTAGCAAAAGGAAGCAGACTGGTAAACGAAGTTAGAACATATCCTCATACATAATGAAATATTCAGTAAACAACAAAGACATTACAGAGAGCTGCTGAATTCTTGTTCTGAGCAGCACTGCTACATGACTTCTCTGCAGGAAACTAAAAGGAACAATTTGCTTCTATTTCATGTACAAAAACCAGGACTGCCCTGAACTTCTTCAAGTAATAACATTTCTAACATAAATTCCATGTGTGAACCAATATAAATAAAGGCAAAAGTAGAAGGATACTAGGGAAATCAATGGGAGATGAGCAATAGCACAAGTGTATAGTGAGACTCTTGAAACCATAGAAATTATACTTGATTACTGATTGTTACTTAATTACTTACTTCTAACTTCTACATTCCCAGTCCAGGTTTCTCAGAGTGCTTATAGAATCCATATGTCTACAGTTTTAACATGGACTCAGAAATCTCATAATGAGAAGAAATGCCTTGTGTGTTGCATACTTAACTTGGTATACATAAACCCTATTTTTGATCTTAAGAAGCTGATCAAAGTTAAGCCTAACTAAATAAACAAATCATCTTTATTTATTGAACTTTACTCCAGGGTGATAATTACTCATAATGAAGGAAAAGCATTTAGTATCTAGTTATTATTTTCTAACCATAGATTGTACAACAAAACTGCATTTATGTATTTATAGTAAATTAATATTAAATTCATATACTGAAACTAGTCAGGTTATATGAAATAAATGGTATGTTCATATTTATAGGTAATATTACCAGTCCTCTATTCTTTTCTTCAAAGAGGGTCTTCTACATGCATGTGTTATGTCATGCAAAGATTAAAAAAGCATAGCTCTTGCCTCAAGGAACACACAGTTTAGGAATTATGCAGTCTGAATATTTTCCAGTCATAAGAACTAGATGAAAATACTGAATCATCCATCGACTCTGAATGTTTGTCATCATGATCAATTCTGTAGCTTTCCACTGATCAAACTGGGGATATGGCCAGGGAAGAAATACTGTCATCGTTAGAGAGAACTGTTTTCAGATATGTAGCATACCTCTGCAACTCTACTTTGACCTAATTAGCTTTATGACATCTTCTAAATAGAACCACATGACAAAGCTCTTTACTATATGAAAATCTGAAATTGGCTCAACTTGCAGGAGTCAAAATTTCAAACCACAGATGTTCTTGCTGCCATTATTTCAATTAAACATCAGGCTCTAAACATTTTGATTAATGCAACGTGTTTGGCCACCGTAACAGTTTATTGAATGTTCAAATCACTTGCAGAGTCTGTTTGTGAATGTGGACATGGACTTGGTTTTGT
This sequence comes from Pteropus alecto, assembly GCF_000325575.1. NCBI lineage: Eukaryota > Metazoa > Chordata > Mammalia > Chiroptera > Pteropodidae > Pteropus > Pteropus alecto. Next base: position 16,924,339 of record NW_006434839.1, read on the forward strand.
ACCTCATACCACCACCCCTCCCAAACCCTGGCCCCATGCAGTATTTGGTAAGATTCTAAAGAACAAACCCGTGTCATATTCATTAATTCAGCACTGGAAGCATTGAGTAGAGCATCTAAACTGGAAGAGTGGCACATCATGATTGTTACTTAATTACTTAGTCCAATTTGAGGATGGACTATGAGGTGAGTGAGGCAGAACATATTGTTAGAAATCTGCTCTCAGTGGATTATATAAATACATGTATATTGCTTTTCTTATTTTGTACAGGAATTCTAAGGCAAGTCATTTTATTAGCAATAGATTTGGATATGCACTAGTTCACATCATGTCAGAATATAATAATTACTAAATACTAATTATAAGCATGTTCCACATATACAAATTTTATGTATTTCAAGATGACTTATTTAAGAATAATTTTATATTTGTACTTAACTAATTTTTAGTTGTAGTTGTAGTTTTAGT
>NW_006434839.1:16924826-16948210 GCF_000325575.1 Pteropus alecto
TAATTTTGCTTGTGTGTATATGGAAATGTGTTTATGTGTTAGGATTCATGTAGAATTCTGTATTTTGAATGCCCCAAAGTGTAATGGATTCTAATAAAATTTATTAGAAATGTAACATGTTCATTCCTCATTCATCCCACAGTTTAGACAATGAGTATGGGTTCCATATAACAAAGTTTCTTTAATGTAAAAATATTATCAAAAAATTATGTAAATCTCTCAAAATTTTACATATGTCCTTGTTTACTTGACTAATACATTCTGAATACCATATATATGTTTATTTTTATTCTATTCCATTATTTCTTTAATTCAGACCTTAATAAAGTGGATTATAGCTATTATCCCTTAACTAACTATAAGTATTTCCCAATATCAATACATTATAGGTCCTAAAGTTATCTTTCTACAACACAAAATTGAATACACAATTTTAAAAATATATTAATTAAAATACAACTGCTTTAAATATTAAAAAAACAAAAATTACACACATATAAAATCTAAAACACCTTTATATTTCACACATTGCCTAAAGTCCAAATTACTGAGTACTATATAAAAGAGCCATTGCAATCTAACCACAAGCTATCAAACTTGATTTTCCATTGGCGTCTTAATTGTGTCCATGTCCCAGCTACATGAAACATATTCATTTTTCAAATGAATCGTATTATAAAAACAATTTTTGAGAATCACAATAAAAAAATATATCTCCAGTATTTTCTATACACTATTCCCTCTGCTTAGAATGCTCTTCAATGCTAGTTACTGAAGGGTCTCTGCAACTCATTCTTCATTACCTAGTGATATGTCCGCCTTCTTCAAATTTCCTTCTGCTCCCTCCTCTAGTTCTCCATCATTTTTCCCTGACTCTCTGATTTATGATTCCTTGTTTACATATCTATCTTCATGTGAAGAGCAAATGACTCTTTAGCTGCCAGTTGCAACTTCTGTTTTAGTTTTATGGTTGGGTTGTACTAAGAGAAGAGCCATTTCTATTATTTGTTAAAGTTGAGGTTCCAAGAGAGTGAATTATTCATGGGGTTCATCCTTTGAAGAATAACCATGTGTGAAGAATGCACAAGGAATGCAAACTGAGAGAGAATAGAAACAAAGACTGAGTCTTTTAATCTCTCGATAATAACTTTAGAGAATAAAGATGTTTGGCAGGCAACTTTTGCTGAGGAATTGGTAATTTCCAAAATAGAGACTAGACACCGAGCTTGAGAGCAAAGAACCCAAGTAACTAAAAAGATAACAAGCATTTGAGGACCAAGGATAACCATACAGATAGTAATAGAGGACACGTTAAGTGATGGTGAAGCACGGATGTATTTTGCAAGCTGAAATAAGTATTTGCTTTTATTCATAGTGTTTATTTTCCAGTAGTTCTTTGTATTTAGGAAAACTTTTAAAATTCCAGATTTTCGTATCTAAACTAAGAGAAACAAAATGGAGAATTTTTGTTCACACTTAAGCCAGAGTTGTAACCTAGAATCTCCCAAAAGTGAGATGAAATTTAAGGACACAGAATTGGACTCATTGATCAGTAGTCTTTCCCACTCTTATATCCTATTTCAATCTATGGAGTTTTTGAACTTTATTGTTCTTGGAGATTTTATAATATATTACACTAATTTCTCAATAGTAGTTCCTCAAAGGTCTGTATTACATCTGTTGTGGCTTAATCATTATATTTTTATGACCCTTTCTACATAGATGCTCAATAGAAATTTATTAAAAATATAAACGTATCAAAGACTTAACATTTTGCTTCTGTACATCTGATATACTCTACTGTAATAACAATATTCACAAAGCCTGCTGAGGTAGGTGGAATCATGCAAATCTTTGCTAGCATTTAAGAGTACTACAAAAGTCTGTTATTCATTTTGTTATTGGTTTGCATTTTTTTCTAGATGTTAGATGAGTCATCTTTCCTTTTATTACTGCCAGAGAAAATTATTTTAAAAGAAAATTTTCCCCTCTTTTATTTATGTATTTAGAAATAAGGGGGTCAATCTTTTGTAGAAGGATTAAAATGCTCTAACAGAAACAGATATAAAGATATTAGTTTAGTGGTTTTCTTCAACATCTCAAATGCAGTCTGGTTAGTTGAGATTGACAATTAAGTTTAGTTAGCAAAGTCCCACTTTAACAACAGAGTTTGTAGTTAAACATTTCATATGTGCTTCAGTCAGAAATTCTGTTATTAAAAAGATTAATATTAGAATTATAATTGATAGTAAACATTGGTCTGATGTTTATGTCCCCTCCTACATGACTCTGCTTTATCCTCTGAATAGAGTTAATCACATTTGTATTTTTCATGAAATACTGTTCATAAATTTCTAAGAAAAGAGAATCTTTTAATGACTTAATAAATGACTTAAGATAAAATGTTAAATTAATGAATGTTGGCTCAAGTTCTATATTAAAGAAATATGCTTTAATATTGTGTGTATAGGTAGTTCTTAATTTTTGTAGATGTTAGTTGATGTCTACATATATCAGATTATTAGCTGACCTGATAGCCTGAGTTTGGTTCAATTTATATGTGTTACTGTTGATTCTACTGTAACACATGCCACCATATGCCAGTTTACTTATTGAAGCTGTAAAGGGGTCCATCTGAGAAAAGAATTCTCAGGTATCATTTGAGAAGTATTTGTCTCTGCTTAATGAAGTTTTTATATTTCTATGATTATATTTTTTTATTTTCCTTGAAATTGATAATTTGAAACGTCTATGGCAATTTAGTCGATGCACCTTAAGATGTTATTTTTCAGAATCTGTCATATGACTATTATATACACTGAGCTATGGATATAAATTTCTCGATGGTAATAGTTAAAGCAGCCTATTATTTGATATCCTCTCAATTCTTGTATAGTTAATCTATTTCCTTGAAGAGAAGTCTAGGTGGAACAACTTATCCCAAATATATGCCTAGACTTAGTCCAGAATTCAATAGTAATTGCAACTCCATCACAGTTTGCCTCTGTAAGGTGCAAAGGAGCATTTGAATTTGTAGTTACTTATTTCAGGTTCAACTGAGAAGAAGCCAAAACAGATTTAGGTGACAACTATTTTGCTGCTTCATTCAAATGTTGAGAATGCTTAACAATATCAATACCAGCAGAGAGATACACACTTTTATTCTTAAATTTCAGTAGTTTTACTTTTGAAGTGACCTGGTTAAAGGTTGCACATTTCATACTCCAGCTCATTTCTGTACAGTGTGAGTAGCCAGAAAAGTATTTCAAAAATACTGAAGTCAGCTGCTTGCCCACGCGAACCTAATCTAATTACTTGGCTAGGGTCCCTTGTCTTTACTCCATTGGTCTTTCTTTCATGCAAAGGTTTCACTGTTTTTCAATAAGGGTTTGCAAAAGTAGTTAAGGGACTTTGATATTCCCTGTTAAAATAGTATTTGGAGATGCTTTGTTGAGGGCAGTAAAAGTCATTGTTCAAAACAATATCAACTTTATTTAAAAAATGATTCTCCATAGCAGGTTTCTTGAAAGATACTAGTTTACTACTGTTAAAAATTATCTTCAAGGAATTATTGATGAATATTTCATTCCATTCTTTTATTTCAGGCTTTCTAAATCTTCTAACAGACACTAATTTATTAGCTTTCTCTATCTGATTTTTATAGTCATTTATTTTGTGACTCTCACAAAAATAAATGAATCTGTTGTTTGTTTTTCAGCTGGTATTGGCACACAAACATGTCTCTGTTAATGCAACCGATTTACTAATTCAACAATAGCTTCATTGGGGATTTACAAATCTGTGCCAAAATCAGTCTGTGTAGTTATATTCATAGCTTACTATCCTTACAGAACATGTAAGAGAGAGAAAAAACCATAAAACCTATGTCTATACTGTCAAACTCTGTCTAAGTGTTTTTTGAATAGTAAAACCATAGCAATGTGCTTTCTGGAAATGAATTTGGTATTAATAGTACAGGGCTCTAGGGATCTTTTGGTTGTCTGATTTGGACTGCTAGCCAAGCAGTGTGAAAATTAAACGTTAAAATAGTTCAGTTATCCATGACATTTTACTTCAGTGTTATGACTGTGGATATACAATAGATTATTAAAATATGTGTTTTCCCAGTGGGATTTTCATTCCTGGTGTTTTGATTGTGATAAGAGCAGTAATCCTTTAACTCTCCCTTGGGGTATAATAAAATTCTTCCAAGAAATGAGAATCGGTCATAGATTTTATATAAGCTGGATAACCTTTAACCACTGCAGAGAGAGTTTATAGCTGACATTGACATTTCTTGCTTCTCCTTGTCTATGAATTTTATTTTTCATGTATATCTATGTTAGCACACACCATTCTTGTGTTATTGTGATAGGGCCAGCATCTCTTCTGTGGTAGACTGTATTCTACCCTGTGGGCAAAACTATTTTCTGTGTATTGAGAAAAAAAAGGGGGAGGGCTATTACTGATTTATTTTTGTTAAAACAAATAAGCCAGCTTCCCATTACAGAAGTGATTAACAGCAAAATGAAGTTTACCTATAATGATTAAACTATCAGAACAAATGTGTACGTATTTGTACACATGCGCACAATCTCTTCTGAAGCACTCTCTGAAACTATCAATTTTTAAATCATCAGTCCTATGAAAAAAATAGTTTCATTAAACTGCTGATTTTTTTTCTTTTTTGCAATAAGTAAATTGTCATGACTTTTTCATTCCTGGTAGAAATTCACTAATTACTGACATAGTTTCTCACTTTCAGTAAGGTGTGCAACATGGCTTCACATTGCCTTGCTCCAAGGGGCTAGACCCAAACACACAGCTGACTTGAGCAGGCTGATAATTTGATAACTTTCAAATTGATAATCTTTAAATATTTACTCAATACTTACTTCATTGAAGTAAGACATAGAAAAAGACTATATTACTGACCAGTGTTACACCTATAAGAAAAACAGAGAGAGAGAGAGAAAGAGAGAAACAAAAAAGAGAGTAAGAGACAGACAGAGATAGACTTAGAGGCAGAGAGAGACATAGAGAGAATAGTAATTGTCTCCTTCCTTTGTTTACCACCACACATATTATGCAGAGGTATCTGAGAGAAAAAGCAATAAAAATACAGAAAAGTGCATATCTTAGAAATAACAATCTTACTAATGAATACTTAAACATATAAAAAATAAGAGAAAGAAAAAGAAACAGATCTCTAGTATACAGTCAATCACACAAGTATATAGGGGTGTGTGTATGTGTCTGTGTGTGTGTGTGCAGCAACATAAAATATAATTTACGAGGAAAAAATCACACACATTAATTATATTAATTAAGTTTTATGGAACATGGTCTATTCATTAATTCATTCTTTATCCATCCATCTACCCATCCATCCATCCATCCATTCATTCATACATACTACATACATTTACTAATTCATTCAGCATTCATTATGCACTTATACTAAGTACCTGATGGAATATAGGTGTTTTTAATCCATGTTGAACACTTATTTTGTCTTGGTACATGAGATTTACATGAAGTAACATTATAAACTAAATATAATAGGCTAGAATATACTATGCATAACTGTAATGCACATACTTAAAAAGTACTTTTTCTCCAAAAGGAACAATCTATGAAAATTTTTATGAATGGATTTTTCTTTCTGCTAATAGGATGTGCATTTTTTTGCAAGTCTAATGTCATAATAAGTAACAATGGGATTAAGCTGAGTATATACCATAAAAATCACATAAAAATTCCAACTATTCTATAGATATGAATAGCAATATCTGCACTAGAGTTGGAAATGAGAAGAAGCCATAATTGTAGTGGTTAACAACATGCCCATGGACTTCTCCTGCCTGGACTGGAACCTGGGTCTTTATTTATTTGATATGACTGTGGGAAATCAGTTAGTGCTTCTGGACCTCCATATGTTAATCTGTATAACTGGAATGATCCTAATAACCAGCTCTAAAAAATTACACACACACACACACACACACACACACACACACACATATATATGGCTTGATGACCTCAAACAAGTTTTTATTTAGGTATTCTGTAGGTCATAGTTATTCAGCTTGACGACCTCAAACTAATTTTTATTTAGGTATTCTGTAGGTCATAGTTATTCAACAATGGCATTTAAAAAGATCAAGAAATACGACAACCATTGTAGGAGTTTCATAGACTGAAGAGAACATAATTGGGAAAATATTATGTAATGACTTATTTCACTATAAGTTAACTAATAATAGGGCTTTACTTTTTAACCTACCAAAATTGTATTTTCATTATAAAATAGTCTAAAAAGAGTTGAAGATAAGTAGGAAGAAGGATCGTTTCATCTGAAAACACTCATGTTGATTTATCTGGAATTATTTCAGTAAGTAGGTTCTAATCAGAAATGGATAATTAAGAATGGTAGGCAGGAATCATGTTTTCGATAATTAGGGAGATGAACTTATATATATATATTTTTAAGGTTTGACTCAAATATTATTTCATCTTTAAACTTTATCTACCTTCTTTTAAGAATTTGCTATTTCTTCATCTTCACTTCCATAACACAGTGCACTCCTTTATAGCACTTATAGCTCTTTCTCATATACCTATCTTCCTGACATCAAGGACAGAAATTAATCATGCTTTTACAGGTTTTGTAGCTCTAGCTTCCTAATGGGCTTTGTAGCTTCAGCTTCTGAAGTTTCTTCTAACTACCTTCATTTAAGAATTTGCTGTTTCTTTCTCTTTATTTCCACAATGTATTGTTCCTCTCTCTTTTATAGCGTGAATAGCTCTTTTTCATATACCTATCTCAAGGACAGAAATTAATCTTGTTTTAATGGGCTTTGTAGTGCTAGCTTATAATTTGTGCATGTAGTGTGGATGTTATTTTTATAAAGGATTGTGGATATAAAACAAGACAATATAAAATAATGTTAGGATGAGGTAATTCCTGTTTTACATACAAAATATCAGTGTTAGTGTGTGAAAGACATATCTCCTACATATATATATGTGTGTGTGTGTGTGTGTGTGTGTGTGTACACACATATTTGTATATATACATACACACACTCAAATACATATATACATATACACATTAGATATACACACACATACACACATATACATATACGTACAAAATTTACAAAAGAATGGTTGGAAAAAACGGTTCCTTGCCCCTGGAATGCCTCAGAGATGTAAAAGGTTCATTAAAAAGATTAGAGAAAGAAGAGAATGTTCTGAAGATCTGTTTGGAGTACTGTTAGCCTGCATCTCACGCTGATAGGAGAAGATAGATGGTGGGGTAATGCTACATTCTAACACAATTTTCTGAGAGAAGTTTCAAAGAAATCACTTGAAAAGTTATGAAATATCTTTCCTCCACTGTGGAGAAGCATACTGGTGCCTGACTCATGCCTGAGAAGGCTAAAGTATACCTCTGGAATCTGGCCTCCATGGAACACTAATAGATAAAAGAAGGGATGGGTTGATTCAGTGCTTGAAGGCAAGGACCTGAAAGAGTCATACTGTTTTGATATTAGCCTGAGATCCTGGAGATTGCTAAGGCATGGGGTAAATTTACCATGTGCAAGATATGGCCACGAGGGAGAGATGAATGGGTTCATCTCTTGTCCTGCCTAATAATGCTGACTAGAAGAAATGGGATCCCCAAGAAAAAGAAGAGACTTGGGTAGATATTGAGAAAATTGTCATACAAGACCTATATCAAGATCATTAAAACCGAGGAGAGAGAATTATCACAAAAGGAAACCCTGAAAGAAACACTTACAGTATCATCAGGCCAGTAAGAATCTCTCTATCCCACCTTACCTCTCCACCATCTTCTGGCTTAATTCCTGTTGGAAGATGGAACTACATCTAGCAAATGAGATACAATCTTACTAGGAAAGAGTAGAAAGCAGAACAGTCAACTATATTGTTATTTGACTCTTCCATTCTGAAAATGACTCAAGCTGGAGGAGGAGAGAGGATTTAACCCAGAGTCAAGTTCTACATAGTGAACAACACAAAGAACTAGACATATTCATGTATTAGCAACATTGAGACTACTATAATTGTGGTAGTACTTGAGAATAAGCCCAGAAGGCAAATGGCTGGAATTTTCAACCAAGGATAAGGATGATTACCCTCACTAAATGGAATTTAAAAAGACTTTAGGAAAAAAAAAAGTATCAAATTTTGATTTATCATGAGTCATATTAATTCAAAACAGATTGTATGTAGAATACATGGATAAAATAGTGAGGGAAACAGGTCAAAATTCAATAATCTTATATATATAATAAAAATGCATTCCATATAATGTTGAATAGTTACGGAAGTAGATCATGAGTTTGCATCTCTGCTACATCATATTGTCTTTGGAAAATTTTATTAATAATTTTATCATAACCCAAACTGATCTGATGGTCATCTCTCCCAAACTGTGGTCTTTATTCTAATGAATGAAATTACTTTTTTATTTTTCAACCCTAAATCCTTAGTCGCTCCCCTATTCTCACCTCGAATTCCAATTAACCATTAAGTCCTATCAACTATGCTTTCCTTTCATCTCCTAAATTATTTTCTTCTTCCCCTCCCCATGCCTAATTTCTTAATTCCTGAATGGTCTCTCTGTTTTCAAATTACATCTCCATGTAGTGCATTAACTCACTATCCAAGCAGAGCAAATTAATCACATGCCATTCTGTTTAAAACAATACATAAACCTATTTTTGCCCTAAACATGGAAAATAACCATGTGAATTACAAGTTCTTTAAAAACTTTGCCCTTGTATACCTACCTATAATCTTTTCTCACCACCAAACTCCTCATTCACCTTCTATTCTCTTGCCATACTCTCTTTTATCTCTGGGTATTTGCCAAAGCTGTTCTCTAAACCTGAAATGCAATATTCATGGTCTTTTTGTTAATCTAGATAACTCTATCAATTCTTCTGGACTCACTTCTACCTCACATCCCTTGCGAAGCCCTTCCTTCCTCATTTTGTATAATTGAAACACACCCATCCATGTCTTTCCACACCACTTAGACGCACTTCTAACAAAAAACATAAACTTCATGGTACTATTAAACTTACTGCCTGTACCCCCACCCCTATAGCGTAAGCACTAAACAGGCACGAGATATTTTAACACATATACCTTATATTATGCCCAATACATATTTTATGCATAACTTAAAATGTTGAACATTTTGGATTATTAAATAAGGATGCCAATCAAGAGATGCGCCCAAAAGAATGATCTCTGGCATTTTTTAGCAATATGCTCTAAAAACAATTTATAATGATCACTTTAACCCTTCATAAAAACTTCATAAGAGGTAAATAACTGTCCATAATTTACAAACATTCTTATACAGGTTGAATAACCTAAAGAATATCATTTGCCAGGATTAAATCTCACTCAATACGAGTCTGTTACTTATTCACCCCACAGAAACAATTCAGATCATTCATTACAGCCATTTAAACAAACGTATTAGTAAAATATCCATGGAATATCACATTTTAAACAATACATCTCCCTGATAAGGCCTCCAAGATCAAGTAGTTTCTAGTTATAACTCTAAGCAACTGAATTCTTTGACATAAAGTGTTTGGGCTTGAGTTAAATAGTTTATGAAGACATATGCCACAGTTAATGAATATAGTTTCAGAGTAATTTATGTTAAGTCAGTCTTTCTAGAAATAATTAATTGGTTATCTGGTTAGAACATCTCTAGTGTTTAATAACAAAACTATAACATCAGCAGTGAGAACAAATTACTTAAATTTCTAGTGTCAATAGCTTTGATATTGCATTTAGTTTATCTCATAAAAATTATCTAATGACCTAATTCAAACAGTATGATTAAAGAAACCCTACAAGATTAAGGATCAAAGGACATTTCTATTATATACTGTTCAGCATGTTATTTTTCTTTATGGTTAATTCAAACCAATACATACTCTTATAGTTAAAAAAAAGTAAGCTATTATAAATATCTCTTAACTGGGTGCCAATATTGAATTTGTATCATTCAATATTGAATATTCCACAAACACTTCTGATTCATAGAATAAAATAGAGTTTAACATCATCCCTGAATGATACCTCTACCAGGCTGAGTATAACAATGATTAGTTGTGAAAGAGCCATGAATGAAAGGTACCCAGTCTTTAGGGTGAATATTGGCCTGAGAACCTTGAATTTGCAATTTGTGATGATAGGATATGGTGGATAAAAGAATGACAGGACTATAAGTTTAGGTGCTTGTCTCTAGAAATACAGGGATTGAAAGTATCTATCCATCCAGGCAATAATACCTTCCTTGGATTAATTAGACACAAATTAGTAAGAATTCAAGATTATAACATATAGTGAATATTAAAGTGTTCTAGTTGTAGAAAATCTTTACAATTTATGGTTTCAAATCACTCTATATAAAAAATTATTTCTTCTGTCTAATTAGAAGGGTGTCTGGAAATTTCAAAATTTAAGGCATTTTTTTTCTCATATTATAAAATATAAGAAAATGAAAGTTGCAGATATTAACTGGGATCTGGAATTTAACAGTGTAACCAGACCCATATCAAATTTCAAAAATTTCCCTTGTTGCCTGACGTGACATCTAGGGCGAGTTTATCCCACAAGAATTGATTGTTCTTGACATTTTAGAGGAGATACAATGTTTAAAGTAGACTTTAAATTTGCTCTGATATTAGGTACATTTTTAAAAAATTTTATAGGACATGTTTCCTCACTAAAGTGGAATATAATTTGTTGTAGTTTTATTAGTTTGTTTTATTCTTTTGTTCACAACTGTATTTATCAAGCCTTGAGCAGTAGAAGTGAGACATTTCATTTTACCTACTGAAGAAACACTAAGATAATTTTTTTTTTCTTCAAGAAAATTGAACAGTTTCAGTAGATCTCAAATAGCTCTCAACTGAGATAATGCCCAGGATTTTTCTGTTAATAAGTTGACAGTAATAGAGAGGCTATTTGATCCGCTGTCTGATATTTGAATCTTATTATTGTATTCTAAGCTTATTACTGGTCTTTATTTTGTCAAATTTAGAACATAAACTTCATCTACTCATCGTAAGGTATTGAGTTCATGCTGAAGTTAACTAATTTATTATTAGAAAAGTAACATATTAATTTATAGTTTATATATATGAGAAGATATAAGCTATTTCTAATTTTCCCAGTAAGTTCAAGGATGAATCTAAATTGCAGGCATAATTTTTAGCCAAAAAAAAGATGATTATTTATGAGATCATTATGAATTGTCTTTTTCACAACTAAGAATATTTCTGTCTGGATAACTGGAATCTTCCTATAGTACTGGAGACTGTGTTATACTAATTCACCATCATTCTGTGCCATGATATAGCCATGCTGCAAATTAATTAATTTTATTTATTTTTAAACATTTAAAATGGCTATATTTGGTGGAATTTTGGAGAATCCCCACAGTCTTTTGAGGAACTGTGAGAATACCCTGATCACATGCCCCTGGCCATAAGCCTTTTCTACAATTACCTAATATCATTCTATTTATCCTCATTCTTGTTGAATTCAATCATTTTATCAGGCAACATTTAGTAATAAATTAAATTTTGGAAGTGTGTTCTATTCGAGGCACTGCCTGTTCTGTATATTAACAACCTCCCAAATACTTCTACTCTACCAATTTTTCATTGGTCTCATTAAGAAGCTTCCAGAATATTTGTGGCAAGCTTTATTCCATAGAAGAATCTGAGTCGTTTGCCTCTTGCTTTCATTCTCTATTTTAATTTCCAAAAATTGATCTTTATTCTTTAACCACATGATACACTATGCCAACTAAATTCAAGTTCATAGGACTCATCCTCATCTCCAAAATTAGGCAGAAGAGAATAACTAACAACCATAAAAACAAGATGATATTAGTTAGAAAATTTCCTGTTACCAATTACATTTATTACAAGCCATAGAGATGTTTATTTAGAAAATGAAAAGTTGATGCTAAACTGAATGAAAGTTTATGAAGTAAAACATAAAATTCTGGCTGACATGTCAAAATATTCAAATACCTATCTGTTCGAGGTAATAGCATTAAATCTTTCTGGTGTATCATTACAAATTTTTATACATATAGAGAATATCTATGACTTTAGTTTTTAAAGTACATACAAAAAGATCATTCTGTATAAGTATCGAATGACCTTTTAGTTTTTGATCATGTAGAATTTCACATTTTTACATTAATATTCATAAATCTTTGTTTCTTAAGCAGCTATTTAGTATGACATTGTACAGAAGTAACATAAGTTTCATATGAATAAGCTTCTTCCAGTTTATTTTCTAATTCTATAATTAACACTGTAATAAACGTTCTTGTTCACATATTTTGATGGACCTCCACAAATTTATATTAGAGCATATTTTTACAAGATAAATTCATGAGACAAGGAATATGCATGCAACTTGCAAATGTTGACTATTTGTCAAATCACCCTTCAAATAAGCTGTTCTTATCTATGTTCTAACCACAAAATGCCAGGGGGCTGTTGTTTTATATGACACTAATATATCTTCCTCCTTCTCTTCCATTTTTCTTTCTTCCTTCTTTTTTTCCATCATTCACATTTTCCTCAAGGATTATTTTAAATAGAGTAAAGGATCCCTGTATTTAAAACAGTAGATTTATGTCTTCTTTTTTATGCTTACTTTAGATGTACGTCTATCTAAGAACATCTATGGCATAAGAATACATAAAGAGCATTATTCTGTTAATATGATGGTTATTTTGTATGTGTGTAAGATATGATAAAAAAGGAATGAGAAAGTTATTTTTAAAATCATGATAAATTGAGGTTTAGATTTACGAAAATTATATTTTAAGTCTCAAGAGATGCAATCAGGTTGTAACGTTTTAATAATCTGGTCAGATTAACAAATTAATTAGGTAATTTAGTGCCCTCGAAGGATTAGTTTATTTAGTGTTTTAATTTAAAGGTAAATGTTTGTAAATGTACTATTTGAATGTCTAATCAGAAGTGATTATTTACTTCACAGATAAATATATCCTTGCCACTTGGCAGAAGCGATAGTAGGAAGTACAAAAAATATGCATACTGGTATTTCAAGAATTTTTTTTCCTCTGGAACCTGTATAGTAGACAAGCATATAATACTCCTCTATTGCTTGGTGGAAAGTTAGAATTAATGCATAGTGCTTTCGCTAACTGGTAACGTAAGCCAGAAATTGAACCATGCACCTAAGCGATCATTCTTGGTTCAAATTTCTACTCACCTCGACAACTGACTAGTCTTTAGTGAGCCTGTTAATTCCTTAAAAGAAAAGAATGTCTGAATTTAATTCCTCTTTGTAAAAAGGTTTGCATTGCCAAGCCAATTTCAGGAAGCTTTACAAAATGTTTAATGTTGCATGAAGTTGCTCAGATACATTAAAATAAACGATTTTTCCTTCAATAGAAATACTTCCTTTAACACTATGTTTAGTTTTTATTTTTACTTTATTTTTAGGAAAAGTAAGATTTACTGAAATACATTTGAAGAGAGAAATGGGCTACACCAAAGAGGTCTGTAGCCAATGTTCACATTTTAAATGTTAGCAAAACTTGCAGAAAAGCAGGTCATCTGAAAATGCCATAGGACTGTTTACTTTGTTCTGGTTAGCAGGGATAGGAAACCTATAATATGAACATTTATCAATTAATTACTTTTATTTTTCCTTCCATTAATAAATGCCTATGGGATTGTGATGAATTTTTCATTATCAACATTGTAGTGATGCTTTCACAAATATACATATGTCATAACTTATCAAGAGGTATGTTTTAAATATGTACATTTTATTGTATGTCTAAAAAATGTAAAAATATTATATTAATATTTGTCTGGATTTTTGTTTGTTTTAAAGCATCAAAAAAGAATTTCCCCCTAAATCCTATATAAACAATATATACATACATTTTATGGATCATAGCAGAAATGGCTATGCGAGTTTTTTCTTTGACTTGCTCCCTAAGACAACCATAATGAAGCAAGTCTTTTGGATCCAGAGTAGAACTCTGATATATTATGTTACTGCATTCATTGAGGACATAAAGCACAATCTTTTGTAGAAATATTACCAATGATTTATATTTAAAAAATTAAAGTTTTAGAGTGATATCAGAAACATGGTGGAGTGAGAGACATCCCCAGATTTCTCCCCTTGAAACAACAATAAGCTGAACATCTAAAACTAAACAAAAAACACCCAAAATACACACCAGCACGTCTGAGTGTGGGATCTGTGCATAAGAGCTACCACAGGTCAGAAACTTGGGTGTTGGGCGGTGGACTGGAACAAATAAAGAAGCTGCCTCTCACAGCCACCAGGAGCTTCCTGCAGGAGGAGGGGGAGGAGAGAAGGTGTGATGGGTTCCCTGAACAGTCCTGACTGAGAGAGCTGTCAACTCAATGCAGCCAGTGGCAGTGCATCAGAGCAGAAAGCAGAGAAGTGGGGACAGCAAAGAAGTGGAGATGGCAGAGAAGAAACTGTTAATTTATACCAGTTGTGGTTGCAAAATACGAGGCTGAGCCACAGCCCCCAAACGACAACTAAGAGGGCCCCTCCGCCCATATCCTCCAGGACAAAAACCACAGAACCCCAGGTCAATCCAAGCAAATGCTACTGAAACTGTCACTAACACTGACAGGGACAGACTGAGGGTAGCAATTGTGATTGAATATCTATAAGGAAAAAAAAAAGTCATTACTAAGACTTTATATAAAGCAGGGATCCAAGAGGCTTAGACGCCACCTACTGGAAACCAAAAGAAAAACGCCTTCTTTACAACAGGCTAAAGAGAGACCTTTATATAATAAATCTTCTTTCCGGAAAATAAGCAGAATACACTTCCATTAATGCTCTGGTGGAGAAATAGTCCACTAAACACTATGAACAACCAAAGTGACAAGCGTCTCAGAAAAAAAAGAGAAAAAACTCCAGAAAATAAGCTTACAGACATAGAAATATGCAACTTATATGATAGAATTCAGGATGTTACTTCTGATAAAACTCAGTAAGATCCAAAATAATTCATATCAACAATTTCAGGAATTGAAAAACAACTAGATTAGCAGAATGAGTTTTTTAACAAAGAGACTAAAACCCTCAAAAAGAAGCAAAGAGAACTTCTGGAAATGAAAAACACACTGAAAGAGATGAAAGATGAAATAGCAAGCTTGGGAAATAGAGTCAACCAAATGGAGGAAAGAATCAGTGATATTGAATACAGAAATCTAGAAATAAATCATAAGGAAGAACAGAGAAACTGAAGAATGAAAAGTAATGAAAGAGAAATACAAGAACTAGCTGATACTACCAGGAGAGGAAACATTAGAATAATGGGAATTCTTGAGGAAAAGAAATAGGGATTAGAAAGCATTTTCAGACAAATAGTTGATGAGAATTTTCCAAATCTAAGGAATGAGCTAGAGCTTGGAATTTAAGAAATCAACAGAATGTCCAATTATCTCAACCCCAAATGGCCTTCTCTAGGACACACTTTATTAAAATAATCAAAAATCAATGACAAAGAATTCTCAAGTCAGTCAGGGAAAAGAAGATAGTAATTTATTAAAAAAAAAAAAAACCTATTTGATTGTCGTTGGATTTCTGAGCACTAACCTTACAAGTGAGAAAGAAGTGAAATCAAGTATTCAAACTATTAACTGAAAAGAACTACGAGACAAGAATAATGTTACAGCAAAGCTCTCCTTTAGATATGAAGGAGAAATAAAGACCTTTCCAGACATACGAAAATTGAGGAAATTCTCCACTACAAGGCCTGCACTTTTACAGAAAATACTGAAAGCAGTTAGCTCACCTAAAACAAAATGACAAAAAAAATACATAACTATGAGTAAGGCAACTAGCAGGCAGATAAAAGCAGAAGACGGCAAACTTTACTAAGAACAGGGCATTATAAGCTTAAACAAAAAGAGATTTGCTATAGCAAGATAGTTCAGCATACATAGAGATAAATTGAGACAGCAATGATTGTAAAGAGGAGGCTTCAAAGATCCAAATTCGCAAAGGGGAATGGAGATAAGGCACACGCGGAAGAAAATAAACTACTATATGTACATAAATATCCTCTGCATATTCAGAATGGTAACATTAGGCCAAAGATTCAGAACTGAAGTGTATAACATAAAACAATAAGGATCAGAGAAAAAATGCATGAAGCTCCCACTGCCTCCCCCTGCCAGAAAATAGACACACAAGTACAAGGAAGCAATAGAAACACCGAGCTACCAGAAAGCAAAAGATAAAATGGCCATAAGACCTCATATTTCAATAATCACCCTAAATGTAAATGGGCTGAACTCACCAAGAAAAAAGCACAGCATTGCAGATTATATCAAAAAACAAAACTCAACCATACACTGCCTCCAAGAGACACATCTCAGTTCCAAAGACAAATATAGATTCAAAGTAAACTGGTGAAAAATAATATTTCAAGCAAATCTTCAGAGAAAAGTGGAAGTAGTGGTACTAATATTGGATGAAATATGCTTCATAATAAAAGAAGAAAAAGAAATACTGAGGGATACTTCATAAATAATGATAAACGAATCATGCACCAAGAAGACATAACACTTATTAATATCTATGCTCCCAATCAGGGATCTCCGAAATATGTAAAGCAAGTACTAACAGAACTAAAGAAAGAAACAGACCAAAATACTACCATAGTATGGGACCTAAATACCTCACTGTCAGATATAGACAGATCATTCAAACAGAAAATCAATAAGGAAATAATATCCTTAAGTGACACATTAGACCACCTGGACATAATAGACATTTACAGAGCCTTCCTCCCAAAACAGCTACTTATACATTCTTCTCTAGTGCACATGAAACATTCTCAAGGATTGACCATATACTGATAAACAGAGATAGCCTCAACGAATATAAGAGGATTGATATTATACCAACCATATTTCTGATGATAATGCTTTGAAGCTGGAGAACAACTGTAAAAAGAAGAAGGAAAGAACAAATATATGGAGATTAAACAATGTGCTACTGAAGATGACTGGGTCAGAGAAGGAATAAAAAGAGAGATCAAGAGATACATAGAAACTAACGATAATGATAGTACAACATATCAAAAATTTGGGACACGGCAAAAGCTGTCATAAAAAGAAAGTTCATATCATTACAGGTCTATCTCTAAAAACAAGAACAAGCCCAAGTAAATAACAGAATGTTTCATCTTAAAAAGCTAGAAAAGGAAGAACAACTGAAGCCTAAAGTCAGCAGAAGGAAAGAAATCATCAAAATTAAAGAAATTGAAAACAAACAAAAAAAAAAAGAAAAAAGAAATACAACAAAGAACTGGTTCTTTGAGAAGATTAATAAAATTGATAAATCCCTGGCTAGACTCACTACAGAAAAAAGAGAAGGGATACAAATAAATAAAATTAGGGATGAAAGAGGAAATTACAACTGACATCGCAGAAATACAAAGGATCATATGAGAATACTATGAAAAAGTATTACCACATTTAATAACCTAGAAGAAATGGACCAGTACTTAGAAAGATACAACCTTCCTAGACCGAATCGAGACCTGGAAAATCTGAATAGACCGATCAGCACTATGGAAATTGAAACAAGCATCAAAAACCTACCAAAAAGTAAACGTCCAGGACCAGATGGCTTCACCAGTGAATTCTACCAAACATTCAAAGATTTAATGCCTATTCTCCTCAAATTCTTCCAAAAAATCGAAGAGGAGTCAATACTTCCCAACTCACTTTATGAGGCCAATATCACTCTGATACCCAAAACTGTTAAAGATAACACAAACAAAGAGAATTACAGACCAATATCTCTCATGAACACAGATGCAAAAATTCTAAAGAAGATACTAGTGAACCGAATACAGCAACATATTAAAAAGATTATACACCACAATCAAATGAGTTTCATCTCAGGGGCACAAGAATGGTTCAACATATGCAAACCGATTAATGTGATACACCACATAAACAAATTTAAAAATAAGAATCATATGATCATATCAATAGATATAGAAAAAGCCTTTGACAAGATATAGCATCCATTGGTATAGAAAGTACCTTAACGTAATACAAGCTATCTATGACAAACCCTCAGCCAACATTATACTTAATGGTGAAAAACTAAAAACTTTCCCTCTAAGATTAGGAACAAGACAAGGCTGTCCAGTATTGCCACTGTTATTCAATATAACACTGGAGGTCCTAGCAAGTGCAATTAGGCAAAAGAAAGGCATCCCAACTGGAAATGAAGAAGTCACACTGTCACTATTTGCTGATGACATGATTCTCTATATAGAAAACCCTAAAGACTCCACAAGAACACTACTAGAAACAATAAGCAAATAGAGTAAAGTCTCTGGGTACAAAATCAATGTTAGAAAATTTATAGCATTCCTATCTTCTAATAATAAAGTGTCATAAAAAGAAGTGGAAAAATAATTCCTTTTGCAATTGCACAAAAAGAATAAAATACCTAGGAATAAATCTAATGAAACATGTGAAGGATCTATATGATGAAAATTATAAGAGCTTATTAAAAGGAATCGAAGATATAAAGAAATGGAAAGATATTCTGTGTCCTTGGATTGGAAGAATCAACATACTTAAAAGCATTATACGGATTTAATGCAATCTTCATCAAAATCCCATTGGCTAATTTTAAAGAAATAGAGCAAAAAGTCACCAGATTTGTATGAAGCACAAAAGACTCCGAATTGCCAAAGCCATCTTGAGAAAAAAGAACGAGGCTGGAGGCATCACTACCTGACTTCAAATTATACTACAAAGCAATAATATTCAACATGTCATGGTATTGGCAGAAAAACAGACACACGAACTAGTGGAACAGAATCGAAAGTCCAGAAGTAAACCCAAATTTTATGGGCAAATAATTTTTGACAAAAAAGTAAAAAACACACAGTGGAGAAAGGAAAGCCTACTCAATAAATAGTGCTTGGTAAGCTGGAAAGCTATCTGCAAAAGAATGAAACTAGGCTGTTGTCTATCACCATAAACCAAAATTAAGTCAAAATGGATTAAGGACCTGAATGTAAGACCTGAAACAATAAATTGCATAGAAGAAAACATAGGGACTAAACTCAAGGACCTTGGACTTAAAGAGGATTTTCTGAATTTGACCTCAAAGTCAATGAAAGTAACATCAAACTCAAAAGCTTTCTCACAGCAAAAGAAACCATCAACAATGTAAAGAGACAACCATCCTAATGGAAAAATATATTTGCAAGCAACGTCTCTGATAAGGACCTAATATCCAATATATACAAAGAACTCATACAACTCAACAACAATAAAAAAACAATCCAATTAAAAAATGAGCAGAAGATCTGAACAGACACTTCTCCCAAGAAGACATACAAATGGCCAACAAACATATGAAAAGATGTTCATCATCCCTAGCTATTAGGAAAATGCGAATCAAAATCACAATGAGATAGCATCTCACACCCGTTAGAATAGCTGTTATCAACAAGACAAGTAATAACAAGTGTTGGAGAGGATGCAGAGAAAAAGAAACACTCATATACTGCTGGTGGGACTGCAAATTGGTACAGCCACTATGAAAGACGGTATGGAGAATTTTCAAAAAACTAAGAATTGATCTACCCATATGATCCAGCAATTCCTCTACTGGGTATTTACCCCAAAGACTTGAAAACCCATATCTTAAAAATTATTTGCACACTGATGTTTATAGCATCATTATTCACAGTGGTCAGGACGTGAAAGTGACTGAAGTGTCCTACTAAGTGTAGAAGCTGTGGTACATATATACAATGGAATATTACTCAGCCATATGAAGAGATGAAATACTGCCATTTGTGACAACATGGATGGACTTCAAGATAATCATGCTAAGCGAAATAAGCCAGACAGAAAAAATTGAAAACCACAGATATCACTAATATGTGGAATATAAACCTAAAAGCAACAAATGAGCAGGTCCAACAAACAGACTAATGGACATGGACAGTGGTTACCATAGGGTGTTAGGAGGGAGGGATGAAGGAGTAGATGAGGTAAATGGGGTCAAATATGTGGTGACAGAAAGAAATTTAACAATGGGAGAAATTTTTAAAATTATAAAATTAATAAATAAGTAAATAAATAAACTTAAAAATAAAATAAAAGATTTATACTTATAAGCCTAAACTTTAATTCTGACCAAATAAGTCACTTATAAAAGCCACCTTTTGCAGTACCTTATGTGTGACTAACATGAGCCTCAGCAATTAATATGAATAATCCATAAATTCTGAAATATCTCTTTAAAATATAGCATTTACTAATAGATGAGAAGCCAAACATTTTGAGAGGTTATGCGACTTACCCATTCATACGAGTAGTTAATGATAAAGCCAAGATTCAACTCATGTCTGTCTCCTCCAAATTCTCTTCTCTTATGATGTGTACATATGAAGATATTCTAACTTTCAAATACACCAAGATACTGACTCACAGGACATCAGAGTTGGAAAAAACATTAGAAATAATTATCATTAAATCTCTTTAACAAATAAAAAGGAAAGAGACAAAACAGCTGTTCTAAGGTTATACTTGTTATGATGGAGTTATCTTGGGCTCTCTCCACTCAATCTACCAGTTGTTATCAAAAAGATTTGTCCACTGAGACCTTGCAGATGGATATGAAAAATAATAAAAGTGTGTGAATGAGAATATCTTCGATTACGTTTTTCACTTTTGTTTTTTTTAGTCTTCAGTAATTTTCTGAAACAGGAATATTGGTTTAGAAAGGTGCCATTTTCTTTTCTATTCTCAGTTTTTCCCTTTATCTTCTAGGTCATCATTGCGCCCTCCATTGCTACTGCAAAAATAAGCATTACTGGAGAAAATTTTTTACAGTTAATAACAACAGAGCCATGGTTACAATTTTTTAGTTTTGGAAAAATTAAGTTGATCCTATAATTATATACTGAATAATTGAGTGGAATAACAAAATAAAAACATTTTCAGATTTTTAAAGATTCAGAAAGTTTATTAACCACCAGTATTCTTGGAATAATATACTGAGTTTACATTTTAGTCCTTATTCAAAACTTAAATTTATTTACTACATTATTGTGCATCATATAGACATTCTCTAATGTCTCCATTAGTGATATCCTTACTCAAATTTCAGTCTATATTTTCTCTATCACATTAAGTAGAGTTAAATAGCAAACACAGAAATACATTCACACACAAATACACACACACACACACACACACACACAGCTTGCTCTTTAACAAATATAAGTGTCAGTACTACTTATTAACAGTGTTTTAAATTGTTATTGCATACTAGATCTTCGGTATTGATTAATTCACTTGGGGCAAATTTGTTTTTGAAGTAAAAAAACTGAACTATGCAGAATAGATTCATATGTAATTTCTCTAAAACTAAAGATCATTCTTCATTTCTTTTTTCCACCTTGACCAATTCAGCATAGAAATGCAGCCTTTAAACAAAGATATGGAGCAATATAAATAACCAAGAAGAGTTTTTACAGAGTACATGCTGGCATCTCAAAATATTGATCTCAAAAAGTAAATGGAACAACACATTGATCTAGGAAGAATGAAAAGCAGGTGAGAGCCAGAGAACAGGGAAGATATTACTTCTCAAAAAGAGTAGAGAACATCTTGCAGAGAAAATCGAAGGAAGACTGAAAAGGTGAAAGCAGAGAGATATTTTAAAGTTAAAGTAAGGGTATTTTGTTCAAATAATCTTATTCTAAAAGTATAAGGTGAAACCAACAACTGAGAATAAAGTTTTGAAGAAAGTCCTGGAGGAGGAAAAACACTAAAATGGGCGAAGCTTAGTTCTCGTTCATGTCTAAACAGGATTTGAGAAAGTCACCCAATCTCACTAGGCTAGTTTTCTTCATATGCTCATTAAAGAGCTGGTCTATTCTCTTCACAGGACTGGCCCTGAATCCAACCCCAGAGTTTATCTTGGAATTTACTGACTCAAAGAATTTATAAAGTTTTTTTTCTAATTCTAAATTACCAGTGTATTTCCCAGGATAAGATCTGTTTGAACATCATTAAATCATCTGAGGGATATCTCAGGCCACCTTGATAACAACAGAATATAATAAACAGAATATGATAACAAAGGCATGAAAGTGTGCTGTGACTCTCATTCTGGATACATTATCCTGAATTGTGGCACCACTACCCACCCAATCACAAAGTACACAAACCTCGCAGTCATTAGAATTCCTTTCCTTTCTCTCTTTTCTCTTTCTTTGTCACTAGTAAACACTCACATGTAATAAGTGTCCAAGTTCTGATAATTCTATCCATTTACCTCTCAAATCTGCCCTATCTGCAATCCAAAAAGCTAATGCTCAATTCTTCTCGTCTTCAATCTCACAATCTATTTCATTCTCTATGCAACTGAGAGAGAGAAAGAAATACCTTTCTAGGTCAAACTGGTGCTCACAAACCCTAGCATAAAATCTACCAGTATTCCCCATTTCGTAGACCCACACTGCCCAATACAGCAATGACAAATTACATGTGACTATTGAGTACTCTAAATGTGCTAGTTCAAATTAAGATAATCTATAATTATAAAATACACAGAACATTTCAAAGACTTAGAAAGAAAAAAGTAAAATATGCCATTAATATTTTGTATTTTTATTATTGATTATTAATATTCTAGAATATTGAGTTAGATGAAATATTAAAAATCATTTTACCAATTTCTTTTTATTTTTTTTAAATATAGCTACTAGAAAATTTAAAATCACATATTTGGCTTGTATAACATTTCTATTGGATAGTGCTTTTTGCGCATCTGATAACCTGGTAATTTGGAGGAACAAATGAACTGAAAATGATGTACTCTGTTCAAAACACAGGAAAAAATTCACTTAACGGTATTAAAATTTCCTTACTTCTGTAGTCTCTCAATCTGTCATGGAATTTCTTATTTGCTATTTAAAATTTCACTCCCTTCAGCATATGCAAGTGTCATGCACGTATACTTCTGGGCAAAGACAAATGCTGACCCCATGACTCTGCTCGTGTACTGGCCACCAACTGCTGGGGTTCCCCTCCTGACTGTATTTGTTGGACACCGAAGAAGTTGGTTAAGTTCTGTAAGATAATGTTAAACTATGGGTTATGTTCAATCCATGTGTCAAGAAATAAATTAATTGGTTTCAATATTAGCCATTCAATAAAATAAAAGAATAGAATGTATCAGAAATTAATAGTAAATAAAATATTAAG
>NW_006434839.1:16948292-16987704 GCF_000325575.1 Pteropus alecto
TAAATGTATTCTTTATGAGTTGTGATCAAAAAGTTTGAAAAGCATTAAAGTATACCAAGAAACCTTTTTATAATCCTGTTCCTGCCTTTACCTCTACCTTAAAATCCTTCAATTTCAGCCATAGTTTAGTTTCCGGAATAAACCACACTCCGGATCATTCTACATAGTAAAATTCTACATGCTTAATTTTGTTCCTCATAGGTCACAGTCAACCTGACAAAATCTTACTCATTTTTAATACTTAGTTAAAATGCCATTGTCTCTGTGAGCCTTTCTAAATATTGTTCTTCCCACAATTCTGAATCCTTCACCACCCACTGCTGTTTTGAACTAGCATTTTGGTAGATTTCCAAATGGAAGTAGAGGATAGCAAGATAGTTCCTAAAAACCTGAAAAGTGTTAGGATGCAAATAGCCTCTTTAACCCAATTCTGTCACATGAATATTTACTAACAAATAGGAACCAAACCTCAGGCAATCTACTCTATAGGTTTAAGGAATCTTGGCTTTGGGTGTTTGAAAACATTTTTCATGAAAATTACCTAAGGCAAATGTGACCATATTTCAGGGGCTGGTTTTAGAAACAAACCTCGTTGGACTAAGTTTTTTAACAATCAAGTATGAATACTGATACTTGAATATATCAGACACATATATGAATAACTAGAATCTTACACCCAATAATGCTGGGGGAAAGTAAGGGTGTCTCTAAAATACTTTAGCCAGTTGACATATATTGACTTTACTAACATATATTGAATTTACTAATCTGGACACTAAATTCTTGATTAGAGCAATCATTCTTAAGCAGTTAAACTATAATGTGTAAATGTTATCATAATCTCTATGACTAAATTATTTCTCAGTTGAATATATTGTAAAACTATAAAGTATTATTATAATCAATGTGGCTTGACTATTGGAGATCAGTCATAGTATGCTTTTAAAAGTAATTAGGTCACAGCTATTCTAGTACCAGTGGGTATGAAAGTCCCAAAATAGAATTCAGTTAATCAATATACCAATCACCTTCAAATATAAAGAGCACAAAAAACAAAAGATTTTTCTGGGAGTTCTTCACACTATTGAAACCTGTGATCTATCTTTAGAAAAATTAGTGTTCCTCTCCTGTGATCCCACAGTATTATATTTATTCCATGATTGCCACTCAATGTAAATGGAACAGAATGCTAGAATGCCACATTTCCTCCTCGCTTTTAAGTTTTCAAAAGTATACGTGTTATATATAGATGACCATGAATTGAACATTTGTACTCTTATGTGAAAAATTACAAAGTTTTCCATAGCCTCTTTCATGGCTCATGGCCTCCAAGGTAATATTGCAGATTTATGAAAAGTATTCTTTGTTAGGATGCACCAAATTTAGGTGCCTGACTCATAACTGTGAAAACCAAAGTGGGTAGAGAACTGGAGACTTCTAGAGGGAAAAGAAAGGGCTGACCAACTGCTTCTGAAGCAACTGAAAGGCTGCTGCTATGTTGGAATTTGCCTAGTCATCCAGAGTTTGTCAAAATAAGAGGAGTGAACGCTTCTTATGAACCAGATGTGAGCACAAAAGAGAAATCCATGTGAGGTTGGTCATGATATGTCTTGTTCAGCAGAGTTAAAGTGGTGGTAGGTGTGGGCAAGAAGGACTTAGCAGAAATATAACCCTCAAGGACAAGGGTCTATGAAAAGAATCCCAGAAAGCCACCCAAAGTAGACATGCTTCTGCCTAGGTTAAAGGAATTGCTGGAGTAAAATCCCCTCAGGTAACTTTTCAAGAACACAGAGACAGCTAGTGCGGCTTGACTTTTCCCATGAGCCAAAAACATTTAAGGGGCTGTTTTACATATCTGCATGCTCTGGGAGCATAAAAGTAGGCAGCCACATGGGATTTATATATCCCATCTTCACCATCCTGCAGTTTTGAACCTGGCAAAGAGCACTCCAGCAAATAATGATAGGGGAAGAGGTTAGGAGAAAAAGAGTAGAGAGTATCTCTTATCTTTTTCTGAACAAACACAGACTTCACAGAAGAGGAGATAAGATTTTCTACTCCTTAGTGTAGCAGAAATCATCTGGAAGACCCGAGTATTATTTTCATAATTTTTTGTTTGTTTTCTTGATTATAAATATAACTAAGCTCATCATATAAAATTTATGGTATATGGTTAGGGGATAGGGAGGAAAATAAATAAATAAAATTTGAAATTACCCTGTATCCTCAATTGCATTATTTATATATACATAAAACTTAGGTTCTGCTGTCCTTTATAAATAAATAAAGAATAATATTTAAGAGTATAAGATTAGGTCAAATCTTGGTTGAAATCTTATCTTAGCCATTTAACAGATGCATGTTCTTAGGCAAGTTATTTAATTTTTCTAAGCATTAATTTCCTTATATATAACAGAATAATAATGATTATATCATTAAATTTTGTGATGATTAAAGTGAGATAATAGTTATAAAATATTTATTATAGTTCCTGAAACAAAATATATGACCAAAATTGAAAGCTATAATTATTTACAAATTACAAGAATTGCCTTACATTCTTAAATAGTTAATTGTTATTGAAATGTTGAATTGTTAAAATAGTATTGTTAAAATGCATAATAGCTCAGGGTAAAGATTTACCATAATATAATTATTTCTATATACTATAATTTTCTCTAAGACATAATGTTCTGCTTTTATTTCTTGCATATATATCACTGAATTTTTACTGAATATTCGCTTTGTATAATTTTCATAGAAGAGAGTTACTCTGTTGAAACTACAGTAGTGCTTTTCATCATTTTCCCCCCAAGACTTTGGATAGGATCCAGAGATTAAGAAAACTTTCCTTAATGCTAGTCTGATGATTTATAAAATCATCATGTTAATATTATATTTAAAATTTTTAGTATAATTAACAAAATTGTTTATGATTTTTACATCACAGACAAAGTAAATCTCCCTCTTAGAAAATACACATCCTCTAGCATATCTATGATTTATAGTTTATTCATAGTGATAATAAAATATACCTTAACATTTTTTGTATATCATGCAAAGAATATGATACTTCTATACATCTGATAACACAGTACAATTATTCCCAAAATGTTTATAATGTTTGTCTTCACACAAATTGTAAATTGCTAGAGCCATAAATTTGCATTTTAAATTCTGTTTGAATTCTATGAGAAGATTGAAGGTTGTATCTCCTAGAAAAATAGTAAATAAACGTATAAATATCTCTATAAACACATTTTAAATTCTAAATAAGGTTTTGGCTCATGAATCACTTTAATAAAGTGACATTAGTGTAATAAGGCTAACCCTAATTTCTGGCTTTCATCAACAGTAATTTAACACTGGAATAGCTTTGCTTTTCTAAGATTATTCTATAGTTATTTTTCTAGTATTTCCCTGTTATTTACAATGACAAATACGAGGTTGTTTCCTCGAGGTCTCCCAGCAAAGGAAGAAGTATAGTTAGCAGACACCCTACAGCAGGTGTAGCTTTGGTATCTACCACAGCACTCATACTGAGGTATACCCTCCCCAGACTTTGCAAATACTAAGCAGAATTAGCTACTATATCCTGGACATTTCTATCCAAAGCACAGTTCCTTTAATGGTCATTCCTAGCTTGGGTTTCTTATTGCTTTACTGAAACGTTCTCAGAGCAGCCCCAGAAAGACATCTTTCTACTCAATTTTACTTTCTTCCAACTCTCTATTCACAAATGTCATACTTGTATTATGGTCACTTGAAAATGGTTACTTCTTAGTGTCAGAAAAAAAGTTTTAGACATTTGGCCTTATGTTTTGGTGCTAATATGTGAACAACTAAAACTCTAATATTTAACCTATTCATAGTTCCATTTGTTCCTCAAATTATTTAAAATTGTTCTAATCTTGATGTTACTGAGGTTTCATGGTTATTGTAATGTAAGTAGAAACAGAAATATCTGGTCATTGCTTCAGCATGGTTACAAGTGACATCTGTGCACTAAAGTAAATCCTCTATTGTGTAGCCTTCACATACTCCAGCAAACAGATAGCAGGGGTGTGTGTGTGTGTGTGTGTGTGTGTGTGTGTGTGCATGTATGTAGTTGCACATAATACATGAATGTGCTTAATCCAACTTCTAATATCCAGTTTACAAGTATTGTAAAAACTAAATAAATGAGGTACCTGAAAATCTTTATCTTTATTCTGGCTGTGCAATCTTTGCTAGGCTGTAATAAAAAAGAGAGAAAAAAAGACACTATAGTCATTTTAATTCATGTTAATGGGAAAGGTTGCTGCTTGATTTCATTGAAAAAAGTCTTATTTAATATTAACAGGATATTTCCTGTGTGATCATTATTACCATTTAAAGTCAACAACATTGTCAACATCTTAAGTCTATTATATTTTATTTAACACCATTTAAATTGGTATTATCTCCTAATTCCCTCTAACTTTGTAAGCTTTATTTTTAAAAAAGCTCCAACTCTTTTTTTTTTTTTTTTTGCCAAAATTTTGGTCAACCTTTAAAAATATTCCATAAAAAGAAAATAGTAAAGTGAAGTTATAAAGACAAAATGTTTTAACCAGTTAAAATTATCAAATAATTTATTTTTAGAGATAAGTTTCTGGAAGACTAGGGGAAATACAAAGAGGATGTTTTTAACAGGCCAAAGTAACTCTCTTGAATTTCTGTTCCTAGTAATGTATTAAATAACTAATAGAAATCAGAAGAAGATAAAAACAAATTTCAACCATTTTTTATATACTTTTTGAAATATGGGTGAAATGAAATATATAGCTCAGATTTTCCTTAAACTAGAGCTATACCAGGTTAACAGAGAGTCCTAAATCTGGGCCCCGTATCAGCCTAGTAAGAACTAACAAGCAATAGTAAAAGAGTTTGACTACTGAGGAAGAGGTAAGAACATGATGCAGTTCTCTGATGCACAGGCACGCAAGAAGAGCCACACCTTAGGAAAGAATATGAACATTGAGATAAATCCTCCAGCACTCCAGCTTCCAAAATCAGCAAGCTGTAATGCTAGAAATATTTGAATTCAGTTTTGCACTGAAAATAACCATAGGGCAATGAAACAAAAGCTCTTGAATGACTAATTGAGTCACACCCCTACACATATAGCTCATACATGACAACTTAGCAGAAGATCGCAGTTGGAATCAACAGAATAAGGGTGGGGGGAGGGCAGGGGACATAAATTTCATAGATAAAATCAATGAAACCAAAACCTGGGTCTTTGAAAAAAATCAGAAAAATCAGACCGATCGAGGAAAATAGAGAGTAGGTACAAATAACCATGTTAGGAATTAAAAGGCAGTGGGGACTTCTACAGGCCCTTTGACACTAAAAGAAAAATAAGGAAATATAGCACGAGAAAACGTGAAATGTTTTAAACATAAATGTAACAAAATATGTGCAAGGTCTGTGTGCTAAAAATATATAAAGCACTGATAAAAAGAATCAAAGAAACATACATAAACTGAGAGATGCACTATTTCAATGGATTAAAATTCTCAATTAAAATGGGAAGTTTTCCAAAATCAATTCATTAATTTTACTCATTCTCAGTAAAAACTCAGAGTCCTTTTTTTTTGCAATGCAAGCTGATCCCAAAATATATATGGAAAGGCAGAAGAACTAAATTAGTCAACACAATTTTGAAATGAAAGAAAACATTTAGAAGGACTCTCATTACTTAATTTTAAGGCTTGCCCAAAACTGTCATTAACATCATAATAGGGTATTGACAAAAGGTAGGGCACAACAATCAATAGATGAGAAATTATAATACAAAAAGATACCCCTACACAAAGTATCAACTGATTTTCAAAGAAATTGTGAAGTAAATTAAATGGAGAAAATATAGACTTTCAACGAGTTGTGCTGAAACATCCTGACATCATATGAAAAAAAAGTAAACTTTGGCAAATCCTTCAAATCAAACAAAAACAACACAAAAGTGATTATAAAAAGATTATAAACCCAAGTGTGAACATAATGCTATAAATCTTTTACAGGAAAAGATAGGAAACATTTATGACTTTGGCTTAGACGAAGATTTTTTGCATACAACTCAAAACACGCAATTTAAAAATAAAAAGTTGGACTATAACAAAATGAGAAAATTCAGCTCTTCGAAAGAATCAAATAAGAAAATAAATGGACAAGCCACAGACTGAAAGAAAATATTTTCGAAACACACAGTTGATGAAAGTCTTAGAGAATATGTAAAGAACTTGGAAAACACAATTTAAAGATTTGAACAGACACTTAAAAAAGATACATGGATAGCAAATAAGAGATGCTGCTTTCCATGGTCACAGTCCAAGTTCTAGAGAATGATGTTTCCCTTTGTTCCATTGATTCTTTCTTCTTTTAAAAGAGGACATTGTTTGCACAAAAAATGAGATTACTCATCATAGGTTTTATGGATTTTCAGTACTCTTGAATAGAATAGTAAAAAATATATAAAGACAAGAAAATATTTATTAGTAGTACTATAATTTCTTGGGTTTATGCTAAAGAAGTCTTCTTAAAAATATAAATAAAATAAAATATATTATTTTTTTTCAGCAAATACATTTTTTTATTCAAAAAAAAATCAGTGGCAATTAATTTTGGTTTAAACAGAGCTGATAATAGTGTGGTCTAGACATTTTGTGACTCTGGCAGGACTTCAACGAGAGACGAGGATTCATGAATGTTAATAGTGAGTCTAAAACAGATTCTTCTCCCTGATTCAGAGAGTGATACCAGGGATGGCAATCAAGTCAAAACTTAGGTAATGAGTTAGCATGTTAGAATCAATAGTGAACCACTAATTCCAAGGAAGTAAATTTTTTAAAAACTCAATAAACTTGAATGCATGAAAACAGCAGTGAAACATTTTCTGAAAAATCTAAACCCGGTCAAATTGACATTGAACTTCTGAATAAGACAAAGTCGAAAAGGTTTTATTAGCATCCATTACCATGTTCAAGAAAAACAAGATGATAATTATGCAATGAATTTACTACTCATAAATTCTGTAATGAACCCTCCTTTTTTAAGAGTACTCTGATTGTATAGGAAGGTAGCTATGCTCACCACTATACCACCAACGCTGCACTTTTTATTGTATAGGAATAGCCATAGCCAAAAATAATAATAATTATGATTATAATTAAATGGATGATACTTTTTTAAAGTAATTATTACATCTAACTGTAACAACTAAATATCAGAAATAATGACTCAATCTTGTATGATATATAAAATATAAAATTAAATACTATGTATTCAAAACATGATATTACATTTCTAAAAATATGAAATATTGTTAATTACAGAGTTTAACTTTTAATATAAAATTTTAGATTATTGACTGTATATTTTTTGTAACTGAAGTTTTTATTTGGAAATTTAAATCAAGAGAAATGTTAAAGTATCCCAGCATTCAAATGATTTTTTTGCACAAATCAAGGCCATTATGAATAAGATTTTCCAAATCTAGGTCATACATTTAATGGGTATTCAGAGCATAATTCTACTTTTAAAGTATAGTGAATAGAAATGAGATTATTCTTCATACATAAAACATTTTTGTATATTGCATTAGTATGTCTCTTGCATTGATATGTATATTTTAAACTTTTATGATTTTTCTGCTTATATGTGCTAAACTTGTGTTATTTATTATATGTTCTAGAAAAAAATCTACTTAGCATCACTTTACTTATTCCTTTATCTTATTAATTGTTTGTTCATTTTGGAAATTGCTGAGGGAACTATGCATGTGAGTCTATGTTAGACCCTGTGTAAAACTAAGAAAAAAACATAGTCTCTGCCATTGAATAGCTTGCTGTCTAGAGAGAGAAGAGAAAAACTTTTTTTTTTTTATTATACAACGTGAAGAGGTTTTTTTTGGAGTGATGAACATTCGGCATCCAAATATTTGAATAATTTATTATACTTAAGCCATTCTTTGAAAAAAATAGAAATAAAGATGACATTACTCAAAGAGTAAATCCATCTAAATGATATTCCAATGGTAGGAAGAATTGAACTTTAAATTTAGAATAAAGGCTAAATTCAATTATGGTAAACAGTAATATTGCAAAACTAAAACTAATTTGTGATACTATAAATTTCTAAATTACTAGAATGGTAAAAAGTAAAAGGAAAATCTAAATTCTCCACGAAAGAAAAAATTGGAGAGAGTGAGGAGCATTAAAATTGTAAATGAAATAACACTATTTGACTGAATGTATATTCATACTTGTGATAAACACAATTAAGTTAAAAAATTAAACTTGCCTCTTAAATAATCCATGGGTTGAAGAGGAGCTAAAAATTGGTATATCAAAATACATAAAAAACAATAATGATAAACAGCTACATATTAGAACTTATGAAGTCAAGCTAAACCATTGAAAGGAATATTCAAAATTTAAAATGTTTACTTTAGCAAGCAAGAAATTAAGATAAAAGGATTAAAAAGTAAAGATATCTATCAATATCTTTCACCATGTTAATAGATCAAAGTGAAAATTAGTCACATGATCACACCCATGAAATTATTGCGGATTTTAAGACCATTTAGTTGCTAAATTTTTTTCGACGTTTTTATATCGTTTTTTTTTTCTTTTTTTTACATTGTACAATTCAATGAGTTTTCTTTTTTTCAGTTATAGTTGGCATATAATAACATATTAGTTTCAGCTGTATAGCATAGTGATTAAAAGTCTGTATAACTCATGTAGTGGTCAACCCACTAAATCTAGTACCTCTCTTCCCCTTTACATATTTTTTTACAACATTGTTGATTATTTTCCTGATGCTACACTTTATATCTCCATGACTATTTTGTATCTATCCATTTGTAATCCCTTTGCCCTTTTTCATCATCCACACAATCCCCCATGTCTAGTAGCTCTCAAAATATTCTCTGTATCTGTGAGTTTTTTTCCATTTTTTTGTTGTTGTTATTTATTCTGTTCTTTAGATTCCACATGTATATGAAAACATGTAATATTTGCCTTACTCTATCTAATTTATTTCATTCAACGCAATATCCTCTCGGTTCATCAAAGTAATATCTTCTTCCATCCTCTTCCTTTAAGTCTGTGTATGTCTTTTAATCTGAAGTGAGTCTTGTAGGCAGCATATGTAGGGGTCTTATTTTCTTACCAATTCAGCTTCTCTATCTTTTGGTTGCAGCACTTAATTCTTTTCCACTTGAAGTACTTGTTGATAAGAATGTAGTTATTACCATTCTTTAGTCATGTCTTTGATATGTTTTTTCTTTTCAAAGAAGTTTCTCCAACAATTCCTGTAATACCAGCTTAGTGTCGAAGAATTCTTTTAGCTTATTTTCATGTAGGAAGCTCTTTGTCTGTTCTTCAACTCTAAATGATGGTTTTGCTGGATAAGGTGTTCTAGGTTGTAGATTCTGGGTTTTCATCACTTCGAATATTTTACGTCAAGCCCTTCTGTCCTGCATAGTCTCTTTTGAGAAATCACCTGCCAGTCTTATGGGTGATCCTTTGAAGGTAACTAATTGCTTTTCTCTTGCTGTTTTCAAGGTTCTTTCTTTGTATTTAACTTTTCACATTTTAATTATGATGTGTCTTGGGGTGGGCCTTTTTGGGTTCATTTCTTTTTGAGACTCTCTGAGCTTCCTGGGATTTGTATGTCTATTTCCTTCACCAGGTTAGGGAAGTTTTCCATAATTATTTCTTCAAAGATATATTCAAATTCTTGTTCTCCCTCTTCAGGTACCCTTATGACATAGATGTTTTTACCCTTAATTTTGTCTCATAAGCTCCTTAAATTATTATTATATTCTTCGTTACTTTTTTCTTCCTATTCTGACCAGGTGTCTTTCGCTTCTCCATCTTCTATATTGGTGGTTCAATCCTCAGTTTCATCCACTCTGTTGATTCCCTCTAATATACTCATCTCAGATAATGTGTTCTTCATTTCTGACTGGTTCTCTTTTATAATTTCCATTTCCATTTTTATGTTTTTTATCTCTTTGTTAAAGTTCTCACTGAGTTCATCTACACTTCCCCTAAGTTTACTGAGCATCTTTATAACCAGTGTTTTGACTCTGTGTCTGTTAGATTGCTTAACTCCATTTTTCCTGGAGCTCTGTTCTGTTCTTTCATATGGGACCTACTTCTTTATCTCCACATTTTGGCTGCCTTTCTGTGTCTATTTCTATGTACTAACCAAAGCTCCCAAGTCTCCCTGTCTTATTAGTGTAGCTTTGCATGGTAGATGTCCAGTGGCACAGTCCTGAGAGGAGTCCAGCTGCAGGCCAAGTTTAGCTCCAGCCTGTGCCCCTCCAGAGACCACCTGCTAAGATTCAGCAAGTAATCCACAGATGCTATGCTTATATTTGCCTCAAGAGGCCACATCAGAAACCGAGGGCCAGCTGCCACCAGTGTAAGTCTTGGCACTGCTCAGCAAGTGGCACAGGACTTGCCAAGGACACAACTGGATGTGACTTGGGTAGGGCTGCAAGTTGGGGGAGGTGGAGTTTCAGGGAACCCTCAGGGCAGAGTGACCTATGTTATCCAGTTTGATGACATCTAAACTATGGCAGCGCTGAGTCTGTGCACTGGAAGGGGGTGGGCTCAACAGAGGAACAATAAGTACTGCCAATATTTCTGCCCAGGAGAAACCATTGCCTTTGGCCCTCACTCAGACAACTCAGTGTCCCCATGTAAGCCGCTCATGCACTCCTGAGCAGCTGACCTGGTGCTGGTGCTCAGAGCGAGCCGGTCCTCACGCAAAAAAGTTTGGTCGCGTATTCAGTTCCCACTTGCAGCTGCCACAGCCTCTATCCCACTCAGCCACTCGGGACTGGGCAGCCTCGCATCTTTGCCCTCTCTTACCTCCTGTCATTGCAGGGTGATTTGCTATTTCTCTCCCTAGTTGTAGGCCTTCTGTTCATCTAGACCCCAGATGACTCTTGCTCTGTTGCTCAATTTTTAACAAGAATTATTAGGAATTATTTGGAATTAATTTTAAATTATGATTTCTTCTCTTACTATTTTTTAAATTTTCTATTTTGAATTTTCTTAAATTCATTTTGTTTCATTCAAGTATCTCAATATATTCTTTCAGGAATATATTGGTTATTAATAAACTTAGTTTTTGAAAATATAAAAATATTTTTGTCTTGTTAGCTCATTGAAATTATTTATTATAGAATTATAAGATTAACTTAATTTTCCCCAAAACTTTTGTAGGCACTGCTCTGTTGTCATAAAAATTGGTTTCAATACCTAAAAATGACCAATGTATGTTTAACTTTAACTTTTTATAGATCATATGTTTAAAATTTTAATTTTGGTACTAAAATGTTCATAAGATGTACCTTGATGTAGGTAGCTATGAATTTTACCTGGTATTCGTCAAGCCTTTAATCTAATCATTTGTCTTTCTTCAGAATTAACAAATGTTCTTCTATTATTTCGTATTCTACCCCTTTATTTTTTATCTTCTCTTGTGACTCCCATTTGAATAATAATGAATTTTTGATATGTCCTCCATTTGTTATAACTTTTCTCAAATATATTCTTTTTATTTATAACGTTGCATTGATTTCAAGGAAGATTTTCTGGATGAATCATCTAGATCACTAATTTTCTCTTCAGCATTTTCCATTCAACTATTCAATTCTTTTATTTTTTCTCCCTTATCCACCTTGATTTAATATCCAAGATATGTAACAGTTTTCTTATACCTGAAATATTAAAAAAAATTAAGAAGTGCTGAATCGGTGATTTTCTTGAGCAGATAGCATTATGTGGAAAAACACAACATTGATGATTAAGAATTAAAAAATGATTTAGATGAGTTGATCTTATCATGTAAACATTTTAGGTATTCCATAACCAATTAATTTTAGAAATAATTTTCTTTTAATATATGTAAAATTTAATATATTTTAATTTACAATTTATGTCTAACTATCATGATTTTTTTCAAAAGTAGGAAATAAAATTTTAAAGTAAAAGAAATAATTGTGTCATTTTAAAAGCATAATGTCAACAAACCGAAAAGCAAACTGGCATTGCTAACAAAATATTCAAGATTATACAGAGAATACAGACAGTTAATTGGATAAAATAAAATAAAATAAGCATAATATCTTTGTTCTTATTGGCATATAAAATAGTGGTGAATCATTGATTCAATGAAATACTCTATTCAAAGTAAATGTCACGGTAAGGAACAGGCATATTTAAAAATATGATATAATGTTTTGAACTTTGCAATTAGACCGTGCTTTATTTATTAAATAGTAATTGCTTGGCTCATATGCAAAGCTATATTGATATGTCTGATATTGAAGATTTTTAACTACTGTACTCAAACCATGTCAAAAGGAGCAAGTTATTTCAAGTGAATTTCAGAGTTAGTGTTAATTTTTACATAACCTGCTTACATTAGTAAAATCATTCATCTCTTTATTTAACTCAGAAGTCTCTATCACTAGGCCACAGAATTAAATGATGAATTAGGACACAAAATATTTATTTTGTGTGGCAGTAATGTTTTGAATGTGTATGAGGGGAGACTGCAGTTTAGAAATCCCTTATTTTGCTTCTCATCTAAAAGCCTATTTGAACTTGGCCGGACGAAACATCAGATTTAATTAAATCGTAAGAGAACCCTATTTACCCTGCAAGTAGGCAAAGCATTTATTCTAAAGAATTTTATTTCTTCTCAGTTGGCCAATCATTATTTTTCTCCAGTCATCCCTAGGCTATCTCTGCCTCTTCCTGGGAAAAAAATAAAAAGTCCGCTGGAATTATATACATTGTGGCAGAGAAAATGACCATGGGTAAGTAGTCTTAGGTGCATACAGGTGTTGACACTGCAAGTGGTAAAGCACCAGTTTTAATACAGGAATAATCTTTAAGTCTCCTTTCCAATTACTTTCAGGTTGTTGTCTAGAAAAACCTGATTGGTCTCAATCTTTCTGCAGGAGCCTGAATCTGACACTAAAAATTAAAAAACAGTAGAGGCCAGGCCCTGCCTTATAATCAATTTTAGGAATTATTAACAACAGTGAAGTTGTCAAGTGTGCCTTAACAGCGAGATTTAAATGTTCCAAAATGAGATCTGATGGTCAATAATCATTTAAGCCTGGTAAGCTAGTGTATTGTGTTAGATAAACTCATCAATAGAAAAAGTGTTAAGTCTAAGAGGCAATTCCAGATGTCATTCATGAGGAACTCTATGAATCAGGGTGTCTTTCTCAAAAGTTTAAATTGTCTTCAAGTTTTCCTGTTATAGGTAAATATTTTCTGATATCATTGCTTATAGCATCCATACGAAAGAGAAGATTTGGAATATGTGCATACTCTCGTATACCTCCAGAAGATGATAATGACTTCTTTCATTCTCTCAAGCTGCAAAATATTTCTCTGCCTTATGACTGGGTATCTGGGTACCTTCCTCCACCCAGGCTGATAATAGGGCCCTGTTTCTGTCTTCATTAACTTTATTTTAGGCAAAAATCCTAGAGTGACACAGGCGTCTGTCATTCCTATTAGCTTCCTTTTCACTTCAGAGGCTATCCTCCTCCCTATCTAACAGCATCCAATCTCTTTCCCATAGCTGTTCTGTTCTCAATACCAGCTTAGTACTGAACAGGATTTGACCAATAATTTTTTAAACAAACATTATCTCGTCTTTTCGGCTTCTTCTGAGGGACAGATATTTATGTTCTGTAATTGTTTCAGCTTCCACTCCCATCATTTTTTTAAAAAAATTCTGTGTTGCTTTTGTTTTATGAAAAAGCAAATTTCAAATATACATTAAACTAAGCTGAATATAAAGTATGCCTGGTGATCCTATTTATAGATGCATGGTGAGTGTTCGTTGGCCCTAAAATTTCAGGAAGGGCACTTCAAATGGATTTGTGTTTGCATGTTTCAATGCCAGAGCATAGGAACAAACCCTGACATTCATTGTCAGATATTCTTTAGCTACCAGAGCATCCAATCTCTGCAGCAATTACCATATATTTAACCCCTTTACCCTTATCTACCTTTCCCCCTGGTAACCATGAAAGGAAATTTAACTTTGGATGATGAACACACGATGCAATACACATATGACATATTATTGAATTCTATACCTGAAACCTATATAATTTTATTAACCAATGTCATGCCAATAAATTTAATAAAAAATATTCACATTTTAAATAAAGTTATGGATTTATTCTTATTTTGACAAAAACTTTTTATTGAGCTATGTGTACAGATAAGTGTATAGATTATATATATGTATATGTACTACACATATACACACAGATACAGATGTATAAACAAATATATGTATATATTTTGGAAATTAAGTATCAGATATATAACTTGCGAATATATCTTCCCATTCTAAAAGTTGCCTTTTCAGTTTATTATTTCTTTTGCTGTGAAGATTTTTAGTTTGATGTAGTTCCACATGTTTATTTTAGCTTTTATTGCCTGTGCTTTGGTGTTTTATCCAAAAAATCATTGTCAAGACCATTGTTGAGGAGCTTTTCCTCTATGTTTTCTTCCAGGAGTTTTTTCATGTAGATACAGAGTTTCCCCAATGCCATTTATAAGAGAATATCCTTTCTTCATCGTATATCGTTGGCATCCTTGTCAAATTTTGTTAACAGTATGCACACAGGTTTATTTCTGGGTTCTCCATTCTGCTCCATTAATCGATGTGCCTGTTTTTATGCCAGTACCATATTCTTCTGATTTTTATGGCTTTGTAACATATTTTGAATACAGGAAGTGTGATTCCTCAAGGTTTGTTCTTTTTTTTAAGACTGTTTTTGGCTAGTCGAGGTCTTTTGTGGTCCTATACAAATTTTAGAATTGCTTTTACAATTTCTGTAAAAAATGCCATTGAATTTTGAAAGGGACTGCATTGACTCTGTGGAGTGCTTTGGGTAGTATACTTCCCTTTCCCCCTGGTAACCATGAAAGGAAATTTAACTTTGGATGATGAACACACGATGCAATACACATATGACATATTATTGAATTCTATACCTGAAACCTATATAATTTTATTAACCAATGTCATGCCAATAAATTTAATAAAAAAAAAAAATTCTGCAGCAGGTCGTTCTTTGGCAAAGAAATTACTTCCACAAATTCTCCATCCCCTGACTTTGGCTTAAGTCTTACATTTTCAGCATCATCAAATTAATAGCTACTGTCATGATGTGTATGGTACAATTTGACAAAACTGGATCCACATACAGTGGAGAATATTGAGCAACAACACCTGCATGATTTTTATTCTCCTCAAGCTCTCAAAGAGAGTTTCTGGGCTTTTATTTTCAAATAGTCAGTCTTCACAGTCCTCAGGCAAGAAGTTCACATCCAAAATGTGATGTGAAAGGGAAGGTACTCCTTTGGGAAGGAGGATGAAAGAAGAAGGACAAGTCTGAGGCAGCGGTCTCAGGAGATACACGTGCCACACAGCACTGCTGACCCATTTTAGACTTCTCCAGAATTTTAAGATAATAATTTGTGTTGTTTTAAGCTACTAAGTTTATGATAGTTTGTTAGAGCAGAAATAGAAAACTAATACAAATGGGAAAAGACATTCTAAAAAGAAGAATCTACGAAACACAGAGACTTGAGGCCTGACCTTTTCAGAGAAGGAAGGGAGATTTGGAGTGTTTTAAGTCTATAGTCAGGTAGAAGAAGTGCATGTGAAGAGATTTCCATCAATTGAAACAAGCAAGGTCGTCTTAAAGCCAGAGGAAGCCAGACAAAGGTCGTCTGCATCTTAAAGTAGTTTCTGTCTTTAAAATAATTCTGATGGTAATGAGCTGGAAACATTGGAAGTATAAGACCAAGAGGACTTTTATATTCTACATAATTTGACTATATTCTAGCCATATCAGCCCTTCACAAATGCTTAAATTAGATGAGTACGAAAGGATAGGTTTAGTTAAATCTAATAATATTTTCTACCATGCTTTTTTCTTTGCTTATAATGATTCCTCATTTCCTCTTCTTTCATATAAAATTGAGCATACAAAGTCATTATAATAAGTATAGCAGTACACTGTAATTTCTTCTAGGGAGCTTACCATACGGCACCTGTCTCTTTGTTATTTAATTTAACTTGATCTGTTAAAAATCAGGCTTGTAAAAGCTCATGTGTCATACTCATTAAAGTGTCTTATTGTTTAAAGAATCTAAACCCAAAGAAACATACATCCCTTTGATAAAACAAGAAATATTTTAATACCATACAGCTAAGAATAAAAATACAATAAGTGCGCAAAAACAAAAATTAAACGCATTTAAAAATTGCATTGCAGATGATTTTTCCTATTCAAATCTTTGCTTTAATAACTCATTTGTCTGGGAAAATGTAACTGATTTTTGACAAATGCAATTAGGTATTTAGATAAATTCAACTTGATATTTAGTTTGCCTACCTACAATAATAAACAACTTAAAAAATAACTCTCAATCCAAAGTATATGAAAATAAAGACTGACACTCGTCACCATTAATGAAAAGTGCAAATTAACACAATCTTGAGATATTTTATGCTGATGAAAGCAAAAAATTTTAATAAGTATCTAATTTTAGGATGTTGGGGTGATATTAGTATACATATTTGCAAGAAGAATTTACATACTGTGCAAAACTTTTGTACAACAAAATAGCATTATATAGCAAGAGGCATGTTTGTTATCATTGATA
The DNA here is from genome assembly GCF_000325575.1 of Pteropus alecto. Lineage (NCBI taxonomy): Eukaryota > Metazoa > Chordata > Mammalia > Chiroptera > Pteropodidae > Pteropus > Pteropus alecto. The sequence goes on from NW_006434839.1 coordinate 16,965,050, forward strand.
TAATTAACTATTTTTATAATAATAATTTAACAAATTAAGATTCTTTTCTATTTTTAATGTTTAGTTCAAATAACATAAGGAATATATTGTCAAAAAGATTTTTTTAAGTATATTAAATAAAATTTAAAAATTACAATAAACATTTAGTTCAACTAACATAAGGAATATATTGTCAAAAAGATGTTTTTTTTAAAGTATATTAAATAAAATTTAAAAATTAGAATAAACTTTAACATTAGAGTGTTATAAATCATCACACATAAATATCATGAACTATGATACACACATGCAATATAGTCATTATGAAGAACATATAGAAAATAAAAGTGGCTTAATATAGGAAAGGTGGAAATATCAGAATACTATGAGTACTATGATAACAAAACGGTATGTGTAGATTCCATTATGTCAAATAAAATAGAATCAATGCGATAGAATTGTTTTTCTTTATATTTTCAGGAAGAAAATATTTTTTAAAGTTAATGAAATTTTATTTACAGCTAAAGGAGTAATTATCTTTACTGACAATATGAAATCCAGATTATCTTTAAAATTCTCGTTTGAAAACGGAGACAAAATTTGCATCTTTAATTATCTAAACATTTTAATGTGTGGGGTTTTTTGTTTGTTTGTTTTTAGATTTAGCTTTAAATGTAGGAAGAGCTATATTGGAACAATATCCTAACTTTCTCTTTTATAAAATAAATGACTCTTCCTGTGCGTAGGCATAATATTATCCTGGTCATATAATCTACTTTATGATATCCAAAGATGATTTCTCTTTCTGTTAGTAATCTTGTATATTTAATTCATACTGCGGAAGTCTAAAGAAAATTCCGTGGAGAGATCTTAGAATCCCCAGAATACCTGACATTTTAGCCTGGGTCACAGTGAAATTTGTGTGATCTGAGGAGGTTTAATTTCCATTTAGATGCTCCATTTTTCTAAAGATCTATTATTTATAATGATAATTTCTCTTTGTTTATGGTTTCAATGCTACAAATTCCACTTTCTATTCCTATTAAACTGGCTAAAAAATTTATAAAATGCTAAAAATATTTTATTGGTAAGAAACACAAATGTCTTATACCTGGTTTTGATATTCATGACTAGTCTTTTATTATGATGTATATAATTAAAATTTGGTAAAGATTCTTTTTTTAACATTTTTATTTTTTTCAATTACAGTTGGTGCACAATATTATATTAGTTTCAGGTGTGCAACATAGTAATTAGACACTTATATAACTTACGAAGTGATGACCCAGATAAATAGTACCCATCTGATACCATATATAGTTGATACAATATTATTGACTATATTCCTTTACATCTACATGACTATTTTGTAACTACCAATTTGTGCTTTTTGATCTCTTCTCTTTTTCACCTAACATTCCCAAAATCCCTTCCAATCTAGCAACCATTACATTTAGATACAGACTCTGTATCTATGAGTCTGTTTCTGTTCTGTTTGTCTATTTTGTTCTTTAGATTCCATATGTAAATGAAATCATATGGCATTTGTTTTTCTCTGTCTGACTTACTCCACTAAGCACAATACTCTCTAAATCAAGTCATGTTGTTGCAGATAGCAAGATTTCATTCTTGTTTTCTGGTTCAGTAAATTACATATATGTACCAGCTCTTTTTTATCCATTCATTTATTGATGGGCACCCAGGTTGCCACCATATCTTGACTATTGTAAATAATGCTGCAATAAACATATGTACTCACATGTCTCCATTAAATAGTGTTTTAAGTTTCTTTGGATAAATACTCAGAAGTGGGGTAACTGGATTCTTCTTTGTTTCTTGTTATAGCCTTTGTTTTAAAGTCTATTTTGTCTTAAAGTCTATTTTATCTGCCCCAGCTCTGGAGCTTAGAGCTGCTATCCCAGCTTTTTGTTTATTTCCATTTTCATAAAATCTTTTTCCATCCCTTTACTTTCAGTCTGAGTGTGTCTTTTAATCTGAAGTGAGTATCTTGTAGACAGCGTATAGAAGGGTCTTGTTTTCTTATCCATTCAGTCATCCTGTCTTTTGATTGGAGAATTTAATCTATTTATATTTAAAGTAATTGATGATAGATATGTAGTTATTAACATTTTATTATTTATATTTTCAATCTATTTTCTTTTTCTGCTTCTTGAGGAAGTCCCTCTAACATTTCTTGTAATAATGGTGGTGATGAAGTCCTTTTACTTGTCTGGGAAACTCTTTATCTGTTCTTTAATTTTAAGTGAAAGTTTTGCTGGGTAGGTAGAGTAGTCTTGGTTATAGGTCCTTGCTTTTCATTACTTTGAATATTTCTTCCCAATCCCTCTGGCTTGCAAAGTTTCTCTTGAAAAATCAGCTGACAGTCTTATGGAAGCTCCCTTGTAGATAATTAAGTGCTTTTCTCTTGCTGCTCTTTGTTTTTAACTTTTGGCACTTTAATTATGATGAATCTTGGTGTGGCTTCTTTGAGTTCACCTGCAGAATCTACAGAAGAGACCATGAGAAACTCAGTTCTCAAGTCCTTGAGAAAAGTTTATATTGTAGGATCTGTTGTTTGTAATGCTTGGTGAAACTAGATGCAAATTTAAAACAATTTTAACTCAATAATAGAGTCCAATAATGAAGACTTCATGTCCCCTGATTTCCCAAGGGTAGCAGCCAGATCCACAAGTGAGGAGAAGCTCTATCTTGGCTCAATTGCTGCATACAATACTGGAATAATCAGAATCTTTCATTGATTCCACCAGTAGAGAATAAAGTTTGTGGTTTTAGGTTAAGGAATATCTATCTCTGCTTAACCTTGTGAACGGGTGGCCCCCTCAATATTCCTCATAAGAGATATTCCAACTTGTAAAGAAATTGTGGCAAACTTTCTATATGCACTGCATATCTTTCTTTTTTTCCTCTGGTAATCAATCTACCCCCTCTAAGTCAACATTCATATACTAACTTTCTTGTACGTTAAGTAGCCTCACATTCTTTGAAACCAAGTCCATACAAATTCACAAGCTGGTTAAGGAGCTAGAATAGTTTAGAAGAAAGATAGACAGATGAACATGTAATTGATGTTTTGATAAAACTGAAATAATAAAAAGAAAATAACTTTGTAGAACTTAAAATTTTTAATTTGTTAATTTTAAAAATGTAATTTCGTGATGGAAGATAAGACTTAGAAAAGTGAATAGAGATACTATTCCATAGAAATAATTTTTTAAAATGCAATGCAGTAAAAATGACTAATAAAATTATACAAGACAAAGAGAAAAGATTATAAAATTTTAAATAGAATGAAAAGGAATGGATGATATAGAGAAGGAGGAGGAGGAGGAGGAGGAGAGAGAGAGAGAGAGAGAGAGAATTTGGATAGACTCCTAACAGTGAGAAATATGATCCCATTATTCACAATATATTTAAGTTCTTGCTTGACCTAAGAAGGCACAAAAATATTTCAGAATTACCAACCTGAATTCTACAAAATAACTGTATTAACTAGAGCTTAATATTTGTTTAAAGGTTGCTTGTGTTTAACTTGAGGGTATATAGTCCAAATATAGTGCTCAAGATTTACTTAGGTTAGTTCTTTCTCCTTCTTCAGAGTGGTTATATCATTTATGCAAATTTAGTGTGGTTCATCTTCTCCTGTTTAAATTCCAATTTATGATACCTTTACCACAATTGTCCATTGTTTTTACTGATCTCTCTCTCTCTCTCTCTTTCCTTCCTCCCTCCCCCAATGGAAAATATTAACATAGTTGCAATTATTAGAACCACGCTATACTGTATTTATATAGAAATGATACAACCGGACCCCTTTCATTTATTTTTTAACTATGTTTCCATCCACCTGCTTATAAGTAACCAATTCTATGCAGCAAAAGTTTAGTATTCCCATTTTTCTTTTAGAGAGGAGACATAAATATATTTTCATATTTCTTCACTTGTTATTTTTAATATAAAATAGAACATATTATATTTTTTGAACTTTGTTTTTTTTTACTTAAAATGTTCCAAAATCAAACTATATTACTTTGAAAGAGATGTTTATTATTTTTATAGCTGCATGGTACACCATTGCTGATATATAGAATACATTACTGATTTAACTCATCTATTTTTGGACAATTAGCTAATTTCCCATAGTTTTCAATTACAATTAGCTAATTTTTCATAGTTTTTTAATTTCAAGTAGTAAGGGTGTACCTTCCCACTAATTTGTGGAAGAGAGATTATTGGATCAAAAAGCAATATGTAGTAGATTTGATGAATGTTACCAAATTCCCTTCTTTAGGGAAAAAGACATTCCTCAGCAATTTATACGTGTCTTTTTTCATATAACCTCACCGCAGAATGAACTGTAATATCTCTACCCTATCAACTATCTATCTATCATCTATCTATCTATCTATCTATCTATCTATCTATCTATCTATCTATCTATATATCATCTATCATCTATCTATCATCTATCATCTATCTATCATCTATCATCTATCTATCATCTATCATCTATCTACTATCTATCATCTATATTTATCATCTATCATCTATCTATCTACCCATGTAATTTCTCTAAATTTTGTCCACCTTATAAGCAAAAAATGATATCTCAGTATAGTTTTTATTTACATTTCCCTAATTATAAGTAAAGTTGAACAACTTTTCATATAATTTAAGGGACTTTTTATAATTTTTATATATTCTACTTGTTTTGGACCATTTTTTATAGAGTATTTTGTATTTTTTTATTTTAATTTTTAATTGTGGTGTATTTTATTTATTTATTTATAATTAATTTAATATTATTATATATTAGTTGTAAGTGTACAGTATAGTGGTCAGATATTTATGTAATTTACAAAGCGATCCTCCCAATTAGTCTAGTACCTTCCTGGCACTATACATGTTTACTATAATATTATTGACTGTATTTCCTATGTTGTGCTTCACATTACTATGACTATTTTGTAACTACCAATTTGAACTTAATCCCTTTATCTTTATCATGCAGTCCGCCAACCTCTATCACATCTGGCAACCATGGTTCTGTTCTCTGTATCTATGACTCTGTTTCTGTTTTGTTTGTTTATTTTGTTCTGAAGATTCCACATATAAGTGAGATAATATGGTATTTGTCTTTCTTTGTCTGACTTATTTCACTTAGCATAATACCCCATAGGTTTATTCCAGTTGTCTCAAATGGTAAAATTTCATTCCTTTTTTATGGCCAAGTAATATTCCAGGGTGCATATATCTTTTCGAATTAGTGTTTTGGATTTCTTTGGAAAAATACCCAGAAGTGGGATTGCTAGGTCATAAAGTAGTTCTAATTTTAATATTTTGAGGAAGCTTTCTACTGTTTTACATAGTGGCTGCACCAGTCCCACCAATATTGCAAGAGGGTTCCCTTTTCACCACATCCTCACCAACAGTTGTTCTTTGTTGATTTATTGGTAATAGCCATTCTGACAGGTGTGAGGCGATATCTCACTGTGGTTTAATTTGTATTTTTCTGATGATTAGTGATGTTGACTATCTTTCATATGTCTATTTGCCATCTGTATTTCTTGGGAAAATGTCTATTCAGGTCCTCTGCTCATTTTCTAATTGGATTGTTTGTTTTTGAGGTGTTAAGTTGTATAATTTTTTTAAATTTGTAATTTAACTTTTTTAAAGTGGTTTTTGGTTCACAGCAATATTTAGAGGAAGACTATCTTTGCTCTACTCTATTCTCTCTACTTTTTGTGTCAAAGATCAGTTGACTATATTTATGATAGCCTATTTCTGGGCTCTCAAATCTCTTCCATTGATCTATTAGTTGGTTCTTCCACTAATACCACACTCTTTTGATTACTGTGGCTTTATAATAAGTCTTGAGCTTGGCTAGTGTTAGTTCTCCATTAAGTTTATCTCCTTTAATATTATATTGGCTATTTTGGGTCTTTTGACTCTTTATGTAAACTTTAGATTCAATTTGTTGATATCCATGAAATCATCTGTCTGATTTTTATTGGGATTGCTTTGAATCCATAGATCAAGTTGGGAAAAACTGACATCTTGATAACACTGAGTATTCTCATCCATAAACATAAAATATATTTCCATTAAATTTTTGACTTTTCTTCATAACTTTTCTTTTTTTTCATAGAGCTATCCCTAAATATATCATTTTTGTGTGCTAATGTAAATGGTATTATATTTTTCATTTCAAATTCTACTTGTTAATTATAGTATACAGAAAATTGATTGAATTTTATATGTCAACTTTCGCTATTGAAACCTTATTATAATTACTTATTAATTCAAGGTATTTTTTGTCAATTCTTTCAGATTTTTCACATAGACTGTCATGTCATCTGTAAGCAAGTATTGTGTCTGCCTTCTCAATCAGTGTAACTTTTATTTCCTTTTTTTGTTTTATTGCATTAGCTAGAACTTCCAGTATGATGTTTAAAAAGAGTGATGAGAAGAGGTGACATCCTTGTCTTGTACCTGACCTTAGTGGGAAAGCTTCAAGTTTTTCACCATTAAGTATGATGTTAGCTATAGGGTTTTTGTAAATATTCCTTATCAAGTTGAGGAAGTTCCTCCTCTTTTCTTGTTTACTAAGAGCTTTGATCATGAGTCATTGTTGGACTTTGTCAAATGTTTTTCCTGCATCTATTGATAAAATCATATATTTTTTTAAAACCACAAATTAATGTAATTGGTGGATTTTTAAATATTGAATTAGTCTTATCTATTTAGAATAAATCCCACTTGGTCATGGTATATAATTCTTTTTATACATTGTTGGATTAAATACGCTAATATTTTGTTGAAAGTTTTTTGCATCTTTTTTCATGTGAGGTATCAGTCTATAGTCATATTTTCTCATTATATCTTTGCCTGGTTTTGGTATTAGGGTAATACTCATCTCATATAATGAATTAGGAATTATTTCCTCTATTTCTATCTTCTGAAAGAAATTGTAGTGAATTGATATAATTCTTTCCTTAAATGTTTGGTATAATTCACTAGTGAACTCATCTAGATCCAATGCTTACTGTTTTGGACTTTTGAATGGGCTAATATCTGCAAATATATTAAATATTAATGAAAAGAGTAGGGTATCTTTTTTAACAATCTTATTGGAAATATCATTCATGTTTCTCCATTTAGTAATATACTGGTTTTAGGGTTAAGCTTATATAAATTACATGTCATGCTAAAAAATGAAATATCAAATACTATTGCCTTGAGTTTTATTTTCCTGGAATAGGTTATGAATTATGCAAAGGTCTTTTCATCATCTGTGGAGAAAATCAGATTTTTTTCTCCTGAAATCTATAAATGAGGTAATCAGAAAAGAATTAAAATAGCAGGTCTGCTCATAAGTTTGACCATTGGCTGATGTGATGTGTAGGAGCTTGAAGTTTGGGAGGAATTCCATCATTCTAATGGGTAAGAGTGGCTCATTTTGCCAAAACTGTTTGTACAAATCATGTGGGTTACACTAAACTCCCTTCTTTTCTTCTAAGAATTTGACATTTTGATACATGATAGGCAGAGGATGATTGTGGGACCAGCTCCTCATAGAAACTTTGGACACTAATTCCCAAATGAGCTTCTCTGATAAACAATATTTCACTTGCTGCTCAGGGAATTAATTATAGCCTCTGTGACACCACTAAGAGAGAACTCAGAAATTTGAACCTGGTTTCATCTAGATTTTGCTCCATATGCCTTTTTCTTTTACTGATTTTGCTTTCTGTCTTCTCACCATATTAAATCATAACTATAAATGACTATATGCTGTTCTGTAAGTCACCTTAGCAAATCGTCCAACCAGGGGTTGGTTTGGGGATCTCCAACACTTATGGTATTTGATATTAGGGTATTTCTTAATATTTTATCAACATTGTATTCCTAGAATAAACCTCACTTGATTATGGCCTATCAGTTTCTTAATGAGTAGTTGTATTCTGTTTGCTAATATTTTTAAAACTTTTGAATTAATATTAGTAAGTGATATTTGTAATTTTCATTTTTAACTGTCTTTATCAGGTTTAGGTGTAAGTGTTACATTTGCTTCATGAATAGTATTAGAAGTTTTCCGTTATTTTCTATGAGCTAAAATTTTGAAAACTATGGGCACTATCTAGCCTTTGACATTTTTATAGACTTTTCCTTTGAAATTATCTGGGCTAAATGATTTATTGTGAGCAAATTTCTTGATAAATTTCTTTATTCTAATGTGGAAATTAGCTTATTTAGGTTTTTTATCTATACTACAGTCAATATTGGCAAGTCATATTCTCCAAGATTACCATTTCATCTTTCAAATATATTGCAGAGAGATCTTGGGATTTTAAAATAATGTATTCCATTTCAGTGATTTCCTCTCCCTTATCCTTTCTATTATGATTATGTTTTCTCGTTTTTCCTTAAGTTATCTGGTAATTGGTCATTTTGGGAAATTTTTAACAAAAAAAACCATCGTTTTTTTCTTTAGTGATTATATATCAGCTGTTTTCCAAATCTCTATAAATCTTTGCTTTTATCTTCATTCTTTCCTTTCTTTTTCTTTCTTTTGTCACACTTGCTTCTCTTTTTCCATCTTTATTTATTTATTATGCTAGAAGTTTTATTTACTCATATTTTTAATTTTTTTGATAAAAAGACATAAGGCTACAAAATGTTCTCTGGCCACTTTCTTAAGTTTTCCATATATTCTGATATAAAATATTTCCATTGTCATTAATTTTTAGAAAAACAATTAATTTTGAATGGTAATTTATTTTTTATCCACGAGTTTAATAAAAATAAATAGAAATGTTATAGAAATAATGGAAATAGAGTTTATATACAATTATAATACATTACAAATATCAAATAGCCCACTTGTTTTAAATTTCTAGATTAACCATAAATAGCTGCAGCAATTGTATAGTATAACAACTATAAATAGCCTTCACTTTACACGAAAAAATTCCTAAAACTGAAAATGAAACGGTTTGAAACTAATGAGAAAATCATGTGTTAGAAATAGACAAAGTTTCTTGACTTTCCTATTTCTACCTGATGCAAGCCAAGGAACTTCAAAAGTTCATAGGCTATGTTGAAATAAATTAGAAAAAAAAAGTAAATGTATATATGTGTATATATATATGTATATATATGTATATATATATACACACACACACACACACACATTTAGTCATCCTTTTTCTTGAGAGAGAGAGAGAGAGAGAGAGAGAGAGAGAGAGAGAGAGAAAGTACATTGCCCAGAGATGCAACAAATTGGTCTTTCTAAAAATGACCCTGATGCAATGGAGACAGTTAAGAGCTTGTTAGCAATTTCTACAGGTCTCAAGGGGTTCAAACTGTTCAGACACAGAACAGAATATAGTTCAGTATATTTTCACAGAGATTCAAAAGTTTTTGCAAAACTCACACTAAAAATCTTCAGGGAAAAACATACTTTGCTATTTTTTCTGGTAACTTTCTATATTCTCAGAATAATCCTCAAAGCCATTTTAGGTTCGCCCCTGTGGACCATGTCTCTGGCAACACTGATGGAAGTCATGCCATTCTCACAGCTGGACCTCACCGAACCCGTGCTTGTGAGTAAGAGTGTTCGTTAGTTTTAATTATGATGGGCATGTTTGCTGAAGTGACACTCACTGTGAAGTTTGTTCTGCATATTGTTAGCTCTCCTTTATAGCAAAAAAAAAAAAGTCATTAATAATGTTGTTTTGGAACAAACCGCATTCTACAAGTGACTTTTTGATGTAAATATTTTGATGTAAATATTTCTAGGCTTTTTCAAAAACATGCATAAGCATTGCCAATAATTTATAATTCCATAAGATTTAAAAATCTCTTCAGAAAACAATTTTCAAAATAGGGGGGAAATTATTTTTAGCAAACATTTTTATTGAGGGTCTTGGATAGCATTACCTTATTTAATTACTATAATAAACAAAGCAAGTGAGTAAGTTAACCCTACATACAACGAAACTGTCTCAGAAAGGCAATGGTTCTTTTAATGTCATACAGCAAATATATGTCACAACTGGGATTTAAATTCATATTTCTCTCTAGCTGTAAATGTTTTCCTCTTTTCACTATCACACCATGGTCACACACATAAACAATAATAGCTACTTTTGATATAATAACCACAGATTTTCACTCATTGGTATTAATATCTTTACATACAAGGAGAAATGTTTAATGTCTTCTAACATATTAAATTGAGTTTAAAATAAAGTAAGAAATTTAAATACATACTTTATTATATATCAAAATAAAGTAAGGCATTTAAACATATACTTTATTATATATCATGTAGGTTTTTTAGTGTAGCATTTTTATTCTTGAAGATTTTAGCAATTGAGATAATTTCAGAAAAAATAATTTTTTACAGAAGTATAATGTACATAAAATAAAATTTATTCTTTTTGATGTACAGTTCTGTGAATTTTGAAAAATATATTCAGAAGTGTAGCTAACATCACAATCAAGATATAGAACTATTCAATTACTACAAAATATTACACTCTGCCTTTTTGCATTTCAATCCCTACATCCACCTTTAACTATTCATAATTACTGATTTGTTTTAGTGTTTTCTGTTTCCACAGTTTTTCCTTTTCAAAAATGTCATAGAATTGGAATCATGTTATATGTTGCTTTTTGAATCTGGCTTTTTTCACTTAGCAAAATGTGTTTGAAATTTTTCCATGCTGTTGCATGTTTCAGTAGTTTGTTCCTTTTCTTTGCTGAATAAATATTTCATTGCATGCATGTATCACAGTTCGTTTATTCACTCATTAAATGTTCTTTCCATGTTTTGACAATAATTAATCAAACTACTATAAACTCTGTGGAAAGATTTTTGTTTGACTATAAGTCATTAGTCATGGGTAAAATCTAAAAATGATATTTCTGGGTTTTATAGTGTGTGTCTGTTTAACTTTATAAGAATCTGCCAAACCACTTCCAGAATGGTTGCACTATTAAGGTAAATTTAACATTGTATTGTGACTATATTTGTTAAATAAGAGAATTTTCTAATACTAATACTGTACTTTAATCTATTATAAAGAGCTATAATCTAGAAAAATTCAGCCATTTATTCAAAACATTTTCCATGTTAGTCAAGCTGATTGCATAGCATTCAAACTCATATCCTAATAATGGATGCTTAGAGTTAATAATGAATAACAAGTTAGTAGTAAGTAGAAATATTTTTAAATAAATGTGTTCAGTACTTTTCTCATTTAAATGAATAATATGTCCTTCAAATATTTAAATTAATTTTAATATTAAAGTATTATAAATGAAACCTAAATATTTTAAGTAATTAGAGTAACTATGTTAAAGTTGGAATTTAGAAAACTTTCTTTTAATAGTTTTTAACTTGAAATAAAGTAACAGTGTAGAGCTTACTGTGCAATAAAATTTAACAAGATTATTAATGCAATGGCTAGATGGAGAGCCAGAGGAAAGAAAGAGCAATTAGGGGGATTATTTTATAAACTATATCAATGCCTAACCAATATACTGTATACTTGAAACTAATAAAGTAAATTTTTTTTAATAACAGGAAAACAAGTTAACATTAAGTTGACAGCCGGTCTTTCAAAATGACGTTTTGTTCTTGGATGATCATTCTAAAGACATTTTAACATTTATGACAATTAAGTTTCTTCTGGAAAACTCTAAAATATGAAATTCTAATTAAAGGGTCATAATAGAAATACTCCGGCTTCTTTGGATGCTGTCATCATTCTGTAAATGGATTTGTTTGGTACATGCTTGTATCTGTAAAGAAGAATCTCATGAAGATCACCTGAGTGTCATTCCTTCACTGCTTAATTATCATCTTCATATGATTTGATCCAGAAAGGCTTATTAATAAACATATTAAAATAATATGTTCATAGCATGATTTCAATGTCTTAAACAGACATACACACATATCACATAGGTTATCTCTAGGGCATACCAGTACTTTTTATTTCCTTCTGTGTATTTTTCTATTTTTGCAAGCTTTATTTTATGATTCTTGTTGATAAGAAAATAGAATCAATAATATTTTTAAATTCAAATATATCCTTATTCATCTTAAAAGTCAATTTCATTTCAACAAATCTTCCTGTAACCTTTTTAATTGTTGTTATAACTCTTCTCTTTGAAACTCTTACAATTCAGCATTAAAGCATTATTACTTCTGAGTCACAGATACATTCTTTGGTAAGAATAAAAGTTATTAATGACTCCTTCTTGTACTCTGACCATAAACAACTCTTTATGTTTAAAAATCACTTGTTGATTTTTATTTGCAAACATTTTCAAACCCCACTGCCCATATGCACAAGTCTAATCTTTCTTTGAGTAATTGTGCTAGCCTTCTAACTAATTTTGTTTCCTCTGGTTTCTTTTCTCTACAAAGATGATTCCATCTAAAATATGATTTCGCATGTATTATTAACACTACACCATACAATGTGATTGATAAATGAAACAAAACAAATTGAATTTTGCTTACTCATTGGCAAGATAACTAAATTCAAATTTACTAGTACTATATAAAATTTTTTTTATAACAAGCCATTACTATAAATTCCTTTAAATACATGGTTAATGTTTTATAACTAGATTTTTGTCAGCAACCTTGCTGGACCATATTGAAACATATTAATCATCTATATCAATGTTCTTCAAGATGTGATTCATGTATCTGAGAATATACAAAGACTTTCTAGGAGATATGTATATAAATATGGTTAGTTTTAATAATAACAGTGTCCAGATCCTCAATTTTGTGTGCACTTTTTTTTCTTGTCCTGCCTGAGAATAAATTTGATGTCCTACAAAGTCTGTTCTCAATTCTTTTTTCATATTTGCCTTTCACTCACCCAATCTGTTATATAGGACATTATTTTGGGGTGTAGAAATCTTACACAACATTCAGAAACACTGATGTTTATGTTAAGAAATAGATAAAATAGAGCTATTTGTATAAATATGGATAAATAACAAAATTGTAATGTTGAGGGAAAAGCAGGCTGATGAGAATACTTAGGGAATATTATCATTTATATAAACATTTAAATCTTAAAATAGTACCATAAATGGTTTAAAGGTACATACATATGTCCTATGTGTATAGACTATGCATTAACATTTAAATATGTAATCTCTGGAGCCAAAATATCTTGGTTCAAATTCCAGTCCAGCTCTTACTGGTTGTGTGACTTCAGATGGCTGCTCACTCTCCTAAGGCTATTTTTCCCTCATATGTAAGATGGGAATACTATAGTTGCTAGTTTATTTAATTGACATGATAATGTAAAATATTTAGAACAATTACTGGTAGGTGGTGAAACTCAACTGATTTGATGGTTGTTGTATTAATTAAAAACATAAGCATAAATGATATATACTAACTTTAAGATCGTGATTACTTTTCAAGAGAAAAAGAGAAAAGATGGTGACAAAGTTTTATTTGTATCTCTAACATTCAATTAATTAAAAAAAATAATAAAATCTGAAGCAAATATCCTACTGTTCTGTATGACCTAATCTTATCTAAATACATCTTCAACTACCCTATTTCCAAAAGAGTCACCTCTTGAGGTACTAGGAATTAGGACTTCATTATATGAATTTTGGGGAGGCACAGTTCAAACCATTACAAGAACACACTTCTAAAGAAGTATAAGGGTTTCAAATCCATCCAGTTCCTATTTCTAATGGGGTTTTATGCTCCTTCTTCTCTTTGTTAGGGGATTTGGAAGTTTCTTAAATCAAATCCCCTAGTTCTACCTATAGCAGCAGGTTTTACATATAAAGATGAAAGCAAAATGACTGAGCTGAGTTCCCACAGCCTTTGCCCCATTACCTATAGCTTGGGGCCATAAGTGGAAGGAGAAAGAATGGGAAAGATAAGATCCCCACTGGATGTTTCTTATTAAAAAAAATCTGGAAAAAAAGAACACTTACACTGTATTTTCCAGAAGGCTTCTCAGGAAAGGAAAGTGCAAACATATGAAACATAACAAGGACAAAAGAGAAAATGTTCGAAGTAAAGAATGTCATGAGAAATGAGCTTTGATTTAAATTTGTTTTCTATTCTTTCATGAGTGGTTTCTATACTTTTTTCACTTTAATAAAGAAAATTGAGACACATGTAATCAATTTATAAACAGTATCAGTAACAAAGTGATAAGAGCTCTCTGTCTTTGTATTTTTATTAAATAACCATCACGACATGTCACCAAAGTTGAAGGACATGGTTGGGAGACCAGGCATTGTATTTGCTAAACTTGAATAGGGTTAATATAAATTTAAGAATGAATAATTTTTGCAGTTCTGGATATGATTGGGTTAAGGAAAAAAAGCCTAACACCATCAGGAACCAAATCAGCTAATACTGTAGCAATCTAAGATATCCAAGAGAACTGTTCAGTCAGAACAGTGCTGTGATGGCTCCTTCTTTTGACTCAACCCAACAGTTGAAAAGGTCAAGCAAGTCGTGTAAATAAAATCCCTTTGTTTGGTCAGGAGACATTAGAGCTCCTAACATGCCTCCAATGTGAACACATGGTCTGTTGGGAAGAATGCTTTGGTCATTAAGACATTATTCTCTTAAATGTTTTAGAGATTTTAATGGGGAGCTTGATGGCTCCATATACAGTAGAAGGAGAGGATTAAATGCAACTGTGAAGTGTCCTATTCTCCAGAAATGGTTCATTTTCTAGACCAAAAATTTGTAGAAATATCTCTTCCATCTAGGGAATACCTTCAGGAAGAAGTAAATTTCTCCTATTTTCAGTGAAAGAATAATAGGGGAAGCTTAGAACTAAAAGTAAAATTGAAGAAATGAAAGAGAGGGTGAGTACTGGAGACATCAGATATTGCTCATCTCCTATCCAGGATCTACTGAGAATGACCAGGAGAATGTATAAGAAAAAAAGGTTAAAAAGAAAAAGAAAGAGAAAAAATCATGAGTTTGAGACCTCCTATGTAAGCCCAGTCCTGATGTTTCCAGATTTGGGTAGTGAGAATCTCTGGGGAAAGAGGGGATCTGGGTTACTAGATAGGGAGGAGCAAAACAAGCATTAATAACATTTTCTATGTACTGTATCCATCTCCATCAAGAAATGCAAATCAAATACTTGATTTATATCTAAATTCCTTTATTTTTTCTGTTTTCTTAATGACAGTCCTCCCAAACTAAATCACACTGGTTTCTTGCTTCACGCATTTTACATAATTTCAGTTCGATTTTCCCTATTAGAGTATTCGTTCTCAATATTTTTGTATGACAACCACCTAAAAGATATCGTGCCTGTCATCAATAAATTAAACTCTGTGTACCAGCAACTTTCAAAAAATTAGAAGTCAAATTAGGTGAAAGTTAATGACGCCCACTCCTAAACAATTTCTGCCCCTCAGAAAGAGCAACTTCTCAAAATTTTGAGAGTGCCTAGTAATATGTCCTTTGAAAAATCCAATGTGGTTTTGACAGATTTCGTTAGGAGGACAATGTCCTTGCTGCCACCACAAGGGCATACTTCCCTAGAGTACCACTATGGAAAGTAATTACCTCATTAGAAAACTATAATTATTAAAAGTTAAAAATTTATTTTTAGAACATTCTAATCCTTCACTGTTCATTGGATTTCCAATATTTAATATAAAAGTTAATCAAAAATTTTTTTATATTGATTACATATTGAATGGTACTATTTTGGGTATATTGGTTTAAATTTTTTAAATTCTTTTTTCATTACTTTTTAAAATGTGGCTTCTAGAAAATCTAAAACTACATTTGTGTTTTACATTATATTCTTATTTCTGTTCGTGTAAATTAATTAAAGTCTTATTTGAAATATCATTTCATCTATGGTCCATTTGTGATATTGTAAATAAACTTACCTGAATAGAATCTAAGAAAAACCTTTTCACTTTACTTAATTTTGGTCAATAACATGCTAAAATGAGTTTTCAGTACCACAGCACCTTGAATGTATAAACATAAGTTTCTTTATTTTTATATGGTTGGTTTTATCTTTGTTCCTATGTTTTAAAAAGCCTACTACTTTTCTTTTCCCCAAGGTATTACAAAGTAAGAGAAACTATGAAGAAAAAATGAGTTGCTAAATATTGTAGTGAATATAGTCACTTATTGAGGGCAAAACAAATAATGCATAATGCATTTCAGGAATTATTGTTTCAATGATTTCTTGTGGCACTTAAAACCTCCTGAGTAAGCTAAATACAAACCATGCAAGAAATTGACTGGTTGAAATTTTCCGCTCAGAGGCTTGGATTCCAGTCTTTGATGAAAACTATATTTAGGCTTTGAAGCTGCTGAAACACCTTCAGAGATTCACCCATGGGGATTAAAAACACTAGTATCTTGAATAACATGAAAAGCAAAACAAAACAGAACACAAAACCACAGGTATTTTTAAAAATATTATTTTCCAAAATAGGCTTACTTCAGAAATACATAGTATTTTTAAAAGTTACATTTAAATAATTTTATGTATTTTAAAATTAAAGATTTTTCCATATGTGGAAATCACATGGCACTTGCTAATAATAATGTATACAAATAAATATCTCAGAAATGTTTTAAAAAGACAATTCCAAACAAATATTGATAAAAGGAAAAATTGATTTGAAAGAAAATAAGGTTGTCTATACTTTCTTACCAATTTCCTACTATCTTACCAATTTCAATTATCAATTAACTAAAGTTTTAATATCTCACTTATTTCTGGGAATACATTTAAGAGTCAACTGTATATTTAAAGAAAATAATAAAGTTTTGTCATTTAATGAAGGCTGTTGAATCCTCCTGCTAAGATTAGATTGATTCTCAGTGTATAACGTACGTTTGGTGTTTTGTTCACCAGATTTAATTGTTTCTGAGATGACAGAAGTACAATTTTTTTCACAAGATTATTTCAAATTTTGTGGAAACTCCATACATAAATTGGCTACATCAATTTACAATCTAATCAACAGTGGACGACAGATCCTCATCAACACTTGTAGTTTGTTGACTTTTTCATAATCACCACTCTGTCAGGTGTGAGCTAATATCTCATGGTTTTAATTTGCATTTCCCTGATTAGTGATTTTGAGCATCTTTTCATACATTTCTTGGCCATCTGTATGTCTTTTTTGAGAAAAGTCTATTCAGGCCCTCAGCTCATTTAAAAATCAGATTTTTTGTTTTTGATATTGAGGTATATGAGTTTTTTATATATTTTGGATATTCACCCCTTACCAAGTATGTAATTTGCAAATAACTTCTTTCACTCGGTAAGTTGTCATTTCTTTTTGTTGATAGTTTGCTGTGCAAAATCTTTTTAGTTTGATATAGTTCTATTTGTTTATTTTTGCTTTTGTCGCCCTTGCCTGAGGAGACATATCCAAAAAAGATTGCTAAAGCTGATGTCAAAGAGTTTACTGCCTATGTTTTCTTTAGAACGTTTATGGTTTCAGGTCTTACAAATAAAACTACCATATGACCCAGAAATTCCACTTCTGGGCATTTATCCAAAGAAAACAAAACACTTATTCAAAAGGATACATATGCCTCTGTGTTCTCTGTAGCATTATTTACAAGAGCCAAGAATGGAAACAACCTAAGTGTCCATTGATAGATGAATGGATAAAGAAGATGTTATATATCATTAAGCAATAAAAAAGAATGAAATCTCGGCATTTGCACCACTGTAGATGGACTTACAAGGTATTATGCTAAGTAAAATAAGTCAGAGAAAGACAAATACTGTATGATTCTACTTATACATGGAATCTAAAAAAAAAAAAAAATGGACAAACAAAACAAAACAGAAACAGACTCACAAATACAGAGAACAAACTGATGATTGCCAGAGGGAAGGGAGATTGTGGGACGGGTGAAAAAGGTGAAGGGGAATAAGAAGTACAAACTTCCAGATATAAAATAAACAATTCACAGAGATATAATGTACAGCACTGGGCATATATTCAATAACATCAAAACAACTTTGTATGATGACAGAGGGTTAATAGACATCATAGTGACTACATTGTAAGATATATAAATGTAAGGTTACTATGTTGTGCACCTGAAACTAAATAATATTTATGTCAACTTACACTTTAATTTTTTAAAAAAGATGATTTTACTTACGTTTGTTCTCATTCTGTAAACTTTGTCATTGTAAAATAAGCCAGTACCAGAGCTTAGTACAAAACAAACAATTCCTTTGTCATTCTATAATGCTAGATTTTTGTTTTTCTCAATGGCAACCAGTCATTAATGATAATAACAAGTTGAATGAATAGACATTAATAAAGAGTAACGTTATTTATGACTAGTAACTTGAATAGCTCTGGAAAAGTGTGATGATCTTTGCCACATAAATTTTAATATCCCAATGAATCACTCTTTCTTGAACATCAGGGACTCACACACCCTCAGTACTCTAATTTTAATTCATGCTGACTTCATCTCCTATAAATTATACTCATATTAATAAAAATGAATGCAGTTCATAAAATCAAACCATTGTCTCAGGAACTATTCAAAATGTCACTATATTTTTCTTGCACTTAAATAAATAATCCAATAAATTTCACTTGCCCTCTTACCTTGCACTTTGCTCAATATTCTAAGTTACTGGATCCATCTGTACATTCTTACTTTGTCTTCACTATTGGTCTTATTTCTCTCTGGAATAGAATATAACAGGAATCCATGCATTTACTGAGAGACAAGAGGAAAATACAAACCAAACCAAACCAAAAAAGAATGTGTCTGCCTAATCATAGAACCCATATGGACTGCGAAGGAAAGGGACAGAAAACAGGAAAGAATTACTAATTGCTGTGGAGCTATATTGATTTGAAAATAAAGGCTTATCCAAGGAAACCTATTCCAAGTGAAAACAAATATAACTTCTTTTATTTATAAGTTTTCCAAATTGTTCCAATCAAAAGGTCAAAGCTGAGAGTAACTGAAACTCATGTTCATTATCTTCAAAATTCAGTTTATTTATCAAAAACATATGTAAGTGACCTTGCCTTCTAAAATTCTCTAAGAAGTGATATACACACATTCTCTAAGGTGTTTATGGAAATGAGTATGTGATTTGATTTGGTTTTATAATTATATTATGTTTTATATTTACTTTATATTGATCTAACTGGTATGTTTTAAGATGTTGACTTGTTATCAACTTTACATTTAATTCCTGGGATATAAAAAAATCATTTGGAAAGAGTCTAAGTAAGTAAAATGACAGTCTTTATGGTTATTCCCTGAGTACCTTCTGCCTATTAAATTTATTGGAATTTAATTAAGTTAAAATCTGTATGTCTTACTCTAGTGCTTAGTGTCTGCAATTTGCAATTCAAATTGAGTTAGTTTTCTACAACTGTCAAATTTTTCTTCTTTCTAATATTGGTATTATTTTTTTTAAAGAATATCAAAGTAATTTTTGTCAAAAATAAATTCTCATCCAAAACAAACAATCAAAAACTTAAACTATTTGATTCTATGGTATATTAAATGATTTTTATGAGTAAGGGACTTGAAAGAATTCAAGAAAACAAAATTAATTTATTGTTCCCATGTAGAAATAGTAGTAGCCAAAAGAGGACTAAAAGATTTGACTAGGAAATGATGTAATAAAAGGCTAAATGTAGAATGATAGGAGTATTCAAATGTAAATTTTCATAAAAGTATCCAGGTTATTTCCAGCAAGCAAAAAAAAAAAAAAAAAAAGTGTGTTTATATATTACTTAGCAGCTACAAAGTATTTTGACAGAAATTATGTTTTATATATATATTAAAAAATAGCTTTAGTGAGATATAATGCACATGCCACATAACCCATCCACTTAAAGTGTATAATTCAATGATTTTAGCACATCTAAATTTTACAGGCATCAGCATATTTTTAAATTTTATTTATTTATTTTAAATACTTATTGCTTCTTGGCCTTTTGGCTAAGATCAAGTGTAGTATTTGTTCTTATCAATTTAACATCACCACATTTTAGAGTGTTTTCATTGTCTTAAAAGGAAACCCTGTACCTATGTGTGGTTATTCCTTATTACCTTCCCTATCCCCAGCTTCAGACAGCACTAATCTACTTTCAATCTCTATGTATTTTCCCATTTTAAACCTTTTATATAAACGCAATCATACAGTATGCAGTCTTTTGTGACTTAGTCTTTAGGTAGCATAAAATTTTTAAGGTGCTTCCATGTTTCTAGTTGTATCAATTATTCTTTTTTTTTTTTTTTTTTGCTGAACATATTTCTGCTGCCTGGATATAACATCTTTTATTTATCTATATATAAGTATCCATAAATAAATTGATGGATATTTGGGTTGTTTCCACTTTTGGTTACTAGGAATAATAATGCTATGAACATTCATGTACAAGCTTTTGATAAGTTTTCATTATTTTGGGCACATATCGAAAAGTTGAATTGTTAGATCATATGGCAACTCTTTAACTTGAAAGAGCTGCCAAACTGCACCATTTTATAATTTCACCATTTAATAATCCCAACCATCAATGTGTGAGAGTTCTAATTTCTCTACTTCATCACCAGCCTTTTTCATTATTCATATTTTTAAGTATAGCCATTTTAGTGGATGTGAAGTGACATCTCATTGTGTATTTTTTTTCTTTTAATTAAGACCATATTTTAGGGAAGGTGTAAGTTCATAACAAAATTGAGAGGAAGGTACAGGGATTTTTCATATATCCCCTGCCCACAGACATACATGGCTTCCCCCATTACCAACATCCCCCACTAAAGTAGTACATTTGTTACACCTGATTAATCTACATTAACACATCATAATCACCCTACTTCCATAGTTTAATCTTATGTTTTACTTTTGGTGTTGCACATTTTATGGGTTTGGGCAACTGTAAATGATACGTATTCATCATTACAGTATCATACAGAGTATTTGCTCTAAATTTTTTTTGTGCTCCTCTATTTTCTCCTCTCCCACCCTAAACCCTTATCTTCTTACTGTCTCTGTAGTTTTGCCCTTTCCAGAATGTAATATTATTGGAATCATACATAAATAGCCTTTTCAGGTTGTCTTATTCAATCGTGAATAAAGCTACTATAAACAGCTGAGTACAAGTTTTTGTGTGAAGCTTTCAACTTCTTTGGGAAAATACCAAGGTGTGCAACTGATGGACCATACGGCATGAATACATTTAACTTTGTAAGAAACCACCAAACTTTCTTCCAAAGTGGCTGTACCATTCTTTTTGCATTTCCACCAGTAATAAAAAGTAGTTCATCACATTATGTTTTTTAACACTTAAAATTCCTAGAAAGGAAGATATCATTGGCTTAAAATACTGAGCCAAAGTCACATGAGCAGTTAAATGAAATATCAGCTTGTTACAGAATACTCCTTAATTGACTGGGACTGTCCTGGACTTTATATGATATTAGGAACCCCAGTCCCTTGTGTTGATTAAGGAAAATAATATTTCTTTATGTCAGATGGGTTAACTGTTGCTCTGGGAGAGAGATATAAAAAACTGAGTAAAGAGAAGTCAGTGGGAAGAAAATATGCCAAAAAATTTCAAAATGTTAAATGCTAGAGCAAGTGTCATCGTCAGACACAGGAAATACAAAAAAGGCAGTTATATGAGGAAAAATAGAGACACCTTAAAAATAAAGGAGATGCTTTTAAGCAAACATAATTTGAGCAAAAGGCACAAATAACAGAGTATCTTATTGTTCCAAACACTAGGGAATGTAAGTATGATGGATACCCAAAGAAGTTTGCCACGAGCATGTAGGCTCAAAAGAGGAGGACTTTGGACTGACAATAAATAAAAACAATGAATGACATTGATAAATGTACTGATATTATAAGTTTCTTTTTCTGCAAAATCAAATGTTATGAAGAATTTTGATGGACAGTTTTTTTTAAGGTTGTTCAGAAAAGACAGAACTATGATAAAAAACTATATCTTAAGTTTGCAAGGACTGAGTCTTCTAGGAAAAATTATCTTTTCTATTCATGCTTTTTACTTTTCGAAGACTTAACAGAATAATATTATTTACATTCAGACTCAGGCAATTTCATACCCTATTGTATCATAAAGATATACACAATCAATGTGATAAAAAATATGGTGGGAATAATTTTACACTGACTTATTATCTCAACACTTCATCTTCAACAATCTAACATCATAGTTAAATATGTAACTATGGTCTGGTACTATATAAAAATTTCAACACATTTCAATAATTTTAATTCAACTCATTATTTAGAGATAATAAGTTAAAGTATTTCTCATAATAAGTTCTTAGTCTTACAATGAAATTATAAATAGATATATAAACAATCTACACCATAATTTAAAAGGACTACATAAATTTCACTAGAAACACATTTAGAATATTATAGCTGATTTTGTGTACCACATTTTAAAGAAAGCTATTAAGGAATTAAACAGTTTAGAAGAAGGTGACCAGGTTGATTAGGGATTCAAAATAAAACTAGACATTTTAAGTCAAATTAAAATTCTCTAGCAATTAAAAAAATTATACATATATGTATATACATATATGTACATGTATATGTGTGTGTATATATATA
>NW_006434839.1:16988121-17037939 GCF_000325575.1 Pteropus alecto
AAAATATTCAAACATAGCCCAAATAAATGACTCAGTCCTAAATTACAGCCTTGACATGGTGTCTTCTTCAAAGAAAAAATTCTGACCTGTAAGTAAGATAATGGGGGGTACATTCTTAATTAATAGCAAACATCTGTAATACCCTTTCCTATCTCCTCTCTTCTCTGTCTTCACCCACAGCATCACTATCTCTAATACTCTCAATCTCCTCTCTCTCTTTTTCCTACTCTGTGTGTGTGTGTGTGTGTGTGTGTGTGTGTTCGTGTGTGTGTGTGTGTGTGTGTGTGTGTGTGTGTGTGTGTGTGTGTAGTTGCCATAATGATTGATGAGGGAGTGCTATTGGAAACTTATGCCAGAACCAGGGACACTAGATATCCTACAATGCCCAGCCATGGAATCATACAATGTTCCCTAACCTACAAAGTTTTGAATAACCTGCCAAACAATTATACATTCATTGACATCAAAAACCTTTTAAAATTGTCTAAACCTAAATCCATACATTTTAATGCAAATTATATATATATATAATTATAACATCTAGTTCATTATACTTTTCAATATAAAATCATCTTCATCTACTAGATCATTTTAAATGGATAACAGCAGAGTTACAATATATTTTTAAAACAATTTTTACATAAAAGCAATGCAAATCTAAAAACAAAAACCTTTTAAAATTGTCTAAACCTAAATCCATACATTTTAATGCAAATTATATATATATATAATTATAACATCTAGTTCATTATACTTTTCAATATAAAATCATCTTCATCTACTAGATCATTTTAAATGGATAACAGCAGAGTTACAATATATTTTTAAAACAATTTTTACATAAAAGCAATGCAAATCTAAAAATAAAATAAAACACTTATTCACAATATCATAAAAAATAATTATACTTAGAATTAAATTTAACAAAAGAAGTGCAAAATGTATCCACTGAGAACTACAAAATATTGCTGAGAAAAAAATTAAACAAATATATAGAGATGTATACTCGTGGATTGGAAGACTTAATGCATGTCAGAATATAGATGAATTCCACAAATATTATACTATGTGTATGAAACCTGACACAAAAGATCACATATTGTATCATTCTATTTACTATTAAATATCTAGAGAAGACAAACCTATTCAGATAGTAAGGATGGGAATGGGGACTGATTGCAAATGAACATAGGACATCTTCTACTGGTGATAATAATTATTATTATTATTAAGTCTTCCACTGTTCTCATATTGGATTGTGTTATTAAATTGGATACTAATTGAAATGATTAAATTTTATGCCATGTGATTAATACTTTAGTAAAGCAGCTAAATACACAGACACATTCACACATGCAACTTCTGTCAAGTTCACTTTCTTAAATCTTAGCGTGAAAAAAAATTTTCTAAGCCTGACCCAAATTCCAGAAACTAAAAAGATAATGACTGACATTTTGACAGCCTAAAATAACAACCAAAATGAAAACAAATTCTTTCGAATGAAAATTTTGCATTTATAAGGTCAAATGGAAATAAAAAATAAGGAATGGAATGAAGCACCTATGAGAAAACAGGCTAATATTTTCAATTTATCAATATAATCAGTAAGAAATTGCTTATAGCAAAAATCAATAGAAAACAACGAATCATAAAAATAACGTTTTTATGACAAGAAATGCAAATGGACAGTAAGTATATTAAACTGTTTTGGGAATACATACATGTATCTATACTATATAATTCAATGATATTAGCCATCCTTTATTCATCTTTTAAATATATCATTAAGTAATTACCAAGTGAATGTAAATGTATGTTTTTTAAGGCAACTTAGGTACACAAAGAAATTTTAATAAGACTGCTCATTTATTTTGTTCGCAGTAAAAAATGTAATGATTATCTGCAGTGAATCTGTCTTGTATGCTGAGAGACAGTATGGTCTGGTGGAGAGGGTGCTGGAGTTGGGGCCACAAGACCAATCTTTTCTAGAAGTGTCGTTTAATCTCTCTTAACTTCAGTTTTAGCAGCATTCAAATGGTGATAATAATGTTCTAATGATTGCTATCGTAAAGAATGAAAATATGTAAAAACTTAGCCATTCAATCCTATAACAGACAAAGAATATTAGGGAAAAAATTGGTCAAATTCAAAAAATGTGTGTAGTTTAGTTAATGGTATGATATTAATGAGAATTTCTTAGTTATGTTAATTATCCTAGAGATCCGTAAAATATCAATCTGAGGAAAACTAGATGAAGGATAAATTGGAACTTTTTATATTATTTGTCAACTCTTCTATAACATTAAAATTGGTTCCAGTAAAATATTTTAAAACTGCTATTGAATAATTGGTTTGAAATTTTTTATATTCCATTTTTATAAGACAGGAAGAAAGTGCCCATGTACATCAGAACAGAAACAGAAAGTAATAATCCATATTTAATATTCATGTCCCCTCTCCCCTTTACACTCAGTGCACAATGTCCCTGAAAAGAGTGACTGTAGTTTTTTATAAATAGTAACTGATGACAAGTTCCTGCCACTGCTTTGAAGCTCAAGGGTTTTACCTTATGAATAATGAAAAACAAAAACTGAGTCTCTCTGTGCTCAAACTAATGTAATAATAGCAGTCCTGTGAACCTCATGGGTTTGAAGTAAATTCCACAGAAAGCCAGCTCAGCAGATGCAACTGACAACTAAGTTGCAAATGGCAAACAGCAGCCTCCATCACCCACCACCTGACCATGCCCCAGAGTGCACAGAAGGTCCCTCTGTGTGGCTGTTTGCAATCAGTGTCCGAGCCTCAATCCAGGTGATGGCTCTCTCCCACTGAGAATGCCCAGGCCAGAAAAGGTACAGCCTTTTTCCTTTTATTTATTCATTGTCTACCTTCCCTTTTGCCTCTAATCATAGCTATTTGGTAAGATGCTTTATTGTTAAAGAGCAAAGTGGAAAATTAATGAATAAAAGAACTTTAGTAAGTTATAACTTAAGTGGAGAAAAATTTTATTGTCCAAGAGATGTACAACAATTCGATATATAATTCTATATATCATTGTATAAATATGAATTCTATATAAAATAAATATATATAACAAAAAATTATCAAGCTTCAAAAATGTTTTTATTCATGTGTAAGCATCTATTACAATGTTTTCTTCAAGAAATCACAAATTTGTTATTACATCAAAGGCTAAAAAAACCCTGAAAAATTATAATTTTATTTAAGCTTAAAGTTTTAAATCTTTCAGAAACTGCAAATAATAAGTTATTTTTATTTATTACTGTTATTTCCCCAGGTTACAGGAGAAATGGAAACACTGACGATAAAGTGTCAAAGATCTCACAGCTGGAACGTGATGGAATTAGAATTAAGCTTAAGCAGTCTGACCTCTAATCACCCACCACCTTTCATGTCAATCAGAAATTTAGTAGTATCAAAGAAAACTTTGTTATAAAACAGCACATTTATGACTTGTTATTATAAAAATGTGCAAATTTGTGTCTTCTTGATCTTACATAAAATTGAATATTTTGGCCTTAACCTATGTAAAGGGTCAGTCGTTTTGTTACAGACAAATTCTAGATAAAAATAGGACTGTTAAACACGAATTTAGCTAATTTTGAGAGAAGTATATACACATATGCAATTATGAAGCACACCTACTAGACTTTTAAGAATGAATATCTTTAAAACATATATTAATTTATCCTTAAGTAACCAGCTTGTAGTTATGTGTTATCTTAAGTGAAAGAATCAAAGTTTCTGCAATTTAATTAATCAGAAAGAAAAAAAAGAGTCTTCTAGAACTGCTTTATAATTACTCATTTAGTGAGAGGCCTTGTGTCAAAAATTGCTCCTACAGTCCTCATTCGTCTGCAATTATTTTGGGGCTTTCATTTGTAAAGAGAAATTGCAAAGACAACCAGATCAGAAAGTGAGCTAGAGAAAGGAAAAAACTAAGAGTTCCTAAGGCAGCATATTTTTTCTCTCTTCCTGCCCATCTTTTGTTTTTTCTATCGATCTGTTTATGGTCTGATGATATCATGCAAATTGAACTCAGTTAAACATGCCACCAAAGCTAGGCAATATTAACAGTTATGGAGGAATTTACAAACAGGGAAGCAGCAAAGTATACCATGATATTTAGATTCAATGTAGGTGCAATGCAGGGAACTGCAGCCACCATTTAGTGGCCATAGGAGAATCTAGCTTAAGCTTATTTCTCTTCACTTGCAAAATTGAGCCAATAATAAAGTCAATCTAACCTGTAGGTTTTTTGTTTTTTTTTTTTGAGAATTAAAAAAAAAAAATCTGAGTGCATGTAAAATAATTAGATCTTGCCTGATATGCCACACCCTGACATAAATAGAACTGTCATTATTTTATTGTTATTTTACAAGTCGTTTTGTATATTTTTGGTCTAAAGGAATGAGCCAATGAATTCAAAGCCAAAGTAGAAGATCAAGGCTATATCACCTGCTAAATACCGCAGGATGTACAGGGTGTTGTAATAGTCCTCACATTACAATGACTTTGTACTTTGTCCAATCTTCTAAGCTGAGAATCACTTGACTCATCTAATAACTTATATAATAAATATAAGTTATACTAAAAAGGAAGCCTATGTCATGTGTCTGATGTCACCTCCTTGTCTGATCCCCAATAACAAGAACACATTGCATTCATTCATTTCTGAAAGGTAGATGTGTCTGTCAAAAAATAAATAAAATAAATTTGGTCTTAATTATAGCTAAAACAACCCTGATTATAAGGTGAAATATGACTAACACAGAAAATATTTATTGAAAGATAGGTACAAAAATATAATCACAAGAAAAATATAAAACATGGAATTTTATTTAATCCATTTTTAGGTGAATAATTAAGATAGTTTTTAGATCTTAAAGATTCTGAAACAACTACTGAACTGTGACAGATAAAGCATGATAGAACAAAAAACCATCAGATTTATATGGAAGCACAAAAGACCCTGAATAGCCAAAGCAATTCTGAAAAAACAAGGCCAGAAGTATCACATTGCTTGACTTCAAATTGTACTATAATGTGACAATAATCAAAACAGCATGGTATTGGCAGAAAAACAGGCATACAGACGAATGGAACAGAATTGAGAGCCCAGAAATAAATCCATATATAAGGACAAATAATTTTCAACAAAGGAACCAAAAACATACAATGGAGAAAAGAAAGCCTTTTTAATAAATGGTGGTGGAAAAATTGGAAAGTCACATTCAAAAGAGTGAAACAAATTGCTATCTGTCACCATACACACACAAAAAAAAACTCAAAATGGATAAAAGCTCTAACTATAAGACCTGAAACATAAATTTCTCAGGAGAAAACATAGGTACGAAATTCATGGACCTCGTATTTAGAGATAATTTTATAAATTTGATCTCAAAGGCAAGGGAAGTAAAAGCAAAAACATAAATGCATGGGACTATAACACACTAAAAAGCGTTTGCACAGAAAAAGAAACAATCAGCAACCTTCTGAATGGGAGAAGATATTTACAAATAATATCTCCAATAAAGAGCTAATACCAAAAATATATAAAGAACTCAAACAACTCAACAACAAAAAACAAACAATCCAAATTAAAAATGGACAGAGAACCTGAACAGATACTTCTCCCAAGAAGACATACAAATGGCCAACAGACCTATGAAAACATACTGAACTTTACTAGCTATTAGGGAAATGCAGATCAAAACCACAATGAGATACCACCTCACACCTGTTAGAACAGCTGTTATCAACAAGACAAGCAATAACAAGTGTTGGGGCAGTTGTGGGGATAAAGGAGCATTCATATACTGCTAGTGGGAATGTAAATTGGTACAGCAACTATGAAAAAGACTATAAAGATTCCTCAAAAAACTAAGAATAGAATTACCATATGACCCAGCAATTCCTCTTCTGTGTATCTATGCAAAAAAATTTGAAAACATTTATTCGTAAAGATATATACCCCACTGTTTATTGAAGTATTATTCACAGTGGTCAAGACATGGAAGCAATCAAAGTGTCCTATGATAGATATTTGGATAAAGAAGAGGGGTACATATACAAAATGGAATATTACTAAGCCATACGAAAATATGAAATACTGCCATTTGTAACAACATGGATGGAACTTGAGATTATCATGCTAAAGAAATGTCAGACAGAAAAAGTTGAGAACCATATGATTTCACTCAGATGTGGAATATAAAACTGAAAAGAACAAATGCACAAGACAAACAAAAACTCATAGACACAGATGATAGTTTAATGGTTACCAGAGAGAAGCAGCCTAGTTTAGCTTTTGGTGTGATTAGAGGCTCGCATGCATGGGAACCAGGGACTGTGTGGTTTGAACTTCCCACCAGAACCAAAAGAAGGAGCATTCAGACTTTTTACATCAGCTTGTCCAGATGTGGAGCAAAGAGAAAGAAAGAATGGTGGAGCTTGAAATCTGTTAGTAGACAAACATGTAAAACAGTCAACATTTTATTATATAATATATAACAGATATATTTCCCTAGGGTTCAAAAATCTACAAGCAATTAAAGCAAGAATACTTCTTTTAGTAAATAAATAAAATGTCTATTTTCCCCTCAGTTTTACTTTTGTCTGTTAAGGGTAAAGCCTAAAGATAGAAACTGGGTCTTGTTCAAATATTTGCATCACAGGGGTCTGAAAGCAAGGATAACTTTCTCTTAATGACTTTACAGCTTTCATTTGGGGATACAAGAACAAATCTCTTGAGAGACAAAGCAAAGAAAACATCAATAAACATGATGTATATACACACATACACGAATTTTCACATTTTGAAAAGTAAGCAATTCTTTTCTGCTATTTGCAATATTTATTTCTAGAATGTATCATTAGACAGGAAAAAAATGTTTGAAAACTAAAGAAATAGTTTGGTGATGTTGATTTAAATTAAATCTAATTAATTTGAATATTTCTCTAGGTCTCCTGAATTTTTCTAAAACGATAGATAAAATTTTTGCATTTATTCAGTATTTGACGTGCATAAGTCAAAGAGGCATTTAAAACTGCTGAGTTAGAAGAGTTGCCTCAGTGCGCGGATAACAAGTAGGATTACTAATCCATTGATAAATCTTACAAAAACATCTCATAATTTTAAGAAATTATAATAGTGAAAGACTGATTCTAAGGTCTATGTAATAAATATTTTGTGAGTTGCATAATTTTTAATTTTATTTCAATAAAATTGAAAGATTGCAATAAAATAATTGGCTGATATCTCATTAAAATAACATGGTAATATCAATATGTGAATTTTATTCTATAACTCAATATGTTTAAATAATTAAATAATGTTGCTACAATAGATTTCCTTCTATTCGGGTCTACTTATTTACATGTAGAAAGATTATTATTGTTTACATCTATGAAACAGAAAAATAACAATAAGGATAATGCCAAAATCTGTTTCTTTCTAGTAGGAGTATCATACTCAGCCATGATTTATGAATTTATTGAAAAAAAGCTACAGTTATTCAATTGAGATGCATTTGCAGTAAAATTTTACTTTTGTTATATTTAATATTGATTTTTTTAAAGTTTTGCTCTTTTTATACTGATAATAATTATGATTATAGTTGAATCCTGAAATTTTACTTTAAAATTGTTTTTTTATAATCTCAGAAAATAACTTATTTAATCAAAATTTTATGGGAATTAAATGGCAAATCAGAGGCTTGGCCCACCCCAGGGTCTTCTGAAGGTTCTTGCCATGTGCACGGGGTCAGCTTCTTGCCTCAAGATTTGCATCTTTCAGCCTTAGATTTTCCTCTGGCTGTAGGAGCTTGTTTGACCCTAACTTGAGAAAGAAAGAAAGTGCCTCGGAATTATAATCTCCAGGAGAAACCCTCCACTAATGAGAAAGGAGGTAGTTAAATAAGCCGTATTTATTGCTTTCCAATGAGAGATCCGTGATATATGTACTAGTCAGTCCCTCAAAATGATTTCGGAAGAAGCTGAAAGTTACCGACTGTTGTCAGTAGCAGTAACCCACTCATGAGCACAAGTTTTATTGTTTTCTCTGTCTCCTGCCTCACTGACTTCTCCAATAGAAATACTTAACACCACATAATGGTCTCAGGGTCTACTGATATCATTATCTAACTTTTTAAAAATGTGGTAATTTTCTATTTAACATATCAATTAAAATATGCATGAATTATAACTTTTTAAACTTTAAACGTTAAATTAATAATGAAAAATTACAGAAGTCAACTGAAATATAAAAGAAAATATAAATTTAAATTTATTTAGAAAATATAAATTTATTTAAAAAAATAAAGTTATTTTAAGGGGTACACGAGTAAGATCACTGTCACATAAAAATGTATTTTGTCTGTTTTGGGGGAGGGGTTAGAAACATGCAAAGTGAACAAAAGAAAAAGGCATTTTATGTAGTGTAGGAAAAATTTCATATTCTTTAGTTTGGCCTTTCCATTCTTTATCCTTACCTTTCATTTGAGGAAGCTGACCTGGTAGTGAAGGAGTGAGGGAGAAAGAGAAAATGAATGACAAGGATATGAACATAATGCCACTTGTGCATTCAGTTTCAATCACTATGTAACCACCAGCCGGATACTTTTTAAAAAGCTAATTAGAACTTTTAATAAGTAAATGCTCTTGGCATATAAGATTTTTTTCAAGTAAATACTTTCAAAGTGTCATTTACTTTATTTAATGGTAAAAAGAAAAATCACATATAGGTGTGATTCTGGGCAAAGATATGCTAACTGCCAACTTCTGATTCTGTAATCTGCTTGCTTGTTTGATGATTAACTAAGGTGTGGTTAATCTGCTTGCTTGTTTGATGATTAAATAGGATGTGGTTAATCTGCTTGCTTGTTTGATGTTAACTAGGGTGTGGCTAGTCTTTATAAACTGCCTCTTTTGGGAGCTCAAGGCTGATCTCCTCAAACCCTGCCTGGTAGAGAGTCAGTGGCCTGCAGGCTAATAAAGGCTCATAATTCATCTCAATTGGCTCCGTGGGTCTTAGAATTGATCGCACCACAACACAGGTAACTTTTTATATTTTGACCTGACAAAGTATGGATACCTTTATAAATTTGTGATGAGGATTAGATAAATTAATTTATTTAAAGTGCTTGGCAGTGCCTGGAATGGGTTAAATGCTAAAAATGTTATATAAACAAATAAGCAACAGATACTGGGGAGAGAATGTTTAAAATTTGTTTAACTTTTTGAGGCAAATTATTTGTCTCCCACGTTACAGTTATCAGAGACCCAGTATCAGCATGGGTAAACTTTAGTTCTAAAAGTAATTTTGGGATTCTTATGACAATTTTAAAGTAAGATATTGAATTCATCCAATTCTAAACTTAAGAAATTTAGGAAGGGAAATATATTGTTAGCAGACGTTTGTCCTCCGCTGCATTTGACATGATATACTAACAAGTGGGTATAAATTTAATTCTCTTTCAGCACGCAGAATAGTATAATTTAATAATTCTGTATTAGTTCAGAGTCCTTATTTCCTGTCATAATGTTAGATTCTCACTTCTGTTCCTTCCTAACAGATGTTAGTGCCATTGAGATATGTTATAGTACCAAGAAGAGATATTGCTTTATAACATAGACTATGCTCAACTACATTTTCTATATTATTTAAAAATAGCATAGTGATATTACCTTAACAAAGTAATGAATATAATGTGATATATATAGTGATGTGTGTATGTATATATATGTAAAATCTCCATCCATCAAAAATACCCATAGATAAAAAATAATAAATGATTCATCCCAGTTGTTTCGAGGGATTCAATATAACTCTGGCTTTTTTACATGAGATTTGACCTCTAGAACTAATTTTAAAACTGTATGACATAAATATTGTTTATCAGTTTGAGGATAAGCATTATTCTCAAAAATGTCACAAGTCTATACTTATATTTATTTCTAGAAAGAAATGAGTTTTGGAAATAATGAATAGATTCCTTTCTGAACTGCAATGCTCCATTTAACAACAAATGAACATAAAATTCTCTATTATAAGCATAATTCTAGGATTCTTACCATTTGGCATACATATCCTATATAATTTATATCTATCTATCTTTCTATCTATCATTTATCATCTCTATATAAATATATAAATTCAGTCATAAAAAAGGAAATCTTGCCATTTGCAACAACATGAATGGATGTTGAAGGCATTATGCTAAGTGAAATAAGTCAGACAGACTAAAACAAATACTGTATAATCTCATTTATAGGAGGAATTTCAAAACATTGAACTTATAGAAACAGAAAGTAGAATGGTGGTTGCCACTGGCTGAGGGGTGGGAAAATAGAGAGATATTGGTCAAATGGTATAAACTTTCAGTTACAGGATAAACAAGTTTCAGTATCTAATGTACAGTACGGTGATTATAGTTCATAGTACTTTATTATATACTTGAAGGTGTCTGTGAGAGTAGAGCTTTAATTTTCTCATAACAATAACAACAAAACTGCAATTATGTGAGATAAAAGATGTGTTAACTAACCTTATTGTGGATATCATTTCATAATTTATACATATATCAAACCATATTGTACACCTTAAATTTACATGATGTTATATATCAATTATATCTCAATAAAGTTGGGAAAAAAAGAAAAAATGGATATGTGCAAATTTTCATCTGTAATAAATTATTTAGCTCCAGAGGGTCAATGTACTTTAAATATAGCTTTTTGATACCAAAATTACATTGGCTATTACCATTCCTAATTCACTGGAGACTGAGCTTTGACTGAGTAAAGTGTCCTAACCAAGGTCATATGTTATTGGAAGGAGCCAATATTTGAATTCAGAATTGTAAGCTTCAATGCCCATGTAATTGACCAAACTATGATGCTTCTGTCAGTACCCCTACACTTGCTTCCCCCCAAATAAAAAGTAAGAAACAAAGAATTAAAAGAGAGTATATTTGCTCTTATTGCTATTATATTTTAGATTTATTTTTAAAGATGTTATATAATATGTAAATTGTAATAGTAAAAATAATACATTATTTTTTAAATATAGCATTAAAAACATCACCAGGTTCAGATATATCTTTCAAATACCTTTGGTTAATTATCTCTAAACCATTCAGAGTAGAATACTGTCTTTTTACTTTTTAAAACCTCTAGAGAAACAACTTAATAACTGTTCTTATAAAATTATTCTGATATTGCTTGCTAAAATGTAACAAATACTTTTCCTCCTTATTGTGAGAAGTAATAGGTCAATGTTCATGAAATAAACTCTCCAAATTGCATATTTCTGTAACTGTCCCTTCTAAGTCACTACGCTACTGAAAAATCAAGATTGTTGCTTGACATGTTTCATTTTGTTTCAAAACACTACTTAAATTTCTTAGAACTTCAAAACTGTACTGTAAGTTAGCCTGTGAAATACTTGGAAAATACCTATATAAATCAATTACCTCTCAAAAAACAAATGTACCTGCCTCTGACTACTACTAGAGAGCAGATGGGATACTAGCTTCAACTGATGTAAAATGAAAAGAAATCCTACACCTATTTACTTCCAAGAAAGACTCTAGGAATAATGAGGGTTGGCAAATAGTATGAACTATTCTTTTAGATGTGGATGACACTTTTTTTTTCTTTTTTACATTAGTCAGTAGTGCCAACATTTGCAACTGCATGAGGAAGAGACTATAAAGTGACTTGAGACATTAAGAAGATGGAAGGAGATTTGCCTTTGGATGGTGAACACACAATGCAATATACAGATGATGTATTATTGAATCGTACACTTGAAACCTATATAATTTTGTTACCTAATGTCACCCAATAAATTTTTTAAAAAGTAACTTCCTTTCTCTTTCTCTACAAAAAACACAAAAGTCAGCTAGCTATACTTTACTGTATTACTTTATTGTAAGACATAGGTCCTTATGAAAATATTTGCCTAACCACTTAAAACATCTATTCAAAGCTAAATAATTAATTTTTTTTCTAGCATTATACCTCATTATACCAATTGAGAGCAAAAACTTCTTTTTCATTAAACTTTGCTATGAAGGAAGTTGGAAGCCAGCAATGAGCCACCTGGATGTATGAATCTGTGCTAGAAGACAAAGCACCAACTGGAGATGTAAGAGGGCAATAGAGATTTGCTATTGAACCAGTTGTTAGATAAAAAAAATGCCCAAACTTTTTGATCTTTTCCAAAGATGGGGGCTTGAATAATCAGAATTTTTAAACTGTATCATTTTATAGCCTTGACTGTCTAGAGTCAAAACTATATAATTAACAAAAAAATAAATAAATAAATACCTTCTTCTGAACAGAATAACTAAGAAAAAACAAATTTAATAATTGATAATAAATACTCTATGCCAATATACAATACTTGTGGATGGAGAGAGCTCAGTACATCAAAATACCATCTTACTTAATTCATACCAAAACCCATTAAGATTATAACAATTCTTTGCTGGGTCAAAAGATATACTCATTTTAAATTTTTTGAGAAACCTCCAGACGGTTTTCCTTAGCAGCTATACCAATTTACAATGCTGTCAACAATTTATGAGGATTCCTTTTTCTCTGTATCCTTGCCAACGCTTATTGTTTTTTGATTTATTGATGACAGCCATTCTGACACATGTGAGGTGAAATCTCATTGTGGTTTTAATTTGCATTTCTCTGATTAATGACTTTGAGCATCTTTTCATATGTCTATTAATCATCTGTATTTCCTCTTTGGAGAAGTATCTGTTCAGGTCTGCCCATTTTTTAACTGGTTTGTTTGTTTTATTGTTGTTGAATTCTAAGAGTTCTTTATATATTTTGGATGTATTATAAGTAAATATCTTTTCCCAGTTAGTCGTCATTTTGTTTTGTTGATGGTTTCATTTGCTGTACAAAAACTTTTTAGTTTGATGTAGTCCCATTGGTTTATTTTTTCTTTTGTTTCCCTTGCCCAGGGAATTATATCTGTAAAAAAATTACTGTTAGTAATATCAGAAAGTTTACTGCCTATGTTTTCTTCTTGAAGTTTTATGGTTTGGAGTCTTACCTTTAAGTCTTTAATTCATTTTAAGTATATTCTTGTATATGATGTAAGAAGGTTCCTTTTTTTTTTTTTTTTTGCATGTATCTGTCTAATTTTCTCAACACCATTTATTGAAGAGACTGTCTTTACCCTGTTGTATATGCTTATCTCCTTTGTCATATATTAGTGACTGTATAGGCATGGACTTATTTCTGGGCTCTCTATTCTGTACTATTGATCAATGTATCTGTTTTTATGGTGGTACCACGCTGTTTTGATTACTGTAGCCTTGTAGTATAGTTTGATATCAGGTAGTGCAATACCTCCAACTTTGTTCTTCTTTCTCAAGGTTGCTGTGGCAATTCGGAGTCCTTTATGGTTCCATATAAATTTTAGTATTATTTGTTCTAGCTCTCTGAAAAATGTCATTGTTATTTTGATAGGTATTGTATTGAATCTGTAGATTGCTTTGGGTAGTATTGCTATTTTAATGATGTTGATTCTTCCTACCCATGAGCACTGTACATGCTTCCATTTACTTGTATCTTTGATTTCTTTTTTCAAGGACTTATAATTTTCTGAAAACAGGTCTTTTACCTTCTTGGTTAATTTGATTCCCCAGTATTTTATTGTTTTCAATGCAACTGTAAATGGGATTGTTTTCTTTAATTTCTCTTTCTGAAAGTTCATCACTGGTGTATAAAAATGCCACTGACTTCTGAATATTTATTTTATAACCTGCTACTTTACCGAATTCATTGATCAGTTCTAACAGTTTTTTGGTGGAACCTTTAGGGTTCTTTACATGTTCTCTCTATATAGTATTATGTCATTGGCAAATAATGAGAGTTTTACTTATTCCTTTCCCATTCAGATGTCTTTTATTTCTCTTTCTTTTTCTTTATTGTTGTGGCTAAGACTTCTAATACAATGTTGAGAAGAGGTGAAAATGAGCACCCTTGTCTTGTTCCTGATCTTAAGAAAAATGCTTTCAGCTTTTCTCCATTGAGTATGATGTTAGCTGTAGGGTTGTCTATATGTGGCCTTTATTGTGTTGAGGTATGTTCCCTCTATTCTCACTTTGCTGAGAGTTTTTATCATAAATGGATACTGGATTTTGTCGAACCCTTTTTCTGCATCTATTGATATGATCATATGGTTTTTATCTTTTGATTTGTTAATGTGGTATATCACATTAATTGATTTATAGATATTGTCCCAACTTTGCATCCCAGGAATAAATTCAACTTGATCATAGTGTACAATATTTTTAATGTTTTACTAAATTCAGTTTGCTAATATTTTGCTGAGGACTTTTGCATCAGTGTTCATAAGAGATATCGGCCTATAGTTTTCTTTTTTTGTAATGTCTTTGGTTTGGGAATCAAGGTAATGGTGGCCTCATAAAGGAGTTAGGGAGCCTTCCTTCTTCAATTTTTTGGAATAGTTTGAGAAGAATAGGTGTTAATTCTTCTTTGAATGTTTGGTAAAATTTGCCTATGAAGCCATCTGGTCAAGGACTTTCATTTTGGGGAGATTTTTGATTACTGATTATATTTCATTGGTGGTAATTGGTCAGTTCAGATTTCCTGTTTCTTCTTGACTCAGTCTTGGGAGATTGTATATTTCTAGGAATGTATGCATTTCTTCCAGCATGTCCAATTCGTTGGCATATAATTTCTCATAGTATTTTCTTATGATCCTTTGTATTTCTGTGGAGTCTGTAGTTATTTCTCCTCATTCATTTCTGATTTTATTTATTTATTTTATTTATTTCTTTTTTCCTTGACGAGTCTGGCCAAAGGTCTGTCAACATTGTTTATCCTTTCAAAATTGTTTGGTTTCATTAATCTTCTGTATTGTTTGTCTAGACTCTTTCATTTATTTCTGCTCTGATCTTTATTATTTCCTCCTTCTATTCACTTTGGGCTTTGTCTACTGTTCTTTTTCTAGTTATTTTGACTGTAAGGTTAGATTGTTTGAACTTTTTCTTGTTTCCTGAGGTAGGCCTGTATTGCTATGAATTTCCCTCTTAAAACTGCTTTCACTCTGTACCATAGATTTTTGTCTCCTTTAATACCTTAGTGGGAATACTTAGTTTGTAACAGGTTCTGAATCATACCAACATAACATGTTTGTGTATTTTCCAGTTTTTTCCTTATAGTTGATTTCTAGTTTCATACCATTGTAATCAGAGAAGACAGTCGATATGATTTCAATCTTCCTAAGTTTATTGAGCCTTGTTTTGTATCCAAACATGTGGTCTTTCCTAAAAAATGTTCCATGTGCAGTTGAGAAGAATGTATATTTTGCTGCTTTGGGGTCAAATGCTCTGAAATCATCTATTAAATCCATCTGGTCTAGTGTGTCTTTTAGGCCCATTGTTTCCTAGTTGATTCTTTGCATGGAATATCTGTCCATTGGTGTATTACTATTGATTTCTCCTTTTATGTCAGTCAATAATTGCTTTATGTATGTAGGTGCTCTTATGTTGGATGTGTATATGTTTATTAGGGTTATGACCTCTTGATTTATTGAAACTTTAACATTTGTAATGCCCTTTCTTGTCTCTTATGATAGCCTTTGTTTTAAAGTCTACTTTATCTAAGTATCGTTACCCCAGCTTTTTTTTTCATTTCCGTTTGCATGAAATATCTTTTTTTTATCCCTTTACTTTCAGCCTGTGAGTGTCATTTGATCTGAAGTGGGTCTCTTGTAGACAGTGTATACATAGGTCTTGTTTTCTTATTCATTTGGTTACCCTATGTCTTTTGATTGTAGCTTTTAATCCATTTACATTTTTAAGTGATTACTGATAGGTACATAGTTACTGCCATTTTATTATTTGTATTTGTTATTTCTATTTTCTTTTTTTTTACAGAAGTCCTTTAAAATTGTTTGTAATACTGGTTTGTTGGTGATGAATTCCTTAAACTTTTTCATATCTGGGAAGCTCTTTATCTCACCTTCTATTTTAATCGAAAGCTTTGCTGGGTAAAGTATTTGTGGTTGTAGATTTTTGTTTTTTATAACTTTGAATATTTCTTGCCAGTGCTTTCTGACCTGCAAAGTTATCATTGAAAAATCAGCAGACATTCTTATGTGGGTACCCTTGTAAGTAACTAGTTGCCTTTCTCTTGCTGCTTTTAATATTCTCTCTTTGTCTTTGACCTTTGGCATTTTTAATTATGATGTGTCTTGGTGTAGGTCTGCTTGATTTCCTCTTGTTAGAAACTCTTTGTGCTTCCTGAACTTGTATGTCTAATTCCTTTGCCAGGTTAGGGAAGTTTTCTGTCGTTATTTCTTCAAATAAATTCTCAATCCCTTGCTCTCTCTCTTCTCCTTTGGGTACTCCTTCTGGATATTGTTGCACTTCATATTGTCCCATTGGTTTCTTAAACTATCCTCATTTTTAAATTCTTTTTTCTTTTTGTTGTTCTGATTGGGTGTATTCTGCTACGTTGTCTCCCAGTTCGCTGATTCAATCTTCTGCTTCGTCTAATCTGTCGAATCTTTCTAGTGTATTATTCATTTCAATTATTGTATTCATTTCTGTCTGGTTCTTTTTTATGGTTTCTATGTCCTTTTTTATGCTTACTATCTCTCTGTTGATGTTCTCATTGTACTCATCCATTCTCTCCATAAGTTAGTTGAGCATCCTTATAATTGTTATTTTGAACTCTGTCTCTGGTAGGTTGCTTGCCTCCATTTCATTTAGCTTATTTTCTGGAGTTTTCTCCTATTCTTTCATTTGTGACATGTTTCTTTGTTTTCTCATTTTATTAGCCTCTCTGTATGTTTCTATGTGTCAGGAATATTTGTTTTGGCTCTCAGGCTTGGCCAGATGGTCTAATGTGGAAGGTGTTCTGTGTGGCCCAGTGGCACACTCTCCCTGATCCCCTATGCAGGGGTCCCTGGGCTTGATATTTGTGTTGGTTGTGTGTGATCTTCTGTTGTTGTCAAGCCTTTATTATTGTTTGTTAGTAGATCAGTGGATGGGATTAACCCTCAGGCTGATTAATTGTGGGAATTGACTCTACTCACAGGGTAAGAGTTATGGGGGGGCAGATCCCACTGAGTGGAATTTTCCCTAGCAGACTTGTGTACTTGTTGCAACCACCTTTTGTGTGTACCACTAATGGGACTAGTCAGAAGTTGCTCCATTGTGGTCTGATGCCAGCCTCTGGAAGGGTTGGTTTTATGTCCTCTTGGATGGAGTTCCCCTGCAGACCAAGGTCAGCTACTGCATTTGATTGCTCAGGGCTACCTGCTGGGAACTGCAAAGAGATCCTAAGATGGTTGTTGCCTATGCTGGATCTATAGGTAAGTGGAAGAGACAGTGCTGTTGGCAGCGGTTGGTTATCCTTTGTCCCTGACCTATGGTATTTTAGCAGAGGGACCAGTGCTCCTCAAGCCTGACACTGCCTGTCAGTTGCCTGTAAGTCTCTGAAACTGGATGAACCTCTGAGTGATATGCCTATTAGGTGGCACAGGGACACCGGGAGTCTCCTGGGTCTATTGAGTAAATTTCTCCCTGCCACTGCAGTGTCAGTTTACATGGCAACACTCTCTCTGTGGCTCACTGTACAAGTTTCCAATCGTAGCAAGTTCAGCTGCTGTCCAACTTGGGCCTGAATGCACCACCCCAGGGCAGGGGCAGCTGCCTATCAATGTGCGGCTGGCATGGGACTGGATGGGACAGGAGCTCAAGGAGTCAAGGTTGGCTTTGTGTACTGGATGGGACAGGAGCTCAAGGAGTCAAGGTTGGTCATGCCAATACAGACTCCTGCAATCCTCTTCAAGAGATATTGCAGCTTGTACAGACACACATGCAGGTATGTCTGTCCACAACTGTTTTTTCCGAAATGCACTCAATGTGCTAGCCAAGGTCTGTTGCCTGCACAGACTGCAGAAACCCAGAGCCAAGCAGGGCATGGAAGGCTGCCTGTCAATGGGCTGCAGGCACTTTGAAGTGGGATCTCAGGGAGACAAGGTCCATTTGGCCAATACAGCCTCAGTTGTGCTGCAATTTCTGTGCCTGAGTGTTCCCACTGTAGTCAGAGATCACAGTGATCACAGAGATCACAGCTGCCATCTTGGGTGGTCTCACAGACCCCTCGGCAACCCTGATGCAATATTGCAACTCTTGCAGGCAGCAGAGGTCTGCTTGCTACTGATTTCCATGCAGGGCCCGCCCTGTGCTAGCCCAAGTTTGTTTCCTAAGTGATTTGGAAGATGTAGGGGAGAGGGGCCAGGGGTCTGGCAGTTCACTGTCAACAGGCTGCCTGGGGTTGTTTGTGGGTTGAGTGGGGCAAGGTCTCAAGGAGACAATGGTAGTCAGATCAATACAGCCTCAGTCTTGTGGTAACTTTGGTTACCCTTCACACGTTCCCACAGAAGTCCCAGATCACAGCAAGACCAGCTGCTGCCTGGGAGTGGCCCGCAGATCCCCAAAATCTGCCCAAGTTGGCAGCAGTGATCTGCCTGAACCTATCTCAGAAATGTCAGCTCACAGTACTGGCTGCCAGCCTTGAATGCTTGGCCCTGAATTGGCTTAGGGCATAGCAGCCATTCAGCAACAAAGCCCTGGGCAACCTACAGGTTGGATGGGGCAGGTTGATTTTCTCAGGCCAGTACTTTCTAATGGCCTTGTGGGAGGGGTCTGCACAGTCAAGCTGGTGAGTCTGTAGATTGCCCTGTAGTGGGATTGCACTAAGGCACCATGGTGGCTGCCCTTCCCACCCTAATGCCAGGTAATGCAGACTTTCTCAGTATGAATCCCATGCAAGCCTCTGACCCACCGTCGGTATCCCGGGTTAGTGTCTGCAGGTCAGAAAGCCTGTATGTAGGTCCTTAAAAGGGATATCTAGGGTTTCAGTCTCCTTCCGTCTCATCCAGATGGCCAGAATCCCCTTTGGTTTTTAGAGTTTTTGGAATCTCCTCTTCCCTGGGCTGGGAAGCCCCCAAATGAGATCAGGACACCCCTCTCCAGGAGAGCCTCTGCAGCCTTGTTCTCAGGTCCAGCCCAATTCATGACTTTACCCCTTCTATGGGCTTTGATGTGGCTCCTTTGTATTATCAGACATAGGTGTTAAAATCAACTAGATTTCAGGTGATCCTCCACATTGATTATTTTATAATTTGGTTGTAATTTCAATGTCAACCTGGTAGGAGACAAACTCTGTTTTTACCTAGTTTGTCATCTTCCTTCCCCCAAACCTATTCATATCATTTTAGCAGCAATGTGATTTAATAACTAGCTGATTAAATTTATTATGCTAAGAAAATTATAATATAATAATATCCTATGAGCTAGAAGTATTTTTATTTGAATAAATATTAGATATATTTATTCAATATATATTTATATTTTTGCATCAGGTTTACTTTGGGTCTAGTAATCCAGTCTAATATATCTAATATTAGATATATTAGATATATTACTATTACTTCAAGGACTTTGACTCATTTTCTTTTATGAGAAATCAAGACATAAGTCTTAAGTGGGCTCCTGTTTATAAATTTGGTTTTTAAAACACACACACACACACACACACACACACACACACGGCTTTTTAAATATTTTATTCTTATAGAATGTTTCCTGTCAACTTCTGTAAGTCAGTTATGATTAAGTAAATTAGAGCAGGATCCACAATGGAGTGGCAGATTTAAACAAGGCCAGGTCTATAAAAAGCCAGCCATTTCTCCTCTTGCCCTGTAAAATAACGTGATATTAGAAAGAAAGCAGTCGTCAGGGAAATAATTGGGGGCTTTCAAATCTGACAGGTTTTGGACTCATTGTCAACCTGGGTCACTTACAGCTGTGTGGCACTGGATCTTTTTTGAACCTCATTGAGCTTCAGTGTTTTGTGTTTATCTGTAAAACAAAATGCCCGCCCACTTCCTCTTCCAATGTGGTGCACAAATACCATGAGCTGCTTAGGGAGTGTGAGATAAACCAGCTAAACTAATATGACACCTGGCACTAGTACTTTCGCATACTCTGTTTACTGGAGGCATAATGACTGTGCGCATGTGAAAAAGTGATTGTGTATGTGTGTGTGTATGTGTGTATATGTACATGACTGAAACAGAGAGGGGAGTAGAGGGGAAGAGATGGGAAGGGAGGAGGAGGAGAAAGGAGACTAGAGGTAGAGAAGGGAAAGGGCAAAGAAAGCTATAGTTAAAGGGAGAAAATCATATATAAATAAGAGTTCTTAAGATTAAAGAACAGACGTTTTATTATTAAAGCAAAATATTTTGCAATTATGACATTGGTTTATAATAATCAGAAGAAAATAAAGCTAAATCTAATGCAATTATCTGCCTTTTATTTTTTTCCAGAACACTGTTACTTACAGGTGAGAGATGGACAATCTGAAATAAGAAATTAAGTCATTAGACTTTTATTCTCCAATCCATAGGTTTTTATAATTATAGCTAAATGAAATATGTTTTAAGTTAGAAAAATGTATACATTACTCACATTAAGTACTTGAAAATTAAGGGTTAATTTAGATGTATTACATAATAATTTATTTATAGAAACTTGATGGCTTAGTACGTTTAAAGGGAGGCATAGCAAACACAGTGTTTGCTTAAATGACATGTAAATTAACTTATCAAAAATGTTCAAGGGTTGTTTATTTTAAACTGTAAAATGTAGCCCAATTATCTTTCTACACATTTGCAGAGCTTTTGGTTAAATTAGAGAACTTAATATGATTGTGAAGCTATTGATGGAGGCTAGGAGTAGCCCTGGCACAATTGTATTGGACTCCTTCCTGGTGGCCTTTGGAAAGAGATACATCTTTCCTCTCACATATTGTTGTCCAATCAACCACCAAGCAGCTGGTACAACAGATGGGTTCTGCGTATACCTGGAAATATAATCAGTGCTTTTTTCACTTTTGTGTGAATTTACTTGTGCTTTACTAGTCAGAGAGCATTTGTCCACTCTGAAAATATGTATCGAGCTTCAAAAATGTGTCAGAGTGTGATGGATAAAAAGTTGAATACAAACAAGAATCCTGACCTCAAGAAGTTTCACTCCAAGATAAATGCTTTGCACAACTTTAAATTTAAGTCATGTTTTATATTTTTTGCATCAGGTTTACTTTGGGTCTGGTAATCCAGTCACTTTATTCCACACTACTTCCATTTTCATGTGATGTTTCTTTTTTCTTTTTTATATTCTTTTATTTTAAAATATTTATTTATTTATATCATCTTTTATGTGCTTGCTCAGGAAATAATATCAGCTCTTGGGGTTTCTTATTCTAAATCATCTAAAGAACTGCTTTCCAACATGCACATGCTATAACTTCATCTCAGGGGTTTCTGATTGAGTAGGTCTAGGTGTGCCTTAGTCATGTGTATTCAATCCAGTTCTGTCTCTAATGCTGAGACTAATTAATCATCAATTCAAAAATAAGCTTAAGTCCATGACAGTATACCTTTTCCTTGAATTTTAGGTTTCAAGTTTTCTGTGGTGAAAGCATTAGTAAAAGTATCCCATGACTTTGATAATAACCTTGTATATTTTTATGGCATGGAAGGGTGGGGGAAGATGCTATATGCAAGGTTTTACTAGAACATATATAAAACTAAATGGACCAAAAAAAAAAACCTTCTCATAAAAAATAGTTTATTATCCTTAGATATGTTCTTGCTCTGCTCTAGAGAATATATCTCCATACGCTATAGAAACTTTGGGTTGAAAATATTCAATGAGTTGTAATGTATTCAAATATTTTTATTTATTTTTAAAAACAATTTATTAGTTTTACTTTTATAAAATAAGTAAAACAAACCACAAAGTAAATAACTCTTGAGATCTTTGATGTGTAAGAATCATTAGATATTTTAACTGGCCACATAATAAAAAAATA
The DNA here is from genome assembly GCF_000325575.1 of Pteropus alecto. Classification (NCBI taxonomy): domain Eukaryota; kingdom Metazoa; phylum Chordata; class Mammalia; order Chiroptera; family Pteropodidae; genus Pteropus; species Pteropus alecto. The sequence goes on from NW_006434839.1 coordinate 17,010,091, forward strand.
AATAAAACAGAGCCTAAATTAACTGATATTTCAGATCTCTTTCATCTACAAAAACTATATCTGCCAAAATTATTATTTCCCTTCATACTCATCTCCCCCTTCTTCCATAGCTTCCCATTTTAGACTGAAGAATACATGAATTCACCTTATAAAATTATGCACACAGTCCTCCCCCTTTAATTTAGATTCCTATGAAGATAAGCTAAATAAATTTGAAAAGAAATTATCACATTTTATTAATTTTGATTTGTCACACAATTTTTATTTGATCCTCTCCGTTGTCCTTAGGCCCTGAGTTTATTCATTTTACAAGAAGACCAGAGCATATGTCTTCTTTCATGAATTATCTAGTAGCTATCACACAAATACTGTGATATGTCAACAGCTAAAACCAGACAGGAAAAAGTAGACTAGCATAGGTATCATCTAATTACTTTTAAAAATAAAATCTGTGGATGATCATTTTGCAATATAAACAAAATATAGAATTATGTTGTACACCTAAAATTAATGTTATACGTCAATTATATCTCAATAAAAATAAATAAAACTGTTGATAATTTACATGCTGCTAAAGTTACTATTCACTCTTAATATTTCAGACCATGCTTCAGAGAGAGCTGAAATGTTTAATAGATGTTTTTACTTATTCACACAAATTTATTTTACATTAAATGTAGTAATACAGAATTCTAAAACCATCATATTACTTTACTGTGAATTTGAATGATAGTAGTCCAGATGTTTAGGTTTTCAGGTATAATGGCAAGATGTCACTGTTAAAGCAAAACATATAACAATCAAAAACAAAAAAAATTAATAATAGGTTTATCATCTCAAAATCAACAGTTTAATGACTACTACATTTATTTAACACATTGATACATCTTGCCAAATTTTTATACTCTCTAAGTTTTGATTACCAGAGTGAAGCATGCTTTACTAATGAAAGGCCCAGATCTGTTGCCCCTTATGCATCCCCTTTATCTCCCTCCCCACTGGTCTCTATTGATAGTCTGGACAAAAACCAGGCTGTTCTCAGTTGAAAGCAGATGATCTGACCTAGTCACAGTCCAATCCTATTCCTGCCCAGCACTTTCATCAGGGCAAACCACTTTAACTTGCTGCTTCTATCGCCATTCCTCCTATTGCTTTTAATGGTTTGTGTCTTTATCCTACATTAAAATGTCCTATAATAGTCTATTACAACTTCACTACTGAATTATTTTAAAACATCATTTGAGAATATTACCAACCTCATTATTTAGAGTGCCCTATATAACAATTCATAGAAGAAAAAGGGTTATAGACTGAGACAGCGAAGTCTTTTTTTTTTTTTTGTCTAAATATCTGTTCTGCCTTTTTTCCCTGAACAATGGAACTGAGATTTTCCTCATTTTCCTCTGGATACCAGAAGAGTTCAGAGCTAAATTTGCAGCCCTATTTTAGAATAGTTATGGCCATGCCTATGTGCTTCCACATTCCTGATATTTTCTATCTATGTATGCTTTCCCAGTGCCAATTACATATTCACATTTTTAAATTTCATTGTCTGTGTTTAAATAATTTTTAAATGGTCTCTATGTTTTGGTGTTATAGGGAGTTTATATATAAAGAAACGACACAAGAATGCCTCTTGAACCATCGCTATTCAGCATTGTATGGAAAATTCTAGCCATAAAGTATAAAAAAATAAAAAAGAATAGAAGTCTCCAAAATGAAAAGGAAGAAGTAGAGTTATCTCTACTCACGGATGACATATTCCTACATATATAAAATTTCAATGAATATAAAAGAAAGCCACTGGAGCTAATAAATTCAGCAAAATAGCAGAATACAAGATCGACACACAAAAATCGATATGTTTCCATATACATGCAATGAACCGTCCTAAAAAAAACTAACAAAGCAATTTCTTTAATAATAGCATCTAAAGAGACAAAATAACTAGGAATAAACTTAACCAAAAAGGTGAATGAACTGTACACTAAAAACTATAAAACTTGACTGAAAGAAATTAAATATCTAAATAAATTTTAAAAAATAAATAAACAGTATTCATCTACTGGGAGACTTAATATTGTTAAAAAGGTAATACTGTCCCAAATAATCTACAGACTAACAGTGACAGAAGGAAATTTAGTTTTAGATGGTGAACACAGTGCAGTATATATATGATGTATTATTAAATTATACACTGGAAACCTATATAATTTTGTTAATCAATGTTACCCTGATCAATTTAATGAAAAATTAATCACTACCAAAACCCAACAATATTTTTTATAGAAATGGAAAAGTCAATCCTCAAATTTATATGGAATTCAAATGGCCCCTCAAAAAACAACAACAGAAAAGATTTAATAAAAAGAACTAATTTGGAGTACTTACACTTCATGATTTCAAAACAATGTAAAGCCAAAATGATCAAAACAATGTAATACTAGCATAGTATTGTTATATGGACAAGAAGAATAGAATTGAGAGTTCAGAAATAAACCAATGTGTATATGGTCAATTAATTTCCCACAAGGATGCAAAGGCCATTCAATGGAGAAAGAATATTCTTCTTAATAAATTGTGCTTAAACAACTGGATATCCACATGCAAAAGAGTGAATATGGACCTCTACCTCATATTATATAAAAAATTAACTCAAATTGATTAACCATATAAGTGTAAGACCTAAAACCGTAACAATCTTATGAGAAAACCTAAGGGTCAATTATTAGGACCTTGGATCAGAGAATGGATTCTTCAATATGTAACAAAAAGTACAAGTAACAAAATGAAAGTAGATAAATTTTATTTTATCAAGGCAAAACTTTTGTATATCAAAAGGAGATTACCAAGAAAATGAAAAGACATCTCACAAAATAAGAGAAAATGTTTGAAAAGCATAAGGGCCTAATACCCATAATATATAAAGACCTTTCAGAATTCAACAACAAAAAGACAATGAACTCAATCTAAATATGAGCAAAGAAGTTGAACATATATTTCTCCATATAAAATATACAAGTGACCAACAACTTTTGAAAAGATGCTCAACATTTATATCATTAGGGTAATACAAATCAAAATGATAATTACATACCACCTCATATTCAGTAGAATGAACATAGTTAGAAGCAAACAAACAAAAACAAATCCAGAATATAACTAGTGTTGTCAAGGCTGTGAGAAATTTGAAACTTAGTACATTGCTATTGGAAATGCAAAATGGTTCAACCATTAAGACAACAATTGGGAGTTTTCTCAAAGAAGTTAAAATGGAATTACATATGACCTAGAAATTTTATTCTGATTTATATGTCCACAAGAAGTGAACGTACATAAACAAATACAAACATACACAAGTTCATAGCAATAATATTCATAGTATCCAAAAGGGGAAAGCAACCAAATGCCCATCAATGGAGGAGTATATAAACAAATTGTTGTACATACCTGCAGTGAACTATTATGCATCCATAAAAATGAATAAAATATAGATATATGGTACAATTTGGAGTTGTCAATTGGAAGGTAGGTGCAGAAATCAGGTTAAACTAAAAGAGTGTTCAGGATAAGCCTTCATGAAGAATGCCAAATGCTTAAGCAGATTTGAAAACTCTAGGAGAGCTAATTTAGTGTTGATTTCAGGACAGAAAACAGCAAGCAGAGAATAATTAGAACAAGGCAGACACTTGCCTAGCGTATTAGAGAAACTCATGGAAGTCAGTGTGTATTAAATGGTGTGTTTAACAGGGAGAACAGTAGAAAAGAATATTATGGAATGTGTGGGAAGCCAGAGCATACATATAATTTTAGGCCATTTTAAGGACTTTACTTTTCCTGAGAAAGGGAACCACTATAAAGTTCAAACAGAGAGTGGAAATGATCTAGCTGATACTGTAAATGGACTACTTTCTTGATGTACAGTGAACAGGTTGTAAAAAGGCAACGAAAGAAGAATTAGAAATCTGAGTAAGAAGAGACATGGTTTTTACCAGGCTGAAAGCAGGAGAGGGAATGAGAGATGGTTGGCTTGTAGAAAATTTGTAGGCAGCATTTTTCTGTGGTATGAAAAGACAGTGACATCAAGAATAATTCCACTGTTTATTGGCCTGAGCATCTGGATGGTTTGAGTTGGCATGAACTTAGATGAGGAAGGTTGCAGATAGAGTACATAGTGTGAAGAAATATCACATTATTCTATTTTTTAACAAGATTATATTACTTCAAATCTCATAGACTTTTCCACACCAATACATCTATGATTTACTTAAGTCACTATTCATTTCACTCTTGAAATGTTGACTCTTTACACGTTAATACCATTTTTAGGAATGATTCAATGATGTTTTTATTTTATTTTATTTTCCATATTTGAAAGTGAGAATTGTACATCATTCTAGTTTTTATTTTCTAAGTAAGGGTGATGAGAGTTCATGGAGTAATTTACATTCTTCACTCTTTTATAGGTCAGTATCATGATCCAATGGTAATGGTACAGCCTTATGCCATGAAGCACTTTCCTTTTTTTTTTTTTGTATAAGATTACAGTTTAACTTCTATATTAAATCTGCTTTCACCATCTACTAACCAACTGATCTCTACAACAAACTCTTTTAGAAAAATATATCAATTCACATTTTATATTTCTGAGAAAAGGCTAACTATAATAAAGTCATGTGTGTATTCTGTGACCCGAAAGATTTTAGGCCTAGACAAATCATGAAAAGACAAAGTTAAAGAAAATCTAAAATAAATATACTGCATTAGTACTCCCAAGGGCATTTTTGATCATTTCAATGACCAAACGTATTAAGGAATAGAGCTCTGGGGCCAATTTAGTCCAGAACCTAGTTTGTGGTAAGTGTTTACTCAACTACAGATAATTCAACCTGATTTGACAAGGGAAATAAAGCATAGTGGTTCTTCTCCCATCTATATCCTAGATTGAAACTTACAAAGATCAACAGTGAAAAGAATTACTGGATATGCTACTGCAAACCAAAAAGAAAAAGCTATTTTCACAGGCTATTGTTCTTTATGCTAACTTCAGAAGTAAATGAAATGTTTTCAAATATAACTTTGAAAGATTAAATATAGCAGCTAAATAGAATAAAGATTAATCATTATGAAAATTAAAAATTCAACTGAAATGCAAATGTAGATTTGAGTAAGATATATTGTAAATATTATATTTTATGTGACAGAGTGAGTAAAGAGCTGAAAGTACAATGCAGAACTGATAAATGACACATCGATTCTCAAGATCTTTTAAATAGTTACCATTTTATAAAATTCTGTATTTAATAAGAAATATTTTCATACTCTATCTCTATAATAATCTTGTTACCACATCAATTTAAGAGAAACTATTAAGAAATATTAAAAATATATTTGCACTTTACATCTCTTTATTTAAACAGAAACTATTTTAGCAAAATTCCTCAGTCCTTGAAAGATGATCAACAAGGTTGTAAGAAATATATATCTGCAGGAGGGTCTGGTACTTCCAATTTGTGGTGGTGGTGGTTTCCCCACCAACAAGCAATTCTCAGACACCAGCTGAGAGTCCTACAGTAAATTCAATTCTGAAAGTGGAGATAGCATCAGATCCCACAGGTTAATGGTTCAGTCCTACAACATTGTTCTGTCCAACTTCAATTCTTCAGTTGTTAAGCAAAGTTCTTACCTGTACTTCTGACTGACTGGCTATAAGTCAGAGGTTCCAACAATTACTCTTCGGATTTGATTGATTTGCTAAAGCAGCTCACAGAGAAACATTTTACTTACTGGGTTATTTGTTTGTTATAAAAGAATATAACTCAAAAACAGCTGGATAAAAAAGATGCAAAAGGCAATGCTGAGGAAAGGGCTTGGAGTTTCCATACCTTCTCTGAGGATTACAATCTCCCCCCACCCCCCCACCCCGTCTCCATGTGTTCACCAACCTGGAAACAATAAGAACCCTGCCCTTTTGTGTTTCATAGAGGATTCATTACATAGGCATAATCGATTAAATTGTTGGCCACTGGTAATTTATTCAACTTCCAACCCTCTTCCCTTCCTGGAAATCATGAGATGGGAATGATAGTTCCAACCCTCTATTCATGATTGGCTCCCTTGGCAACCAGCCCCCAACCTTAAGTGTTTCCAAAAGTCGTCTCATTAACATAAACCTAGTTGTGATGAAAAAGGACTTGTTATGAATAATAAGACACCCGGTTCACCTTTATGGCTCTAAAGAGATTTCAGAAAGTGAGGACAAGAGGCCAAATATTATAACAAAAGACACTCTCACTGTTCTTATCTCATAGGAAATTCCAAGGGTTTTGAGAACAGGGAGCCAGGAACCTTGGACAAAGACCAAATATAAATGACCGTTATATTTTGGTTATCTGAGTGACCAAATACATATTTCTTCTAAATTACAATATTGAAATTTATGTTGCTTTTAGAGTTTTGTTTTCTGACAATAAGAAAGAAATATTTAAAAATTTATGTTGCTACTAACAAGAGAAAGTTAACACTACTCTGTATATTTTGTTAAAAATGATTAAAGAAAACAGTTTAGGTGATACAAAACTCTATTAATATTTCATGAGGTAGACAGTTTCTTTTAGCAGAACTGCAAAATGGGGCACTAGGCAGTAAGCTTTTATGAGATAAAGAATAAAGAACAAGGAATAAAAAAATATATATCTAATTGGATGGGGACCCATAATCAACTTTGTTTGAAGTAAGGAGGAACAAGGATATAAGTGTAGAGCCCAGAGTTAGCTGGGTGTTTGGGGATTGACTGACTGGATATAGTTATGCACTGTTTAACTACAAGGATATGTTCTAAGAAATGTGTCATTAGGCGATTTTGTCCTTGTGTGAAATAGGAGTATAATTACACAAACCTAGATGGTATAGACTTCACACACCTAGGTTATTTAGTATAGCCTATTGTTTATGAGCTATAAGCCTATACAGCACCATATAGCATGTTACTGTACAAAACAACATGAGATTAAATCAAGCACAAGAGAATATGATATAATCAACAGATAGTAAATATGATACATGTGAAGCTGCTGCTGACATAACATGGCATACTGTTTTACAGAACATGACTGTACTATGTTTCTGGTCAAGTGGAAAATTTATGTTAGGTAGCTAATCAGACATGAGTGACAGGAGGAACAAAGGATTAGGGGCCCCGCCTAAAGACTACCCAAAGAACACCCCAATATTAGTAGAATTCTGAGTATGCACATGTGCACTAGGCAGAGTTATATAGCAGCCAGATGTCAATCAAAATGACCTCACTTGCTAATCACCTAGGAACGCCTTTGGGACCACCCCATCATGGCTCAAATATAAGGCAGACATTCCCACTTCTGGGCCCTTTTTGCCCTTCTGGACTCCTCTTCTCTTTGCCCCCTCCTTTTTGCCCTTGTGAATTGAGATAAATGCTCATATAATATTAAGCACTTAAAACCTGCAAACCATTTACATATAAGCATCCAGAAAATGAAGATAATTCTAAGTATTTTTTATGATTTTAAGAGACTAATGATATAAAATCTCATGGTATAAAATTTCATTAAGCTTATTCCTTTATAAATTTTCAGCTTAATTAAGAAGAAAAAGTAAAATATCTCTTGAGAAATACTTGTTCCTTCTGCTTCAGTAAAAAATGGCAGCAGTAAGTAACAAACACTAAATATAAAGACAAATCAAAATAAATTCCTTTGTTAGTATTGTTGGAACTTGTAAAAACATGGTGCTGTAGATTTGCAGATATAAGTATTAGAAGAACTATGTAGTATAAATATTTTCTATGCAGACTGCTGAAAGTGCAGATATTGCTAACAAGTCTCAACTTAGATTGTTATAGTATTTTATTTCCATAATAGAATGCCAAACATTTCTAAGGAAGATTTGCAAACGATTAAAGTTAAACACACACACACACACACACACACACACACACACACACACACACACATACATACATACCATAAAACATATATACATATGTGTATATACATTTGTGTGTATACTTATAACAGGTTAGAAACAACTGAAGAGAGAATTGGTTAACAAGTCAATATAAAATATTAAAATGTAATACAGAGACAAAGGGAAAAATGCACGAAAAAGAAATTACAAGGCATAGAGTACTATGTGAGAAGGCATTACATATATCTAATTTATTTTTTAAAGTTATTAACAATATTGGGTAAAGAAAATATTTGTAAGATAAGAGCTTAACTTTTTAAAAGATAAAACTGTTCTCAGCTTTAAAAAGCCAAATTATTCCCAATTATTAGTAATAAAATGATCTGTACACCTACATTAATTATAATAAAATCAGTTTTGAAATAAAAACAAAAAGTAAAAATTCTAGAAAGAAAATAATGGTTACACAATAAAGAATATTTTTAAATTGAAATTTATTTTTAAAATAACTATTGAGTTATGATCGACTTGCAAAAATCTGTACATATTTATTGTATACAATTTGATAAGTTTGGAGATAACTACACATCTGTGAAGTCTTCACCACATCTATGCCATAAATATGTTCCTCACTTCCAGGTTTTCTCCTGCCCTTTATTATCATTATTTTCATATCAGTGAAAGTGTTTTTTATAAATGAACATAAAACTAAAACAATTTAGACAAACATAAACTGAGAGAATTTAGTTCGATTTTGAAAACAATTCTTTTTTGAAAAGTTTATATGTCAAAATCAAGATGTACAATACAACTAAAATCCTTAACAATAGCATATAAATCTGAAAAAGCAAGCTGATCAAATAAAAAAGACAAAAGAAAACAAAGACTAAATTTAAGAAACAAATTCACATATGCCACTAATAATAATTTGTGTAGATAAATGAAGATAAATGTCAAAAACTAACTGAATTTTTAAAATTCTGCTATATGCCAGGTACTTCTAAAACAAAGTTCTGAAAAGTCAAAGTAAATGCATAGGAATAAAGATTTATGAGGCAACAGTTAACCATATGAAGATTAGTTAGTACATTAACTTCAAACAAAATAGGGTCGAAGTAAAAAATCATGACTTAAAATTAAGGGTAATCACATACACTTGAGAAGTGAAAAAACTAACTGAAAGTTATAAGATTTTTAATATGTATGTATATACTACCAAAGCATCAGTCATTAATAGAAGATTAAAAAGTATATAAAATATTTAAATGACAAAAATATGAACTTGATCAAAATGCCAAGTGCATTATCCAGTTTTGGGTGTTGTGTCCACTAGATTTCATACAGGTACATAAAATATTTATGAATTTGATCAAATTCTTGGAAATAAAGTTAATTTTCAAAAATATGAAAATAATATATCAGAGAATAAGTCTCTGGTTATAATCCTGAAATGATAATATTCGGAAACAAAGAGATAACAAAAATATGTTATATAAAATAAAATCTCTAACTAATCTCTGGGTTAATGAAGAAATTATAATACTAATTACAATATACTTAGAATTAAAAAATAATTAAAATGAATACAAAATTTTATGTTACAGTTTAATTAATATTTATAAGAAAAGTTGTAGCCTTAAGATTTTTTTTTTCACTCAGGAAAGAACAAATAATAAAAAAATGATCTAAATGCCCAGTTTTAATCAGATAACCTTATAATAATTTTCATTAAGGTCGTTCCATCTTCTCTGTTTTTGTTGGTTTTGTTTTGTTTTGCCTCAGCATTGAATATTTATTTTATTGTGCATTCTCAATGTTTTATACATTGTGTATTCTTTTCAAGATGTTTACTTATTAATTGATTCCATGGATATTATTTTTCTGAGTACCTCACAAATACCATTTCAATTCAACCTAAATAGAAATATAACTTAAAGTTTCTATATCTACCAATAGCAATCGCATTCCAGCACTTCCTATGAAATTCCTTTGTACAATAAAATAGTCATTTAAAAAAATTGGGGGGTAAAAATATTCCTTTATATAACATGTTTTTAAAACACTGATTTCTGACTAGGTTACTTTATGGCTTCTAATTGATGGTGTGTTTTGTGCATTTAATAGTTGTTAGAGTATCTGCTATTTTCAACTAAAATTTTTTTAATTAAATTTATTGGGGTGATATTGGTTAATAACATTATATAACTTTCAGGTGTACAACTTTATAATACATCTATATACTCCATTGTGTGCTACCGCTCAAAGACTAGTCTCCTTCTATCACCATATACCTGACCCTCTTTATCCTCTTTGTCTTCACCCCACTCTCCTTCCCCTCAGGTAACTACCACCATTCTGTTGTCTTTATCTATGGGTTTGTTTTGTTTGTGCTGTTTGTTCATTCGTTCCTTTTTGTTTTATATCTCACATATGAGTGAAATTGTCCTTTACCATCTAACTTATTTCACTTAGCATGATATTCTCAAAATCCATCTATTTTGTTATAAATGGTGATATTTCATTTTTTGTTATGGCTGAGTAGTATTCTATTCTATATATATCTCACATCTGCTTTATCTGATCACCAATCTAAGGACAGTTTACATGTCCTGGCTACTATAAAAAATGCTGCAATGAACATAGAGGTACATATATCTTTACAAATAAGTAAAATAAGTGTTTTCAAATTTTTCAGGTAGATATACAGAAGAGGGATTACTAGGTCATACAGCAGCTCTATTTTTATTTTTTTCAGGAAACTCCATACTGTTTTCCATAGTGGCTGCGTCAATTTACAACACTACCAACAGTGTATAAGGATTACCTTTTCTCCACAAGTGCTGCAACAATTATTTCTTATTTTATTGATAATAGCCATTCTAACAGGTGTGTGGTGGTATCTCTCATGGTTTTGATTTGCATTTCCCTTATAACTAGGGATGTTGAGTATCTCTTCATACATCTGTTGGCTATCTCTATGTCTTCTTTGGAAAAACGTTTATTCAACTTCTCTGCCAATTTTTTAAATTGGATTGTTTGTGTTTTTATTGTTGAGTTGTGTCTTCTCTATATATTTTGGATATTAGGCTCTTATTGGATGTATCATTTGCAAATATCTTCTCTCATTCAGTTGTCAACCAAAATTTATACTTCTTTTTAAGTAATATTTGTGTTTTGCATCATTGAAAATCTATTGGAAATTTCATAATGATTTGCAAATCAATGCCAAATACTCATTCTACCATTTTTTTTCTTCATAGTTTGTTTCTGAGTAGATTTAAATTAAGCTTAGAGGTTTCTTCCAGTCTCTCCTAAAAGAGCTTTATCATTTGCTATGTTACTTCAACATTATTTCCCATTCTACTTATATGCTAATATCACCTTCTCCCTCAGAAAGTGAGCTATGTACAAAGGGATGACCTTCAAAGAACAAAGTTGTTCTTAAAATATCTCCACAGCTCCTATTTAATATCATTTGTGAGCTCTGCAGAATACTAATGCTGACTCAGATAAATAATGAATAATTAAACACAACATTGTTCATGGTTTTAAATCTTTTTTATAGCAAAACAAACACATTATATAATCCAGGATTTGAAAAACTAATACCATAATTTCTACTTTTTGTTTATAAAATAAGCCAGGCAAAATTACCAGAAGTTCTTAGACAGTATTTATTTTTAAAGTTTTATACTGAATATATATTTTAATTTAATCGAGTGATAGTTTTGTATATTAAATTGTTGCTTCCTATCACTACGTTTAATCATAAAAGTCTACATACCTATGAATTAACGTCAGTTATAACAATATTTCTTGGGCTTTTAAATGCATTTTCATTTCATACTTAAGAAATGCAATCCAGGTTGGGAGTAATTTCTTTGGCATTTAAAGGAAAAGTTCTTTTAGAAAACTTTACTGTGGCTTTGGGAAGTCATAATTCTTAAGCAACAATCTAACAACATTTAAAATTATGAGAATTAAGTAGTAGCTTGTTGACCATGTGACCAAATACTGTGCGTGTGTGTGTGCAAATGAATGAATGAATGAATATGAGAGAGAGAGAGAAAGAGAGAGAGAGAGAGAGAGAGAGAGAGAGAGAGAATATGGATTAATTGTGGTTCTGAATTTAAAGTCTTTCCATATCTGATACATTTTATAATCCATTTTGAACTCTGTTCAAGGCCAGACTTTCATCAATGTCAAGCAAAAGGTCAATTATGCAATTTGTCTTTATAAAGAGAATCAAGATGCATGGTATGTTTCATTTTGATTCTTGAATTATCAAATTAAATATTATTAAACATTTGTTTGTAAATATGGAATCTTTTCATAGTTTATTCTGTTAAATTTTCCCACATGACAATCTACTTTAAAATACTAATATAAAGGGTGTGTGTGTATATATTGTTTATTTATAAAAGAAGTGTTAAAAGATAAAATGAGGCTTATTAAATATTTGAAGAGTTTATTGGAGCCAACATTGATTTGAATTGGGCAGTGACAAACTTAAAGGGGTTAGGAGTGCTTTGCCCATAGGAGCAGGAAAATGACTTATAAAGAGAAGGCGCAAAAGCAAAGAAAGGAAATTATTTGATTGGCTACTGCTTAAAGCTTAGTTATCTGGTTGAGATTGGTTGTCCTTAGCATTTTGATTTTATAACCTTGAGACATGAAGGTAAGGTAAGTCACCACCTCAGTCTAATGGCCTCCTTGTTTAGTTTAACATTAATTAATATTTGAAACTCTAACCCAGAATCCAAATTTCAGAGATGGTTAATGCAAAATTATTAAATAAGATGTATGTTTACATAACAGTTTATTCATTAACGTGTAGAATTTTAGAAATAATGTTTATTAATGAAATGACAAGTATGCAAGACATGTGGTTATTTAGAAAAATTTTTATGGGCTCCAGTGACCATGCATGAATGAAGTTTATGAATCTGGTAATATCAACAGCCTAATAGTAACAATCTGGTCCTGGGTCTCCTGCTTACAGAGGTGTCTGTTCCGATTCTGATTCTGGAGACATACATGTCCTCCTGTGGAACTTTGTTTTCATTTCACTTGGATTGATTCCTAGGAGAAGAAATTACTAGGTTGTATACTAATATTTTAACTTTAATTTTAAAATTAAAATAATTTTAAAATAATTTTTAACTTTTAATTTTAAAATTATATACTTAGAACTTTAATTTTTACCACCATCATTTTGTAGTTTTCAGTGTACAATTCCTACATTTCTTTTGTTAAATTTATTCCTAAGTCTTTTTTTCTTTTTGCTGCTATTGTGCTCTTTTGGTGCTATTTTTTAAATTGTATCTTAAATTGTTCATTGCTAATATATATGCAGTCAATGTTTATGTATGTGTATTAATCTTCTATCCTGTGAATGTACTCAGAAAATCATGTCATTTGTGAAATTAAGCCAGTTTTACTTTTTCCTTTTCTATTTTTTTTTTTTTTTTTTTTTTTCCTTGCACTGGGTGGGGCCTTTATTTTTCTACAACAAATAGAAGTGGTAAGAAAGTGACCTTGTTCTCTTGGAAAGAAAGTGATCTTGTTCTCTTGGAAAGGAAGGAAAATACTCAGTTTTGAAAGTGTAATGTTATTTCTAGGTTTTTGTTCCTCTTTTGATGATTTAAATGATTTCCATTCTGATTAAAAAGTTCCTTTTAATGTTCTTAGTTTTTTTATTTTTGTCTTGAATAAATTTTAGATTTTGTTAAATACTGCTTCTTCATAATTTTTGATTAGTTAAGTAACTATTTTTTCTTAATTGAATACAGTTGACACATAACATTGTGTATATTTAAAGTGTACAACATGTTACTTTGACACATTTACATACTGTATATGATTACCATTGTAACAATATTTTTCTCATTACAAAATTATAATGCAATATTATTGTCTATATTCATTATACTGTGCATTCTTCATCTTTTGAGATCACCATGTGGCTTTTGTCATTCATTCAAGCAATAAGACATATAACATAAAGGTACTTTGTATGTTAAATAATCTTTGCCTTTCCGAGTTAAATCTCATTTGGTAATGCTTTAAAATCTTTTCTGTATATGTTGCTGTATTCAGTTTGCTAGTATACTATAAAATTTTTTGTCTGCGTTTATCAGGGATATCTTGTGATGTTTTGGTATGGCATTTTATCTGGATAATAGTAATAATAGTAGAATAACTATTAATTAGTATTAGTAGAATAATATAGGAAATGTTTCTTCCTTCTCTGTTTTCTCTAAGATTATTTTTTGAAGGATCGATATTATTTTTTCATTAAAGATTTTTGCATATTTCATCAATTAATTCTTCTGGGCCTGATATTTTGTGGAGAAACTTTTAATTAGTAATTTAATTTATTTACTTTTATGAGTGTATTATAATTTCTCTTTCTTTTCTTGAAATAAGTTTCAGTAATTTGTATCTTTTTTTTAGAAATACATCCCATCCATCTAAGTTGTCTAATTTGTTCACATACAGTTGCTTACAGTATCCTATTACAATGTTTTTAATTTCTTTAGGGTTCATCGTGATACCTACTTTTAAAATTTTGATTTTAACATTTTCTCCTCTCATTTTTAATTTGTCAGTCTAGCTAAAGTTTTTTAAGTTTGCTGATCTTTATAAAGTACTTTTTAAAAAATATTCTCTATTGTTTTTCTGTTTTCTATTTTGTTGATTTCCATTCTAATCTTTAATATTTCTGTTTATACTGGGTTTTGTTTGTTCTTCTTTTACTAGTTTCTCAAGATTGTTGTAACACAGGAGACCCAGCCCTAGAACTTGCTACTGGGTTTGGATATTAAAGAAAAACCACCAGGAGGACCAGAGGGGTGATAAATGCCATTTATTACTAACAAGGCAGGGAAGCTTCAGCAGAGGCAGGTCAGAACTGCAGGAAGAAAATTTGCTGCTGGCCAACAGAAGCAGAGTTTTTTATGGCCACAAGCAGAAAGAGGGGTTATCTCATTGTGGGAGCAGCCGCCTTCTCTGACGAATGGGAGCAAGATGTGCCGCTTGGTTACAGGAACAGATGATGTTCATGGGAGCAGCAGGAAACGTCCTTGGGAGTAGGCACTGCTTAAAGTTCTTTGTGTACGCCTTCCTTAGATGCTGGCTGGGCAGCTATCAGTCTTCTGAGAATGTGGAGGGGCTATATTCTGAGTTAACCCTATAATTGCAACTGAGATTTTAGTTATTTTTTTGTTTGTTTTTACTATAAGCATTTGGAGCCTGTTTTGAACTAAATTATATATTCCTTAAAAATTTACATGTTGAAGCCTTAATCCCCAATGTGACTATTTGGAGATAGGGTTTTTAAAGAGGTAATTACGCCTAAATGAGATTAAAAGGCTGGAGCCCTAATCCAGTAGTACCGTTGTCCCTTCAAAAAGAGGAAGAGACACCAGAGACGTGCATGCACAGAGAAAAGGCCCTGAGAGGATGCAGAGAGAAGGTAGCCATATGCAAGCCAACATGGGAGGCACCAAATCTGCTGACACTTGGCAGTTCCTAATCTCCAGCCTCCAGAAGTGTGACAAAATAAACTTCTGGTGTTTATTCATGCCACTGTATTTTGTACAGCAACCCTAGTGTGCTAATTCAGAGCTAACATTTTTCCTGCAAGCATGTCTTTGGCTGCATCCTATAAATTGCGATATGTTGTAGTTTTGTTTTCATTTAGCTCATAACGTTTTCTAAATTCCCTGTAATTTCCTCTGTAACTAGTAAATTATTTTTAAGTGTATTGTTTAATTTCCATTTTTACATATTGGTTTTCCTAATACTTCTGTTTTTGTTTTCTAATTTTACTCTTTTGGTCAGAGAGTGTGCTTTTTATGATTTCAATAATTTTACATATATGGAGGCTTGTTTTATGGCTTACCATATGATCTATATTAGGCTATAGTATTCTTTATTGGCTTAAGAAGAATATGTCTTCTGCTATTGTTGAGTACAGTGTCTGTAGTTGTTACTTAGGTCTTTTTGGTTGATAGTGTTTTCAAGTCTTCTATATACTTACTGATTTTTTTGTCTACTTATGTCTACTCATCTTTGGGAGGGAGTCATTCATGTCTCTTAGTTATTGTTGAATAATTTATATCGCTAATCTATTCTATTAGGTTTTGCTTTATATATTTGGATCTCTTTCACAAGTTAAACATATATAACTTTTTTATCTTCCTGATGTAAATTGAGCCTTTAACATTCTAAAATGTCTTTTATCTCCAATGATATTTTTTGTCTTAAAGTTTAATTATTTTTTTTTCAGATATAGTCATTTAAAGTCTTTTATGGTTACTATTTGTAAGATACAATTTTCTTATATTTTTACTGTCAAGATATTTCTATCATCAAATATCATATGAGTTGTGTGTTTCTTTTAAACAGTATAGAGTTGTATCTTTCTTTTTATTCAATCAGACAACTATATCTTTAGTTTGAAGTGTTATTTCATTCATATTTAATGTTGTCTTTGAAATGATTGGCTATACCTGTTATTTAATTAATAAATATATAAATAGATATAAATACATATAAGTAAATATCTATTTACATATATTATATGTGTAAAAATGATCTCATATTTTGTTTCTCTGCTTTTTTTACCAACTTTTTTTATATTAGTGAATTTTTTGTGTACCATTATATTTTTTTCTCTTATATTTTCTTTTACTCTACTTTTTGAGTTATTTTCTTTGTTGTTGCTTTAGGGATATATAAAATATTTTATGTAAATATAAAAATATATATGTATGTGTCTATAATGTCTATAATATCTATGGAGGTAATATATTTGGCAATGACAGTCATAGGAGGAGGGTCATTATATATATATGCATTTTTTATATCTTCCAAATGAGCTCAGAAATTAAGAGAATTCAGAAAGAAAAAATATGATAGTCATTTATAGTACTGTACATAATTATCATTTCAAACTCTCTTCATTTCTTTTTGTGACTTTGAGTTACTACTCTCTGGTAGTGTTTATTTTATAAGCCCCAAAATACAATTTTATAATTACTATTTTATGCAATTTTTTAAATTTCTTAAAAAAATAAAATAGAGAACAATAATCATACTGCCTCTTATGATTACCTTCAAAAATACCTTTTAAGTGTTCTTTATTTCTTTGAATGGGTTTGATTTGCCATCTAATGTCATTTTCTTTTATCTGGAATAATTTTCTGTATTATTTCTTCTAAGACATTCTGTTATAAAAGAATTCCTTCAGGCTTTGTTTATCTGGGGATGTCTTTATTTTACCTTTCTTCACCTTTTTTGAAGGATAGTTATGCTGGATATAGATTTTTGGTTGGCAGGTTTTTTTTCTTTTTGCACTCTGAATATGCCATATAACTGTCTTCTGTCTTCCACTACTGTTTCTGAGCAGCTATTACTTTTATATTTCCCTTGCATGTAAGGATTTCATTGCATTTTTTCTCTGCTTTCAAGGTTTTCTCTTATTTTTTTGCCATGTAACATGACTCTGATCAGTCTAATTGGTGATCTCTTTATACTATGAGTTTGTTGAATTTATTGGCAGTATGGATAAATTATTTTTATCAAATTTGGGAAATTTTTGCTTCTGTCCTTTTCTCTTAGGCACCCATTATATCTTTCAGGTCAATTAGTTCTTATTCATTACTTTCCATTTTTTTCCCCTTTTTCTTTATACTGGGTAGTCTCTATTGATCAATCTTTAAGCTTGTTGATTCATTCTTTTTCTGCCTCAAATCTGTTGATCTTTTAGTGAATTTATTTTCATTAGTATATTTTAACTCTAAAATACCCATTTAGTTCTGTTTTTAAAATTGTTATCACTGTATTGATATTCTCCATTTAAAGATTCATTGCTGTCATACATTCTTGTAATCATAATTTCTTTTAGTTCTTTGAAGATATTTTTTACTTCCTGCTAAGTTCAACATCTGAGACCCCTGAGATATTTTAATTTATTTCTCTTTTTTTTCTGTGCATGAGTTATAATTTTTCTTTATTTTATTAGTAGGGAACTTCTCATTTTTTGTTATTGTTGAAAAATGGGCATTTTACATAATTTATTGTAACAATGATAGATTCTGATTTCCCATTCCAGAATGGTGTTTGTTGTTGTTTTCTGTAATTGTTTGTTTGCTCAGCGACTTGCTTTGCCTAATTACCCTTATAGTTGGTCTCTGCTCATTATTTTTTAGTCATATTATATTCTATCCAGTCTTCCTAAGGTTGCTCCTGGGTCAATATTATTTAGTTGTCGGTGAACAATTAGTCAAAAATTGTATTTAAACATTATGAACCAGTAAGTCTTTCACCATAGGTTGTTGAATGCATTAAAAATTTAGAGAGTTTAGAAATGTTTTGAAGGTATTGCTTCCTTTATTCACAAGGCTACATGTTTATCCATGGATAAGTAACTTACTAAAGTTCTTTCCGGTCTTCCTCGAGTAGATATTTAGATTTATGTATGCACAAGCTTTCTATAAAAGGAGGAATAACTAGAATTTTAAGAAAATATTTAGCTGTATCTTTTTTTCTGATTTCCCATCTAAATTTATGATTTATTATTCTATTTTTTTTCCCAAACTAGTATAAAAGTATCAACATAGCTATCATGTTGATCGTCCCTGATTATTTTCTATTGGGATTGTTATAGTTTTTGACAACACCTTTGGGAGTGGAATTTTCTACACATTGATCCCAATAAAGTCATGCCCTTACTCTATCACTTCTGCTTGCTTGACCTACCCCAGTAGAACTTCTGTACTGATGAAGTAGGGAAGAAAGTATTAGGAGTAAACTCAGACAAAAACACTACACACTTCTATTTTTATTATTGTGAAATCAGTACATTTTCTTGAGTAAGTCATTTGTCATGTGACTCTTGTCAATTTCTAAAGTCTTTATATGGTTGTTTGGATAATTCTGTCGTTGCTCTTTTGGAAGAGGATTTACTAAACTCATTCAGTCATTCTGACAGTCATTTATGCCCTTTTAATTTTTGTGATCCTAGCATCTCTCATGGTGTTTATGGTAATTTATCATCCCTTCTTAAGTCTAGAACTTATAAAAGTATTAGGCAGATACATTTTGGGGGGGATTGGGGGAAGTTCATTGATTCTCTTTGAGAATATTGCAAGGAACTTATATTTTGATGATCAATTCTTTATAGTTAGACTTATAAATATCATGTTCAAAGAATTCTCAAAATCCATGTCTACAGAATACTCTGTAATTTTAAATGGTTTTAGATCTATACGTTGCCATTCCAATTTACACAGATCTATGAAGCACTAAATTTAAAAAAAAAAAAATTGTTTTCAAAATTTGTTTTGCAAATGCCAAGAGCTGCACATAATTAACCAGAACTGATACTACCAGACAACAAGCTCTAAATTTTATCTCCATCTTAGCATTTCAATATTGTCCCTCTGATTTGCTTTGGGATGGGCCAACGAGCTACTCTGAGATTTCCTGTAACCTGAAAGAGATTATCCCATTTAACAAACCTAAAAACCCAGCCGTTGTTTTAAAAATGTGTCTTTTATTTTTTTTAACAAATACTCTCATTTCATTGTGATTAGCAAGTTTAAGTTAGATACATTTTTAATAACTAGGCTTTCATGTAAAGAGAGGAAAGATTGTGGACACTGTCATTTCAGGACAAAATATACAAAAGCCCTGAAATACTCCAAGTTTCAGCTACGGCCTTCTAATTTTGAGCTCTTCACAGTGATGACAGAATCTATTCTTTCCAAAAGGCTCTGCCTTCTACTGCTGCCACTTCTGCCAGTAGTCCTTGTTACTCTGTCAGTTACTTCTTTGCTAAATTTAAAACTGAATAATGAGGTCACCCACAAGGCCTCCTTATTCTAGGACTTTAGAAAACTGAGACTTTTTAAAATGTTCAAACTGCATCTCAGATTCAATCCTTATGATAGCATTATGACACTTTGAATAAAAATAAATTGGCTGGTCTGGAATTTTATGTTCATTTTTAATAAGTGTGTCTCATGGTATTTTGGTTTTTGTTTTGAGAGAATTATCGTTAAGCATTATAGCAAATCTGATTTTTATTTGAGTAAACTTCTCTTTGTACAGGTTATTTAAATGAATTAAAGGTTTTTTTTTCTTTTATAATATGTGGGGTTATACATTTCTTAAAGAAATAGACACAGATGCATTATTTCTTGGGGCTTTATTTGAATTGCTGTCCTACTTTTGGAAAATATTTCATCTTACATTAAAGAAAATCCAGTTGTACTTCTTGGTAATGTCCTAATATTATGTGCATAATAAGAAGACAAATGACTTTTTCAGAAGTGACATTGAGTAACATGAAAGAAATATGGGTTTTTCTTTTTAGGTTATATTCAAAGCCAAGATATATATACATAATACCTGACACTTTTGGTAGAGTGAACATGCAGCTATGTATAATTCAGGCCTATGTGTTTAATTGATTGAACAATTGATTCCATTTAATCAGCCATCCTAAGAAACCATTAATTGTGTTGTTTTTCAGAAATCCAAGAAGCTTAAGTTAATGAATTTCTGCTTTCAGCTTTACCTCTGACTTCAAAGGATGTAGAAGCTCAACTATTGCCAGTGTTTAATGCTTATGAAATATTGTAAAAAAATGGATAAAACCCATTTAATTTAAATGAGACAAAGATGGAAATGTGGCTTATCTCATTTCTAGTTCTTTTTTTCTCAACTCCTACTATGACACTCCCCCCTAACTGTGGTACCTCAAATAGCAATACCCAAAATAAAACATGCCAGGCTTGGTATGTGATCAAAGTTATTTTTTAGTGTGTACCTAAAGGGGGTTCTTTATACCCAACAAACCTAGATCTAAATAAGATGAATGAATGTGCTTGACATTCTCTTGAAAATATATCATTGTCTTCATAGGATTTGAATCTACATTCACCTGTGGTGATTTTCTCCTCGTTTAGGATAATAAAAGCCAAAAATAAAACTCTTCTTTACATTTCTGTTTGAGTATACAGTTACACTAAATTAAAATCAACAATTATTTTATGTTGACTGAATAGTAGTAGAATTATCGGTCATTATAATTGGAAGGAACCTCAGAGCTTTCCACAGAAGTTATATTTGAATGTGTGTATTTATATTTATAAATTAAGACAACTAGTTTATTGACTTGGCAAAGATTAAGGATCTAGATTCATGAGTAGAAATCAGGTATCCAAATTTAAATTTAATATTCTTTCTAATATGTTTAATTACTTGTGTTAGCTTCAAGTGCTAATAACATTATCTGCGTTTATTGACTATTTAATGTGAGCTAGGTGTTTCACTGTCCAACATGATAAGTGGTAATTTTTGTGTTTTATCTAACAATAATTTGCTATTCGCATCTATGCAAGATTTGCTTAAAAGGTATACAGACCGTTAATTAATCATCACCCAAATCTAGTCCATGTGAGAGAAGGCTAAAGAGCTAGTAGGAGGCCTTTTCATTGATTTATATAAATTGAGAATGCTAAGCAGTTTGCTTTCTCTTTTCATTCCTGTACTCATCTCTAACTCTAAGCCAAGTGAGATGGCATCAAGAAAATTTATTAAGATATTAGGAATGGTAATCTACAAAAGGGAAGACTTACATATTTTTTCTGGGTCAAGCTTAACCCTTGGTAAGCTTCAGAAACTTTTATATTGACTCCAAGCTGCTTCTTGAGTCATGAAACTGTTAATATATACTACAAAATGTGTACATGAGAACTGTTAATATATACTACAAAATGTCGTTGTAATTTGGGAGGCTTAGAGACTGGTGTCTGACTCTCTCTCCTGGAAAATTCAGAAGGGATGGGTTGGCTGGGTCAGCTATCAATGCCGTGGAATGAAATGAGCATATGAATGAGTATGGTTTACTTTTCCTGGTTTTGATTTTTTGGGTAGGCCATATGCACAATGAAGAAAGTAGCCAGGCTCAAGTTGTCTGGAAAGTACCTCACCTAACTGGTTGATGAAGTAAGGGGACCAAAGGTTATAGAACCTGGTCAACAGCAGAGTGAGTGTTGCAAGAGTTCAACTTCAGGGTCTGATGTGTACATAAAGGAATAACGTAGAGAAGAAGATCTACCCGGTTAGGGAGTTGGACTTGGAGTGGGGACAGGGCTGCTGGAAGCACTCAAAGAAAGTACTACAAGAGGAAGAATGGCAACACATGAGTATTACCATCTTCAAGGTTACTAAAAGTCAGATTATATTTTCACTTGTCATGTAAGATATTGACTATTCCATCTAATTTCTCTCTCCTTCTTTGCCACTTGAGAGTGACGGTTTTAGAAGCAGTAGAATGTTTGAAGGAGAAACTGGATTGAAAATATTAAAATAAAAAAGGGAAACGTTTTTCTCTACTGGAAGTCTTTGAAACCAAGGGTCAGTTTAGAATTGAGTCTACAAGGAAATGCTTTGAAATGGATGACAGATTTGATTTAGATAATACTAAATTTTTAATACTGAAAAGTCATCTATTATAATATCTCAAAACCAATGAAAAAATCAAAGATCTGCCTAATCAAAGATCTGTCCAATACACGAAAAAAAGAGATCTTACATAAGTTTGTAGATAGTGGTGGGAGAAATAGGAAGCAACATTAATGTAAAATGTGCAAGTTCTCTATGCAAAATTTTACAAAATATTAAGAACAAATATAAAATATTTGAGAAGATGAAGATTTATACCATATCATCTAATAGAAGATTCAGTATTATTAAGATGTCAATTCTCCCCAAATTTACCACAGATTTAATGAAATTCTATCAGGAATGATGCAGGGGTTTGTTTTTTTGTTTTGTTCTGTTCTGTTTTTTTTGTTGTTGTTGTTTTTGTTTTGTTAATTTTAAACACTCACATTAAAATGTATATGTAAAGTCAAAGGATTAAGAATACCCAAGAAAATCCTGGAGAAGGACAGTCAGAGGACTTATACTAGCTGACTTTGCGTAAGGCTGGAGTGATTATGATAGTGCACTACTGACAAAGGGTAGAAAATAGACAAATAGAATAGAATGAATTTATAGCAAAGCAGACATTGGGGTAAATGAAGAGATTAAAGTCTTTTAAATAAAAATGTTCAATTAAATAATTATTACAAATAAGTTTTTATTTCTTATTTTATGTTCTATACATAAATATCTATTCTAAATGGATTTAAACCTCATAGAAACTATTCAAAATAAACCTAGTAGTATATTGTCCATTTGGAGAGGCATATATATTTAGAAGAAAAGCTAGGTGTATCTCCCATCTACCTCAGGGTACATAAATATTATCTAAATAAGACACACACAAAAATATTAACCATAAAATAAAAACTAAAAAATATTGAAACGTATTATTAAAGAGTGAAAATAAACTAAAATAAAAAATGAAAAAAATTCAACACAAAAATACTCCAACAAAATGAATCCTCAAGCAGACTGTTTTCGCTTTTTTTTTTCCTGTCGAATTTACTGAATCAACTTTTGAGTTAGAGTAATCTTAATCCTCAATGTCATGTAAAAGTATATGAAAATCAAAGGTGTTCATAATGATGAATGCTACTTCCACTATTTTTACAACTGTCTTTTTCTTTTAAACCCATTTTATACACTGGTTACTGCACAAAGCCCTTTTATAAACATGAAAAATTTAGCCAATGACCTGTGCACTGGTTATTGTTACCTTTCTTTCATTTTACAGATGAGAAAAATAAATGAGATTCACACAAATGAAGCAGAATCAAAATTTAAATTCAGAAAAGACTTCTACTCTCAGACTTTTTCTGAACTTTTATATTTTAGTTTATCTTCATTTAACTTTTAAAACACTACTATAATCGAATATCAACACAAAAACAATAGCAAGTAGTGAGGATATGATAATTATAGTCCTTCACTCATTCATAACTACATATAAAAATGACAGCACTGAGTGTGAATCATTGGCCCCTATTAATTATACTGGTCTGCCTCTCAGAGGAGGTTAAGGAACAGAACAGAGAAAATTATTTGCAGTGTAAGGCAGTTTGTGTTTTGTTTTTGTTTTTTCTTTAATATCCCTTGGTAAGATCCGTGATCAGCTGAAATTGTCCCTGTTCTCGTCTATGCAGCTAATAATACATTGTCATAAAAGGTCACAATAGGAAAATGCTATTTGGGTGAAATCCTTTATAGTTAAACAAGCAAGGTAAATAGCAATTAGAGTAACTCTTTCCTTAGGAAGGAGCTAATTCTATGGATTTATTAGGCACTTACAGTGATTTGAAACTGTTCTAGCAAGGCAATGGTAGATGATGCTCTTGATACATCATCTCCAAAATGCATGCATGTGTGTATTCTAATACGCTGGTGTGCATCTGTAGAAAATTATTTTTTATATTTCCTTATGATATGGGGCCATTATTTACAAACTGTACTCTCAAAACTTAATTGCTTTATTTCCTTTCCCTGGGAAAAGCCCCTCTCCCTCAAATCAGGTAATTGCCCTCAAACTTTTAACTCAGGTTTCTGATTAAGTAACTCAATTCCTCTGGTTATTGACTCAGGTCCTCTGGTTATTCATTAAAGATCATTGAAGCTTAGCATTCTTTTCTGTCCATTGTAAGCAGAAAGTGCCTTAGGCCAGGCAGGGCCATTGTAGTCATGGGGGAAGGGGACCCTTAACCCAGGGCTTTCTTTCTTTAAGTAATGTGTTAACCTAATTAAGCTTATTCCTTTCATTTAATAGGAAAAGCAATAGTAAGAAAATCAATAGATGTATGATTTAAATAACAAGTTTACATCTTCCTTTCTTCTTGTTTAGGGCCACGAGCGGCATTTTGGCGGGATACATGCTCTGGTAGGAGAACTCAAGACCATGTTCTGACCGAGACAGAGAGGGCAAGAGCTCCCTGAAACCCCAATAGGCAGGGACTATGACCCTCCTCAGCAGGAAGAGATACAGAAGAAACCTCCCGTTTCTCAACATCTATACTAATAAAAAGGGGTTCATGACACTTAAAAAAATTAAGCCGGAAAGGTGGTTTCGGGTCTGCCTGCAAATCTCTGAGGCCATCCTGTTCTAAAAAGGCACACCCCAGTCTGCCTACAATTAAGTAAGCCAAAAGGCTTTTGGGGTTTCAAATGTTACTTTCACAAAGAAACAGGTGGGCAGAGAACTAAGTACCAGTTTAAGCTGTTCACTTGCACCTATGCAATGGAGACCATAATGACTCCCAACTCATCTGAGCCTCATTATGCCATCAGTATAATATAATGCATATACCTGGAAGATCATTAATATCATTAAAACGGACTGAATTCTGGGAATGAACATGCACAGAAAGTAAGTGATGAGTCACTGAGTTCTGTCAATTTTAGCTGTCAATCAAAGAAGCCCATGCCTCTAAGAAAAGTAACTACTCACAGCAAATAGGTTTAAAAACCCCAAAGGCTTTGTTACTAGTCCCTTGAGCACATCTGGAAGTATACTGTTGCTTTACTCTCCCTTCCAATAAAGCTTTTTTTTTTTTTTTTTTTGCCTCTGTACTTTGATGTCTTGCTCAACTTTGTTAGAGACATTAAGAGCCTGGACAACGTATCGAGAGGGGAACGGAACCCCGCTCTCTAGTAACACTTATATCCAGCGAATTTTCTAGTAATATATTGGTAGTAACAGTTCATATTCTAGATTATTTTATATCGTAGTCATGACCATGTAGTCTGTAAACTAATTAATAACATTTATATTTCTTTATTTCCAATCTTTATCATTTGTTTCATTTACTGTACTCATTAGAATAATCAGATTATTGATGCATAGAAGAGATAAATGTTGTCATTTACATTATGCCCAATTACAAAAGCAAATATAGCAATATTTCAAATTAAAAATAATGCTGCTACATTTTTTTGTAGGTACTATTTATCAGATTAGGGAAACTTATTATTATTTTGTGGAATTATTACTGTTATTTATTATTATTATTATTAGATGTTGAATTTTATCCAATTGAGATTTATTCTACATCAGATTAGATGCACATTTAATTTTTCAATTTTTTTAAAGTATTGAATCATAATTATTCTTTACACATGATGAATCAGCTTAATCAAAAAAACCTGTACTTTTGATTATTTTCTCTGACATACAATTATTTTTTTTATTTTATTGATTTTCATTTTTATCTTCTTTTATTTCTATCTCCTTTGAATTTATTTTCAGTGGTAATGTTAAGTCTTGTTCTGAAAGTTATTAATGATTAGAAGCAGATATCACTTTTAACTTTGTATTTAAAATTTGAGGCAATTAATAAACTATTTACTTTGGAATAACGAGACAACTAAAGTTTTAAGACTAAAATGTCCTAATAAAAATGAAAATGAGCAAAATGTTTTAATTATTTACAATTTTATTAGTCATTCCAGAGTTGTGAATGTCATTGTGTTAGGTAGTTAGCCAGGCATGAGCGACAGGAGCCAAGGCCCAGCTCCGTAACCATAGAAATGTCGCTTGAAAACCTTCCTTAAGGACCTCCCAGAAATATCCTTTCGGGTTATAAATTACCCCAAATTCTAGAGCACAAAGGCCATAAAAGCTGCTGGCTAAACCAGAAAACACTGCCCATAACTTCAGCCTCATTATAGCATCATTATAATATCATGACTATGCCTGGAAGTTTATGAATCTCATAACAGTCTACATTCTGGGTAAGCACATGCTCACTAGGCAAAGTTATATAGCATCTAACTGTCAGCCAAGGTGACTTCACAGATGGATCATCTAGGACCTCCCACCATGGCTCAAATATAAACAAACCTTCTCATTTCTACATCTTTACAGTTTTCCTGGCTGAAAACCTGCTCTTCCCTTGGGGAGTACTATCTTATCTCTTCTCCTAAATTCTACAGGGCTGCAGCTTTCCTTAGTGCAGCTTGTCTCCTTCTAAAATGTCTTGTCAATAAATCTTACTTTTTCTAAATCTCACCAACCTGTAATTCTTTGCTGTGTCGGTGGAGAAGAACCGAGAAACAGCATGTAAGGCCATCATCCACTTCCTCCTCCTCCTCCCCTACACTGCTGGGACAACACAGGATTTCACCTCACCCTACTGGTGACAATTGCATGCAATTACATCAGAAAGTATTATTCTTCCCGGATTTTATATATATTTATTTAAAATGAACATCAGAAACAGAAATTTTAAATGAACATCAGAAACAGAAATTTTATGATTTGAGAGTTTCTTTGTCTTTGTCATTCTCTTTTTATGTCTTTAGGTAAAGAATGTAATCTTACTTGCATAGAAATTTGCTTGAGTTTGCAGATGAATTAAAATACATCTTTGATGCAGAGATTATCATTTCTCCTAGATCTTATTGTTTACAAGAGCTGGAGGTAAGATTTTAAAGCCAAGCCAAGCTGATTCTAATGACTTCTTTGATATTCTAATTTACTCCTTTGTTGTGTGTGTGTTTTTTTTCTTCTTTATTTTTGGCATGGAGCTATTATCATCTAACATCTGTTCGTGCATTATCTATCTTTTATTGAAAACTTTTGCATGTGTCTCATAGTATCTACATTTCTACCACCACCATCTTCCAAGGCAACTTCAAGAGCTATGTTAATTATAAAGTAAAATACAAAAATTATAATTGTTCGGTACTTTCGCCAATTTTATCTTCCAATACTCCTAATTTCTATTCTAATTCTGGTGCTGAATTCTAATACCTCATTTTGAAAATTGGCCTAGTTGAAAGTATACGAACTTCAAAATTACAGTCTCCAAAACCCTAATACTTGCCCTGAACCACACACAATTCTTGCTCTCAATTATTTTATCTTTTTATTTTAATAATACTCCCGATTTCTAAGCTTTCGCCTATTCC
>NW_006434839.1:17038015-17047728 GCF_000325575.1 Pteropus alecto
CCATTACTTTTTTCTTACCTATGCAGAGTAGATCACGTAACACATCTTTTCAACTACTCATTTAAAAGCATGGGTAACATTATCATTCCATTATCTTTTCCCCTCTACTGTCCACACAAGCACCAATAGTATTCTCTCTCTGCTCCAGCACTCATGTCAGCTGAGAGCTGTAGGAGAAAATCACACAAATATAAGAAAGCTGCTTATAGAGAATATCAAGATTCATATACACAGCTGGATCTCTAGATTCATACAGGAAATATTGTACATGGTCCTGGTCAACTCCTTTTCCAGTTTTCCACATGATTCTTTAAACTTTAACCATTACTCTTAAGTATTTTATTTCACCCCATTACCCCTTTTCTCAGTTGAAAAGACAGCAAATTTTACCAGTGAATTAGAAAAAAATTAGTGATGAATTCTTCATCAGCTTCCTTCCCCCTACACAGTATTACTATTTATCTTGCCTCTTTCTCATGATCTCAAAGAAAGGCATTTTTCTTTATATTTTAGGCAAATAGAATAATGCCTACCACTGTGCTATTACCCCTTTCATCAATACTCTCATCAAAATTCACAATTTGCCAATTTTCTATTTTTTCTCAAATGCAGAACTTTTTCTTTCAAATGACTCTTTTTAAGTCTTTAAAAATATTCAGATATTTTTTATTATAAAAACACCCTTTCTTTATACTCTATTTCCACTTAGCTAATACCCTTAGCCTGCCTTCACAAACAAGTAAATTGATAGGATAGTCTACACTTGTATTTTTAATTACTTAACCACAATCAGTTCTTCAACTGAGCTCAAGTTTTGCTTCCCAGTACTTTTTTGATAGATTGTATCCTATGATCATAACTTAAATTTTGGCATCCCTCATAGATTTTTCTCTTTTATTATCATTTTATGTTATCTCAATTACAAACATCTTTTTAAAAATTAAGATGTGATTATAACACTGTCTACTTAAAATCTGTCAATGATCACTTTATTATATGTAATTTTTCAAACTTCTCAGCATAATATACAAATTCCCATAATCTGAACCTCACTCATCTCTCCACAGGTTTATCTCAGTAACAATTCTGCCAAGAATGCCTAACAATTTCTTTTATAAGCAGCTTGTTCAGTATAAATGCACCTTTTATTATTTATAAATATACAACTAAAAGATCAACCTCTCTTTTAAGTTTTCATAGACTTCACCCTCTCACAGTCAGTTTTGCTGGGTTTACGCATTCCCTCATTCATGCTCAACTATTGCACATTCACATTTATATAATAACAATAGAAATGTTCTGTTGCATTTGCCTGTCTACTATTTCATTTGTTCCTTGAGAGCAAGGAGCAGATTGTGATTTTTTAATTATTATTATTAGTACCTGATACTTGGTAAATATTCAAAAAATATATTGAATCAACTTTTAGAATATTGTTGTTATCATATGGAAATGATCAGAATCCCATGATTACAGATGAAGAAAATCTATTTCATCATCATTTTTTGCTTTGTGTAGGTAAAATTAGAATATCCCTACTCTTTGTGTTTCCTACCTGGAAAAATGCAGCATAGACTCCCTTTTTAAAAAAATGTTTATATATCCAAATAGTAGCTATCACTGTTTTTAAAATTATGAATGTAGAATAGTATGCTTTGTCAATTGAGAGGAAAAGAAAAAAAGCATTTAAAAACCCTCTCTTTTTAAAGTATTTAAATACTTTAAATCTGTGGAGATAAAATGAAGTTCTATCTAATTGGTGGAGAGAAAATGAACTTCTAGTCCCTAGAATATGAATACCTTGAGTGATATAATCAGTATGATTACTCAATCAACTTCTAGCTATAAAAATTATATATGGAAGCATTAAAAAAAAGAAAGTGGACATAAATAACTGAAATACACAAATGATCATTTTAATGTTTTAGTCTTTAGCAGAAAGTAGGGAATTAAGAGCATGATTTCATTTGATAACTTTTATGTCACTGTGGTGGTTGCACTTTCTCATCTAATCCCAGCCTAATTTATCAAAAATTATTATACTGGAGATATTATAAGATTTCCTTTTCTGTTTTAAGCCAATTGTCAGAAATGAATTGTTGACCAATAGAAGCTGAAAAATGTATGAACTAAAAACATTAGTAAAAGTGGCCAGTTATGAGCACAAATTCTCTTATATTTTCTAGAATGTATTAGATAAACTTTTTATTCTTAATAATGATTATTAACAACTACATGATTTAAGGAGTTTTTACCTCACATTTGACTTTTTTGAAAGTGCAAGTTGTACATTTTAGTTTTATTTTTCACCTGAGTTCACAGTCCTATTAGGTCTAAATCAAAAGACTACAGATTCCATGATACATGAATGCTTTTGGTGTTTCTTTGAACTTGTACACAAAAAAACTATACGGTGACAAACCTATGTGTCAATAACAATGGAGTTACAAGTGAATTCTTAAATACTGAATCTGAACATTTGCAATAAGATTTCCCAAAATCTGAGCATTTGCAATAAGATTTCCAAAGCCATTTTTTTCGAGTGTAACTGAAATCAGCAAGTCAGATAAGAGTAAAGTTTCAAACTTATTGAAATAAATTTTCTGGCTATGTAACCCAGCTGTCTGCAGCAGACAGGGCCACAAGTTGGTTGGCTAAGCTGAAATGTAGGAACTGAGAAGTGAGCAGCTGTGTTGAAAATGAAAATGTTATGCTTTCTTAGACACAGAAAGCAAAGATGATATGGTGATAAATTCTGGAATTTGGATCTGAAGAAACATAGATTTTTTACATTGTATAACTATGCTTCCTTCCATTTTTGACATGAAGTTATTACTAAAAATGAATGCTTCATGCCACAAAATAAGCCACAACTTTCAAGACTCTTTGAAAAACATCACTAGATAAAACAAGTGACCAAGGGACAACAACAGCAACAACAAATAGATGTATTGCAAAGATAAAAGTTCTGGTGGATTGACTATATCCAAAAAGCCATCTGTAATTTCTACTGATCAGTCATTCAGACCATGATTAAAAGAAATAAAAAATGAAATACATACCAAAACATTACTGATACATTGTTGTGTTTCATATTTGTACTTAATCATGTGAATGATTTTAATATTGTTTTTACCTGAGATTTTGTTATAATCTTTGAGATACTGTTTTTAATATGTTTGTATTATGCACAAACTACTTGTTGAAAATCTTAAATTTATCTAAAATATTATCTTCCACCATGCATCAGGGAAAAAATCAGTTGATTAAACTCAGCTGTTAAAAAGATTCAAAAGCTTTTTACTGCATGTCCTAGAGTATTTAATATATCACCATTATACTGGAAGATAACTATTTCTTAAAAGTTTAACAGTAGCTTATTTTCAAATTAGTTAAAGCCAGCTAAGATTAATTTTGAATAAAAATTTTCTTATAATATGAACATTCATACTCAACTCAAATAATCACTCTCATTCCTTATTTTTGGAATTATAAAGCATTACCATTAAAAATTATAAAATTTTACCATTAAAAATTAGATTAAAATGTCATATTCACATGATGATTTTATCTTAACCCAAGATTATAATATTGAATAAGTGAATGGCAATTGAATATAAATGATAAAGTTAAATGAATAATTTCATTAAGAACATCTTTACATCCAAACTGAATATTTCTAAAATTGCATTGGGGAAAGGCAGTTGAATGGAGCTTAACCAAATGACACTCTGAAGCCCTCCTGAAATTGTCTAGATTCGTAGATCAGGAGGCCAATAAGTAGTCAGATCTCATAACTCTTCCAGTAATGTGTATTTGAAACCAAGGTCTCATACTACATACAAGGTATTGGAGATTTAATATACTTATATAATCATACAAATTAAATATGAAACATTTAAAAATAAATAGAAGAAATTATTTACTTATTCCTAAAAGCAAACGTTCATATCTAATATCATGTAACCTGAAAGATCATATGAGATTTTTTCCAATAATGTTACAAAGTGAAATTTCATTTAGCAGAGTTTTGTATTGTGCACACATTTTAAAAAAAAGTCATTCTATTTTTTAAAAATATAGGTTATATTTATAATGGGATAAAAATCCCTCCACCTCACACTTTTGGCTGTTTAGAAATTAGGTTTTCATTGCATGTGTATTAATTCCTGTGGCGATATCTGCAGTTTCATTTTTTATGGTGCATTTTCTACTAATTAAATTACAATGTATTTCATGCAGGAAAATTGTGATTGTAGTCTTGTTTTTGAATTTGTAGTAAATTTTTCTAGATATAATACTTTATTCATGCTAACTTACATGCTGTGCTGTATTACTTTAGGCCTATTATCTTATAACACATCATTTTCATTTATAATTCAGACAGATGGTTTTAGTTCTTGATTTTTTTCTCTTAGGCTTTTAAATATTCATGTTCTATTGAAGAAATGTTACCCTAGTAAACAAAATATTTAAGTAGTATATTATAATATTTTAAATGACATGGTGTAACAATGAAAATGATCTGTTTCTAAATTTTAAATTTTAGGGGAAAAATTAAAATTTTTAAAAAGAAGATCATAAAACATGATTATATCAAAAGAATGGTTTATCTTCCATGGATCCTAGTTAATTATCAGTTGATGGCTAAGAAAGTTTATTTTGTTTAAAATATTACTTAGATTGATTTCATTCCGAAAGTATTAGTGATACTCTCTGTTTCTTTCAATGAAAAACAAAATCCAGATACCTGTGATATTAAATATGTTTTTAGGCCCAGATCTTCACAGCACTAGCTTTTCTGGGACCGCCAGCATAATAAACCTGAATTCTCCAACTCTCTGAGTAGTGTTTGGTTTCTCGCCGGTTGGATTTTTCCACAACATTTTTGGAAGCCCCAGTGATATTCTAACCATCCCGGCCCTTTGAGCCGCTTGGCCAGGCTGGGCCAGAGGGGCTCCAAGACGAATGAGGAGGCATGCCACCTGATGGTATTCCAGGTTCTCTTTCGGACTGGCTCTCCGACTCTCCGGAAGGCCAAGCTCCAACCGGCCACAGGATAAGGTTACAGGTGTCACCCTGTGGATCCACCACACCCGGGTAAAGAGAGAGACACCTCCAGAAAAAAGGGACACTTGGACTGCAGAGCCTCTTCCTGATCAGCGCTTTGAGTCACGTTCCGGAGGCAGCAGAGATCCACCTGAGATCTTCGGCCCTGTTCTGGCCATCCCCAGAAGCTGGCCAGTCTATGCACAGCAGAAACTTGAGGATCAACCATCCAGATTGTCCAGATGTATTGTTATCATCCTTTAGCCTTAACTCTCTTTAGTACAGTTGTCCTTCAAGGTTGGCCTCAGTAGCACCCACCGACTGGACCTTAGGTCAAAGTGTCACTTTAGCAATAACTTATTTAGCCTACATCGGGATCCTCTCGATTCTTGTATGTTCAGGCTAAACTCTTCTTCAATACATATCTAGAGGCTTACAGATAGAGCCTCAAAAAATCCACCAATAATTGAACGAGTCATGGAGGTCCTGGTCCAGAATATGGAGTTGGGGATCTTGGCTTCTCCCACTTGCAGGTCCTCTCCTCATGCTCTTCATAACTCTCTTATTTGGTTCCTATATCCTGAACTGTCTTTTCAAGTTAATTTGCTCATGCCTAGAATCCATAAAGTTACAAATGGTCGTGACATCCAGACCATCCTTATACCAGCCCCTAGCCCAAGAAAATCAAAAAGTTGGTTGATTCTCTATAAGAATTTAAAGGGCATCAAAAGGGAGGGATTGAAGATGAATTTTCCACTCAAATGGCTAACCTTGTAATCAGCTCTTCGTTCTGCTTCTGCAGACATGCTTCTCGCCTAGGCTGAAGGGCAGGGTGACCTTGAGATCAACTGAAGACACCCTCCCCTTTGGCTTGTTCTGTCTAGATAACAGATGTTTTGTCTAAGTTCTTGTCTGAATATCTCATGTTCTGTAACTGCCCGTAGCCCAGAGCAACGCCCAGGCACTGTAACCCCCTGAGGACAAATTAACCAACCGTCTCATGCCAACTGTAACTACACGCATAAGTCTATAAAAGTAAGGTTATCCCTGAGCTCGGAGCCCAGATCTTCAGAGCACTAGCTCTTCTGGAACCACCGGCATAATAAACCGGAGTTCTCAAACAAACAAACAAACAAACAAATAAATAAATGTTTTGATTATTTTCTTATTTTTTGCAAAGTACCTACATTTGTATAAGTATAACTCAGCTCAAGTAATATATATCCGTTTTAAAACAGATACTTGCTATTATGTAAATAAGTAATTGTCAAATTTCCAAAGTTTAATGATAGTTGCTTAGCTTTTTCTTTGTTATTCATCCTTTCTTCTTTTAGCTGTATGTGACATCATAATATGCTCTCATTATGTGTTCACATTTATAATGTCAAACAGAGAATTGCAGTAAAATGTGATTTTTAAAAAGTCAGTAACTGAAGAGACGATCTTTGAGAGATGAGAGCAAATACCTGTTCTATTGGCCAGCTCATTTAGATGCTCAGCAGTCATCTTGAAGTTTTCCTTTCAGCAGGTCAAATATGTAGGGAGTGGCCTCATTTGCATTTGAGTGAGACTACCTGTAATGTGGCAACAAGGTTGATACCTGTTCCAAACTACAAAATCTTTCACATCAGGATAGAAATTTCATTATTTGTCTTCAAAGATAGCTATTTCAGGTAGGGATATCTGACAATATAGGATTTGTCACAAGTTTTAAAAAAAGTCATATCAGACTAAAATACAGGCTCTTAACTGTTATGAGAAGTTCAGAGTGAAGGTCAAGACAGATTTAGAGTTATAATAGATACTGCCCTATGGAATCTGTAAAGATATATTCATATATATATGAATGAGGAAATCCCTGTTTAAATTAATTTAAATATTAAATTTTTAATAAAAATTAATATTAATTATTTCACAGATTTAAGCATATTGTGTTCATTTGCATGGATTGTGTGTGTGTAATAGATGCATCAGCGTATAATGAAGTTTGCAGGTTTTATACACAGCATAAAGTTTTTGCACATAGATAAATATCATTTCATTTGGAAGAGTGCCATTGAAATAACCATAATACCCAATTTCTTTATGAATTGTAATTTATAAAAACTATCAATTTTAATTTCAAACATTATATTTCAAAACTTATTTTGCAAGAATTATTTGTTTTTGGCTAATTTAGTGCATAGAATTTGATGTGTCTGAAATTTTATTTGAGGCTCTATTTCATTTTCTCAAATACTATTATAATCCTATGCATTTCTATATTTATTACTTAACAAATTTACCAAATTTATTTAAATGAAGAACCCAACTTGTACATATTAAGTTTACTCTATATATTCACTAAAGTAGGCATTCAAAGATGCATAAGGATGAGAACCTTCCATCAAGGCATTTTAATAGTAGAAATAAATAAGAATGCATTATTATAAAAGTGTATACATTATGAAAGAGTAAATATAAAAAAAGCAGAAAGTTATCTGAACTCCATTTCTGAGAAAATAAAGGGTTTGAAATTGATTAGTATCCTTTTCTAGCTCTGGACAGTGGACAACAAAAGAATAAAATTCAAACTTTTGTGGTTATAAGAAAATATGAGAAATCTAAAGCAATTTTTCTAGCAAGTAACAGTATAAATAGACTCTGGAGCAAAGAAAAAGAAACAGAGAACAGTGTAGAAGGGTCAAGTATTTTGGAAAATATATTCAGAAGGAATGAGATGCAAAGACAGTCTTTGAAAATAGTATGGAAGAACATAAGACCTTTGGCTGCAATTTTAATAATTTAAATCAAAATTATTTTCTAAAGATTTTTCAGTAGTTTGCTAAATGAGAGCTGTTAAGAATAGTAATACGTTTAATGCTTTCAAAAGTTAAGTCTAAATCTTAATAGATTTCATGTATAATCAAATGTAAGAAGTCTTTAGTAATATTAATTAAAAGTAAAATTAATTTTATACATTAAAAAATAAAAGTGTGATTAGCATTTTTTTCTTATATCAACATGGCATTCAAAAGAGCATCATGCATGGTATGTCAATTTTTGTTTTAAAAAACATTTTCTCATTACATTGCCTGTGAAAGCTAATCCTTGCTAATCTTAAAAGCATATTTCAAAAATGATCTCTATTAAATGGGACTTTGAATTTTTCTATTCTTCATTTTCAATTCAGTTTAATCATATTTACATATATTCATACAAATATTTTCAAATCACATTTTACAAAGCACGATTTACAAATAATTGTTTTAGTTTTCTTCCAGAGTTTAACCATATGCCTTAGACATGGAAGGCCTATGTCACAGTGTATCAAACAGTACATCAATAACCTGGATATATAAACATAAAGATATTCTATATGAACTTGGTGTAAATCAGTGCCAAATATTCTATGAACTTGGTCTAAATCAGTGTCAATAATGAGGGGCAGTACATACCTTGAAAAATAAAAATAAAATTCACCATTATCTTGGGACTGGGGTAAAAAAATCTTACTGGACAATTTCATTTCACTTCAGAGCAGAGTGTGTTTGAATAGTAAATATGTGCTGCAAACTAGAAATAGATCTTCTTAAAGATAAAGGCCACCAGAGAAATTTGAATGTGTAAAGCCCTCTCTTTCATTCTCTGGGGACATTTGATTACTTTCAAGGCTAATAAACCAAGATATACTTCCCCCTCTCCTTCGGAAGAGATTTACTTAATGAAAAAATTTCTCTCTCTCTCAATCTCTCTCTCTATACTTCTCTCCTTCCTTCTCTCTTTCACAGGAAGGGCAGATGTCTCAGCAGTCTAAAAAAACTGAGTCTCCTAAATTTTGCAGTTCCTCTCTTATGATGCAACTCTACTGCATGAGAGAAAACATTTAGTCTATATCTGTGTAATTCTGCAGGAATTTATATACTAAGGTGATATTCTAGTAGCTATTTTTTTGTGTGTGAGTAATAAAACAGGCTGTGTCCCTGTGTGTCAATATATGTATATACAATGACGTTAGGACAACTTGTGAGCCTGAATGCTGAGTAATCTTAGATTCTTCACAGTTCCTGACTTTCCAGTCTGGTAGAAGGATCAGGTAGTGTCAGAAACATACTCATCTGAAAGATGTGCACAGTAGATAGCACCATGGGGAAGGTTATAGAACGTTTAAGGAATCACCATTGGTAATTCATGTATCCCTCAGAAGACTCTCCAAAGTAGAGCTCTCTCCAAAATGAGGTTTCCTCCAGTTACTAAGATGGCCCTCTTAAACAGATAAATAACTCATTATTCAGGCATACTATGTGGGTAGTTTTTCTACCATGTTAGTTGTTCAATTAGATAAGGTAGTATAAAGCATGTCTGTCACTTTATCGGAAGTGATTAATGACTTCAGCTGTCTCAATGCTAGAGGGCATTCAGGTGAGCTTCAACTCATTGGCCAAGGTTTCTATAGATGCCAGAATTCCCACAGCTTCCTTCTTGTAGGTTAAAGTAGAAACTATGCTAATACATAATGTTGTATCTTGAATAATGTATTAAAACAGGTGGAAGAGTCAACACAGAAAATTAAGGAAAGGACACCTGACTTTTTAATGGTTTATGAGATTTCTTCGGTTGGTTAGGTCCAGGGCCCTGGGGATCATGGCTGAGGACATCACTGGAAGTTGCCATCATTCTGATGC
>NW_006434839.1:17047765-17079456 GCF_000325575.1 Pteropus alecto
TGAATGGATTTCGAGGCTGATGGAGTGGTATATACATGGGAAAATTCACTGAGGACTTGAGCCATGCGGAAAACAGGAGTAAATTTGTTGAGAGACAATTCACCTTGAATACTTTCACTTTTCTGCTTGGTCCAGGTCTTTGAAACAAAGGGAGATGTTTGAACAGCAAACACACAACATAGCGTCTCTGTAAAGTCAGAAACATCGGAAAAGATTTAGAAACATAAAAATCTCTTCTTCCCCTTCCTAGAGTCTTAAGGGTACATGCCCAGGTAGTAAAACAAAGGATGCATTTTTCCTCTACCCCAAGGGAAACTTGCTTGGTAAATAATCTCTTTTACTGTCTAGTAGGAAGAATGAGCATATGTGTCAGCAGTCTATAAAGCTCAGAGTCTCCTAAAATTTGGTTAGGCAACGTATTGTCTTATTTGAGTTGCCCTGTGGAGACTGGAACATGAAAAAGCTGTATTAAAATACTATTCTGGCTCCTGTTTGTGCTGTGAGTAAGAAATGGCCTATGTCTCTGGCCCAAGGATACAGTGTCTTCTGTCAATGTGAATATATAAAAAGATGGCAGGCTAACTCATTAGCTCTCAAGTAGGGTAAAGTCAGTCATTTCCCAGTTTCTGATCTAGTTCTTGGAAATTTAGATTCTGTATTATTTTGAGACTTCATCTAGGCCCAGCGATTTTGTGGATGATTGTGGAAAGGAATACTGAATGATGAGCTGCACGGTGCTGTTATCCAAGGATGTAAACATTTTGTAGAGAAATAATTATACATATTTTCCTAAATCATTAGTAAAAACTGGCATAGAGATACGATAAACAATTAATACAGATATTCATGTGTGCATTTGCATTCAGATATGTGATCAGCCTATGAATGAAATTCTGTTTCAAACTATGTTCATTTACTAATATGTTTGTTGTAGGTTAATTCAAGGGCAGATAGTCCACGAATTTTATGTATATATATACATGCATATATAATCTCTATTTTTTTCTTCAATAGTTCTGGTTGTGTTTCTATGAGGCTGATTTCTCTCATATTTATAAGTCCTCAAAAATGTGATCACAGGAATGTTAGCATTCTCATTCTCACTTTTTATCGGGTCTGGCAGGAAGTAAAGAAACAAGTACGTAAGACAGGGGGTTTTTGACTGAAATTGCTTAGAAAGGTTACCCACTGAGTAGTCTTCCTTAATTCTGACATAATTCACAAAATAAATTAGAAAAGAGCAATGTATCAACTGGAAGCAGGTGTTATTTTAAAACCAGATTGGTTATTATAACTGTCAAAATGCACTTAACTGGTGGCTTGATTCAAAAGGACCACCTGTATTAAAAGCAACTGCTGGTTTCACAAAATCCAATATTCTATTATGCGATCTCCTCCGATTATATGCCACCATCTCTTTCTAAATAAATTTTCACACATTTCTGTGTAATATGTAAAATCGAATCTTTTTTCTTTTTCCCTGTTCATACGCTCCCTCTCCCTTCCTTTACATGGTCCTGAATTACCTGTTCCTCTAATTACAAAGAGCTTTTCTATTTAACTTCCTTCATTGACTTTATCTCTGTTTTATGCAAAATACCAATGTAAATGCTTTCCTGTTGTTATTTATTGTAATAATATACCTTTTCATGGCCATGTTTTAGACATCTATATACTAAGCATTAATCACTAATGTTAAGTCTCAAGTGACCATACAAGCTGATCTTCAATTTAAATGACAATCAGAATGTCTACACTTGACTGACACAAGAAATTTTAGTGTGATTTAATTTTTCATGCCTAGAAATAAGGCATAAACACTTATAATTGACATATAGTAAGAATCAGTTAGTTATTCATCACCAATACTAACATACTATTTGTTGAATGTACACATTATTAACTCTAGTAAAAATCAGATTATAAAGACAGCTTTATATATTAGAAATATCTCTTAGAGAATATATTTGTGTAAATAAAATATAATAGAGACATAATTACTCCATACAGTGGTGAAATGACTAGATTTTGAACACCATTTTCATTTGTTATGCTCTTTATGCTTGGCAAAAGCAAATTCTCTGATTATCCAGATGGTTTCTAACATTTCACATGAGATGAACAGTGAATGAAAAAGCAAAAATAATGTCTGTTACACTGTAGTCCTGGATCTTTGAGCTCATGAGATTATTTTGAAGCATCTCAACTGAGTAAGCAGAATTAAACATTGATTGCTAGAGTACGATTTCTCATTACACTTTTGCTATACTTTTCATGTCAATAATAGTGCTTTTCATTCTATAGCTGATTATAATTACAGACATAATGTCAGATGGTTACAGGAAACAAATGAAGGAAGAAAAGACATATGTATTATTTATATTTGAACTCCCCATGGCTATAGAAAACTATGTTGCTTCAAACTGATAACCTGTTATACTAAGTTGTATTGACAGAGATCAAAACATGATTCCATGTTATCACCCAGGAACAAATTCCATATTCTATATAAAGCTGTCATATTAAAATATTAGTTAACACAATGCTTCTCCATTATTAATTTAAATATCTAATTATATTAAAAATATAATTCTCTTTCTTGGAAAAATAAGATATGTAATTTGTATTTACTTAATGGAATTTCTATTATGTTTCATTTTCAAAGCTGTTATGAAATGTTCAATTTATTACTGAAACTTAAGCTTGGCTAAGACTGATTCGAAATGATAACTTGTTGTGTTCACTGGAATACTTAACAACTCTTGTATTTCCTGAGGCATATGCTCACATGCATATGTGTAGGAACAGCATGGGGAGGTGGGGAGATATTGACAGTATGGCTAGTTAGTATTTCTTGTCATGTTTTCTGTGTTTCTGCATGCAGTGGATTTTGGAAATGATTTATAAAACATGTGCACAATTGCTTAGTGTTGAAATTACCTCTTCAAAAATTCATTCTGGCTTGTTTGCTCTTACTGACAGAATTTGTGGGTTCAGGATTTTTATTCAAAAGAAAGTAAATATCAGTCACTTGTTTTTGTTATCTTTTCAATATTTAAAAATAGGTCTATTGCTGTTGAATTTGATCTTTAGAGTAATTCTTTGTAGTTACTAAAAATATCCCTATTCTTATAAGTAAAACAATGTGTGGTAGTTGGAGTTAGTGATATTTTTTAACATATTTTTAAATTAAAAAGTAAATTTCAAGTTTCTGGTTAATTGAGGAATCATAGGGAGAAACCCAATATTTCCTGGTAAAAGAAATATTTCTTGAGTTTCTCTCTGGGAAAGAAAGATATCTTCTAATGACTTCCATTGATTTTCTCAATGGCTTATTTTTGCTCTATGCATGCTATTTGACTACATTAATGCTATAATTTTATACTATATTAAGATATCATTTTACTGTTTAACCTGCAATAAGTAAGTCAACAAACAGGTATAAATATTAATATATTTATTTGCAATTCACCCGAGGAGAAGTCATGTCCTTGAGACCAGGAAATGTATCTGGGAAGGAAGGTCTAGATGTGATGTTCGCAGAAAACCATTCTCCTTTGTTCCTGACAAAAAAGGTCAAGTTATCTAGAAGATATGTAATACAGGCTAGATGTTAGAGTGGCAATTTACATCAGAAGAAAGGTGAAAATATAGGAAAAATATGCACATGAAATGTATTGGAATAGTTGGGCTAGCACACTGGGGGATTGGCTGAAGTTGACTTGTATACATATGGGAGAGACAGACATTACAATCCAGAAAATAATTAGATATGTCAACATAACATATTTGTATTTTTCAGACTCTACTTTAGAGTTCAATTTTACTCTGTATTTATTCATTCAATTATTAAACAAATATTTATTCAGTCCTTACACGCAAGACTCTAATCTAGAAACTATTAATGCATCAATAAACAAAATAGACAAAACTTGCTTTTATGGATCTTTTCTCCTTATGATTGTATTCTAAACTTTTGCCAACTCTTTCAGTTGTGTTAGTTGAATTAGAAGAGTTTCTTTCTTTCCACATTTGGAAGAGAAAGTGGAGTGATAATCATGGATATAAACCAAGTAAGAGAAGGGATAGCTGGGGAGAATTTGCCAGCTACTTTTTTTTTTCCTGCTTAGCTGAGTTTCAATTTCCCAGTTAAAAACCTTAGAAATTCTAGATATTGCTTAATAATGCAGATTTCTTTTAATCTCCTGGAGATGGTTTGGTTTCTAATTGGCTGATATAAATGCTATGTTACACAGAGTAACCATAGTGGAGCTCTGTATATAGTCATCTATAAATATTTACATGGTCTTGTTACTCTTGATTACCCACATATGTTTTCAATGATTATTCCATGATTATTCTACATGATATGATGGTGTATTTGACTTCTATTGCTGTGTAACAAATAACCACAAACAGCTGCTTAAACAACATCCATGTATTAGCTCACAGTTTTGTCAGTTCAAATAAGTCCAGGATTCACTGGATTCACTCTTCTCACAAGGCTAAAACCAAGTCATTAGCAAGGCTGCACACTCAGCTACAAACTCACTTAGAGCTCAGGGACTCCCAAACTTATTGATATTGGCAAAATTCATTTTCCTTTGGTTTTTGACCTTAGGCCCCCATTTTCTTGCCTGTTGTCAGCCAGTGGCTGCTCTTAGCAATGAAAGACCTCCCACATTTCTTGCCACATGACTTTTTCATTCCTAAAAGCAGCATAGACAATTTTCATGCCAAATTCCTCTTTGAAGTAGAATGTCTTTCACCAGAAATATGTCTGCCATTTTTAAGGGTTCACTTGGTCAGGTCCATGTAGGGTAATCTCCCTTCTTAAAAGTCGACTATGCCATATAATGTAATCTAGTCATGGAGTGGCTATGTTGTATTCATAATTATTGAAGAAGACTATACAGGGTGTGTATATCAGGGGCAGGAATCCACCTTGGAATTCTGCTCAATGTCAGGATCTGTAATTATGCTAGAAGGTGAAACTCGTCTGTACTCTCATAAAGTGCATTTGGATCAAGATATGTAATTTATTTCTTGTGTTTTATACATAATCTTTTTACGATCATACATATACAAGAAGGGATACATTCTTGCTTTTGAGAAACTATCATTTTAATGTAAATATTTTATTTCAGTGGGATTTTTTAATACCACCCTTTTATTTGGGTAGAATTTAGAATTCCACCATTTCTCTTGTATTTCATTGCCAAATTTCAAGTCATAATTAGATATTATGTGCATATTTCACTAAAAATCCCAAATAAACACCTAATAAACTGAGATAGAGAATTGTTAAAAAAATGACTTTCCTGATGTCACCAACTTAATTAGTGGAGACAAAAAGAATTGAACCAAAGGGTCCCGAATCACAGTTTCATATTTTTAATACTAGATACTAAGTGAAATGTTTTTATTTTTGCTAATTAGTAACAAATTTTGAAACATTAGAAATGTTTGACATTAATTCTAAACTTGTTAAAAATCAATATAATAATGTTCTAATTCTCTTTAGAGATGAAAAATATAAGCAGGTCCATAAACCTAAATGTAATCTAGGATTACATGCTTTCTAAGATTAGGATATCATTTTGAAAGTTATTTATAAGTACACACTTGGATAATCTGATCAATAATTCACTAAAAGGACTGTGTATTTAAAAAAAATCTAAATCTTGAATATGTATATCTGAATCATAAACCATATTATTGAGGTTTATATTTAATTTGGAGGTTTGAGGTTAATTTATAATCCTAAACAAACTCATTCATTTTATTTTCAATAAGTATATCTTTAGAA
Organism: Pteropus alecto; assembly: GCF_000325575.1. Lineage (NCBI taxonomy): Eukaryota > Metazoa > Chordata > Mammalia > Chiroptera > Pteropodidae > Pteropus > Pteropus alecto. The sequence goes on from NW_006434839.1 coordinate 17,053,575, forward strand.
CTTGGTATCTGCCAAACATGTACTTGGTTATTGTGGAGGGGGAGGGAAAGAACAAGAAAGAAAAGCAAAGAATACTGGTTAGGTGAAGAACTGAAGAGACTGTGGAAAGGAAAGAAAGAAATTAATTAAAAAAGGAATTAAGACAAACAATGAGAACACCAGCATTGAAGAAATGAGAAGAGAAAGAGAGAAAGAACTGTCTAAATGACTGGTAGAATGCAAATAAATAAACTTCCATTTTTTGACTCAGCCATTCTTTAGCATCAACATATTATGTTGAGGTGACAAGATGTCTGGGTCTTCAGCATCATATCTGTATATAAGACAGATGAAAGGAGAAGACGAAAGGGCAGACGGATGGATGCTGACACTTGAGTAACCATGCAATCCCATTTCTCTTGCATCCCATTGGCAAAAAAGAATGATAAATTATCACTCATAACTGTAAGGTAAACTGATAGCTGTTAGCTGGCACACTGCCATCTCTTCCTCAGCACCTCCAAAATCAAGACTTTGTAAGTAAGGAATAAAGAGTAAGAAAAGAAGATAATGACTAGTAAAACACTGATCTCTGACCCACAAGAGTGTAGATGAAAATATTTGGAAAATGTTGACATAAGGAAGGAAAATTCCTGTTTAAAGGCCTTCACTTATTCCATTTCCCAGCAAGATCCAATGCTGAGGCTCAGAGGAGAGCTGGCAAGATAGAAGTTGAAGACTGGAGAAAAGTTGTTACCAAGGACAGTGAAGAAGGCTTGTCTACCACTTACAAGGAACACTTAAGATCATGAATCTTAAGTGACTCTAACAATAATTGTTAAATGTTTTTCTAGTGCTTAGCAACTTAGGTGTTAACAAAAAAGTCAACCATTTTTTCCTCAGTGGTTTCCAACCTAGGACTGGTATTAGGGAATTAAACTATTGAGGAAATAATGATTTAAATGAGGTACCATGGAAAGTAAGCAAAGTAACAGAGGCGAGAAACGCCCAATAGTTACAAGAAGAAGAGATGAGTCATGTAGTTTTCAAATAATAATAAAAAGAATTATATGGTGAATAGTCAAGTTGTGAGAACTGTAAGGATAGATAGGTAAAGACAAATTTTAAAATACATTTTTTAATTTCGGCAGGGTACTAATTTCAGTATTAATATGAGTTAGAAAGACATAATGTTGATAAACAACTCAAGATCTGAGGTCTTGCATACTGAAGAGGCCAACAATCTAAGACCTTGGGTTATTGGATGAATCACAGATCTTGACTGCTAATGTATGCAGGATAATTACACTAACATATTTGGAAGAGAAGAGGCACATTATAAGCCAGTGCCAAAATCAACAATAACTGAAAGAAAATAAATAGAAGTGCCCTGAAAATATACAGACTAGGACTTGTGTTCAAACATTGATGTCAATGAAAAATGGAAGAATTATCAGCTTCCATTTGGGATAGCAAGGTTCCAGCCAAGTCCAATTCAGTGAATTTATTGGGAAATGTAAAAATGTCTGTTAATCTCAGAATAGTTTCTAAAGAAGATATAAAAAATGAATGAAAAAAAAAAAGGAGTTGGATGATATCCTAAAAAATGTAGATAGCAACAAAATAACAGTCCTGGTAAGAAAGAAGCTGAGGAGCCAGGAATGCAAGATACTGACCAACATCACTGCAAGCTGGGAAGACATTTCTGTCGGGTACAATTTTCTGTGTACAAGAGAATTTGAACTAAGATGCTGGAAATGTGAGTGCAGAATCAAGGGTAAAGCCATTGGTGTGAAGATGACAAAATCTGTTGATAACTTTTGAAGCTGGGCTATGGATACAGGTTAGTTCATTATTCTATTTTGCTAACTATTACAGGGGGAGAGAATAAGCTTGTAAAGAACACTGTAATCCAGATTCTTTCCATGCCTATGGGACTTCAATATATTCAAAGTGTGTTATGAGGATTTTATAACATTATATATTAAAATTATATATTGTTTGACTTCCAATAATGATGGTGCCATTTGTTTGCACTAACAACTCACACAAAAAAATCATGAAATAATGTGAAAAATGTTAAATTGCAAATATTTAAAGGCATTATAGAGTAACTAAAAGCAGATGAAAAGGAGAGGCTAAAAAAATACAAAAATGCTAACAACGATTGTTAGTGAAGATGTGGAACAAATGGAATTTTTATACAATCCTGGTGAGATTGCAAAATTATACAATCTTTTTGATAAAAAATATATATCTGGCAGTTTCTTATACAGTATAATATACACTTATTCTTTGATACAGCAATTTCATTTTTAATTCTATATCCAAGAAAAATTTAAAAATGTGTGTTAAAATATGTTTTTAATAATATTCATAGCAACTTTATTCACAGTATTCTAAAACAGAAAAGCAAATGTCTATTATCGGCATAATAGATAAATTAATTGTGATATATTCACATAATAGCATGGCAGCAATAAAATAGAATAAACTATTCATACACATATTTCAGGTATGTGTATAATTATATTAATAATAGTAATAATAATAATTGAATGGAAGTGTACATTTATAGATTGCAAAAAATGGAAAAAATGTTGATAATTATTAGAACTGTAATTATGGGTACAGAGAAGATTATTATATTAACCTTTTACCTGTGAATGTTTAAAATTTTCATAAAAAAATAAAACAACCTTCGCTGATATTAGTAAATAGATTTGCTTTGCATTTCATATTCTTAGAAAAAGAGAGCCCCAAATAGAAAACTGTGTATTGAATTTAATTGTATTAAAGAGTTTTAAAAATTATATATGATTTGGTGGAAATCCTTATTCTAATTTGGTGTGCCCATGAATCAAGTAATTGTAAATATCCAGGCATTCATTTTAAGCAAAGATTTGGATTTGAGAAAATAAGTCAGTTACATAGATTTGAAATATAAAGTTTCATATTAAGACTTCCAGAGATAAGGAGACACAAAAATAAGAATTGTATAGTAATAGAAGGCTAACAAGCTGCACACACGATGTTGAAGCAGGTTTTATTTTGAGATCTGGAATAACTGAAATCACAGGTAAACAAAGAAATAGAAAAAAAGATAAATGCAAAAGAAGAAACACAAGTTAGGGAAGAAAAAGTCTTCAAAAGAGAGATAAACAATGGGTTAAAAAAAGCTGCAAATACTGCAAAAAAGTAAATACAATATCAGAACATTCGATTTTCCTACTGTGAAATGATTATCATTAAAATCGAACTTCAGTGAAATTTAGGGGGCAGAAGTCAGATTCCAAAAGATTTAAGCAAGTAAAAGGTTTAACCTTCTGAGTTTTGGTGGCAACCGAAAAGAGTGAAATATATTATATGTAATGTAATATAATATATAAATATATTGTGAAATTTATTTTGTGAAAATGAGCAGTAATAAGTAAGAATTTATTTACTGATTTTGTTTTCAATCTTAACAAAACAACATTGAAATAATTACTAATTATTTTAAGTCACCGCCAATCACTTCAAAGACAATGAGAAAGACAATGAGTATGATTTGTTTGCTTATTTGTTTATTTAAGCTTTGAAAGAGTCTCAGTAGCTCAAAAAAGTAGCAGCATTGACATTTCCAGTGACCAAATTTTCAGTAAATGAAACAAACTGTCTTAGAAGAGAACTAAAGAATTAAAGAACAAACAACAAAAAACCCTCTAAAAAAGTAGTTTTAAAAATGTTTTTACTTTATTTTAGTATAAAAAGTTGGCCATTATTTAAAAAATATAAAAAATATGATATGAAATTGACCATTATTTAAAAACAAACAATGAACATCTATTACACAATCATATTTATCTGGATAATTTTTTAAAAATTATTTAAAACACTTATTTGTTTTTAAATACATATGATAACAATATTCATTATTCACGTAAGGATGACACACACATTATTAATTGATTTTGACAGAGACACTGACACATTTTAGTTAGGAAGGGATAATCTTTTCAATATATCGCTGGAAGTACTGAGTATTTAGCATAGGCACAACTTTCTTAGGATAACAAAGCAATACTCATAAAACAAAAAAATTTAATAAAATAATCTACATAAAATTAGAAACATTTGTACAGTAAAAGACAATATTCAGAAAGTAAACATGCAAGACATTCTTGGAGAAATTATTTACAACATATTTGCAAAAGAAGCATTTGTAGGTTATGTAAAAATGAAACAAAATTAGAAAGATAAAAACTATTAAAATATGCATAATACTTAAACAGACACTGATAAAGGTAGACATATGGATGATCAGTAAGTCCATGAAAATATGTTCAACATTGAGTTCCAGATTCAAGTTCAAAATGTAAAGAGTTTGAAGGCTGTCATTCCCATCCTTACAACAAATCTGGAGTGATAGGTGCATACAGAGAGTCACAGCTGAGATCTGCTTACCTAGAGCAAATGCCACTAGAGCCATAAAGTAAATGGTAACTTTAATAAACTACTGGAGGCACAGTGTGGGCTGTTCAACAGTTAGAAACAATTAGGGTGCCTATTTTTAGGGAAATACAACTTCATGAATTACAACAGGATCTCATGTTAAGAAGCTAAGGAAAAAATTCTTTTGTTTCTGGCAGGGGAAGTGGAAAACTGACCATTTTTAAATATGCCCGGAGTATACTCCATAGTAAAGACTTCCTTGGCAGTGGAAAAGACTTTGCCAGAACTTTTTTTCAATCTGATAGGATGGAAATTATTTAACTCTACCTTCTCAAGCCTACCTGTTTCATCGAAAGGGAGGGGAAATGCTGAGAAACATTAACTGTAACAGATCAGGAACACAGGCTCACTGAAAGATAGAGACTTAATCACAAAATTATAAAACACCTTCCCTCCGTCTACATGTTAGCGCACATCAACAGAACTCCAGTATAGTAACGACGGATTACTGTGGAAAGATACTCAAGGCCCAGGATACATTTAAGAAGGGGTTTTCCTAGCTCGATTAAGGTAAAGTTTCACATTAAAGGCTTATTTATTTCAGTTCCTATTTTTGGTATATCATGTCTGACTTAAAAAATTGTGCCGTGCTAAAAAACAATGAGAAACACCATCTGAAGACAGGATAAGGGCATATCATGCTAATACCAATCAAAAGAAAGCTAGAGTTGGCATGTTAACTTAAGACAAAGCAGCCTTCAGAACAAGAAAGATTATCAGTGATAAAGAAGGATATTACATATTGATAAAGGGATCACATCTCAAAAAAGAAAACAATCCATAATATTTTTGCACCTAGTGACAATTCATCAAAATGTGAGGCAAAACCTTATAGATTTGCAAAGAAGAATAGATAAATTTGTTTTTATATTCATCAACAGATGAATAGATAAAGAAAATGCAGTATATGCATACAATAGAATATTATTCAGCTTAAATAAAAAGAAAATCCTGCCATTTATAATAGCATAGGTGAACCTAGAGGACTTCATGCTAAGTGAAATAAGCCAGTCACAGAAAGACAAATACTGCCTGATTGTACTTGCGTAACATATCTAAAGTAGTCAAACTCACAGAAGCAGAGAATAGAATGGTGGTTGTCAGGTACTATAGGAAGAAGGAAAAGAAAAATCATTTTTCTTGTTTATTATCCCAAGCTTTATTGAGGTATGATTGACAAGTAAAAATTGTATATATTTAGGTTTTACAACATGATGTATTTTTTAAGATGTACAACAATTTAATGATTTGATGTATGTATACGATTGATTATCACAATCAGGTTAATACATCCATCACCTCACATAAGTTATCTTTTTTTTTAATGGTGAGAACACTTACAATTTCAAGCAAAATTCAAGTATATAATACAGTATTATTAACTATAACCACCAGGTTCTACTCAAGAACTCATTTATCTCATAACTATAAGTTTGTACTCTTTGACCAACATTTTCCCATTTCCTCCACCTCCTAGCTCCTGGAAACAATTTGGTTCTTTGAAGTTGACTTTTTAAATTCCACATATAAATGGGATCATACAGTATTTATTATTCTGTATTTGGCTTATTTCATTTAGCCCAATGCCCTCAAGTTCCATCCATGTTGTCCCACATGGCAGGATTTCCCTCTTTTTCTTGGGTGAATAATATTCCATTCTATATATATTATATATATGCCACATTGTATTTATTTTATTTTTAATATTTTTAATTCCTTTTTAATTTCTATTTTTAAATTACAGTTGATATTCAATATTATATTAGTTTCAGGTGTATAGAATAGTAGTTGGACATTTCTATAACTTAGAAAGTGATCCCCTTCAATAAGCCTAGTACCCACCTGGCACCATACATAGTTATTATAATATCACTAACTACATTTCTTATGCTACTTTACTATTTTGTAACTGCCAATTTAGACTTCTTAATCTCAGCCCCACAACTCCCCTCCCATGGCAACCATCAATTTGTTCTCTGTGTCTATGAGTCTGTTTATGTTTTGTTTGTTCATTTATTTTGTCTTTTAGATTTCACATATAAGTGAGAGCATATGGTATTTGTTTTTTTCTGTCTGATTTATTTCACTTAGCATAATACTTTTCATGTCTATCATGTTGTTGCAAATGGGAAGATTTTTTTTTTTTTTTTTTTTATGGCCAAGTAACATGTATGTACCACTTCTTTTTTATCCAGTCATCTATTGGTGGACATTTAGGTTCCATATCTTAGCTATCAGAACTAATGCTACAATGAAGAAAACATAGGCAGAAAACCCTTTTGCTCTTAGTAATATATATTTTTTCTTTTGGATATATCTCATCAGATAAGAGAAACAAACAAACAAAATAACCAAATGGGACTACATCAAACTAAAAAGTTTTTCACAGCACAGGCTAGAAGATGATATTCACCAATGATGCATCTGATGAGGGGTTAATAATCAAAAGTCATGAAGAACTCATACAACTCAACACCAAAAACATGAATAATATAATTGAAAAAAATGAGCAGAGGACCTGAATAGATATTTCTCCAAAGAGGACATACAGATGGCCAATAGACAAATGGGAAGATGCTCAATATCACTAATCAAGAGAGACATACAAATTAAAACCACAATGAAACATCACCTCATATCTGTTAGAATGGTTATCATCAATAAATCAAAAACAGGGTTGGTGAGAATGTGGAGAAAAGGGAAGTCTCATGTACTGTTGATAGGAATGCAAATTGGTGCAGTCGCTGTGGAAAATGGTATAAAGATTCTTCAAAAAATTAAAAATTTTGACCTAGCAATTATGACCCAGCAATTCCAATTCTGGGTATTTATCTGAAGAAATCCAAAACATGAATTTGAAAATATATATACATCCTTATACTATATATTTTTTCTATCTATTCATCCTTCAATAGAAACATAAGTTGTTTCCATATCTTGGCTATTTCAATTTGCATGAAGTTTCCGTTATGCAAGATAAGTAAGTTCTAGAAATCTTTTATACAATCTAGTCCTATAGTTAACAAAATGGTGTTGTGCACTTTAAAATATGGTAAGATGATAGATCTCATGTTAAGTGCTCTCCTGATTAAAAAAAAAAAAATGCCACAAAGAACATGAAGAAATTTTGGAGATGGTAAATATGTTTAGTACCTTGATTATGGTATGACAATAGTACGCATATGTCCAAATTCATTAAGATTTATACATTAAAATGTGCAATTTTTTGTATATCAATTATATCTCAATAAACCTTTAAAACGCTCAGCAAAATATGAAAAGATGAGAACTTCCTCAACTAAATAAAAAACATCTATGAAAAACAAACAACTAACATCAAACTTAAACTTGAGGAACTGGAAAATTTCCACCTATATGGTAGAGAGGGATTGAGACAAGAATGTTTTCTTACCATTTCTGTTCAACATGGCATTAAAAGTCTTTGCTAGAGCTTAAGACAAAAAAATGAAACAAATTTATAGAAATTGGAAAAGGAGACATAAGATGGTCTTACTTCACAATTTGTATGACTTTCTATGTAAAATATGTGAAAGATTAGACAAAATTCTTCTGCAACTAATACTGGTTATGGCATGGTTTCAGAATACAAGATTAATATCCAAAAAGTCAATTGCTATCTTATAAACTAGCAGTAAAATTTGGAATTAGAACTTAAAAACATAACAGTACTTACAATAGTACCAAAAAGTACATACTTAGGTATAACCCTAATAACATATATACAAGAATTATTTGAACAAATTAAAAATAATATTAAAAGAAATTTTGTTAAAAATCAGATTATTTGGAGATATATTCCATGTTCATTGATTGAAAGTCTCAATATTGTTAAGTTATCAATTTTTCTCAACTTGATCTGTAGATTCAACACAACCCAAATGAAAATATTAGCAAGCTACCTTTTGAATATTGAGGAACTGCTTCTATATTTATATGGAAAGGTAAAAGACTCAAAATATCTTTTACAATACTGAAGAAGAACCAAGTTGGAGGACAGACTCTACACAACTTTAAGATTTATTATAAATTTAAAATAACTAAGACACTGTAGTATTGGCAAAAATATAGACACATAGCTCAACAGAAAAGAATATCGAGCCTGGAAATAGACTATGCAAAAATAGTCAACTGATCTCTGATAAAAAAAACAAGAACCATTTAATAAAAAAAAACAATCTTTAAAAAAAAAATAGAATAATTGAATGTCTAAAAAAGAAAAAAAAGTATAAATACACACTTACATTTTTCATAAAAGAGAATAAAATGAACTATTGACTTATATATAAATTTAGTATTATAAAACATCTAGTAAAAAAACAAAAGACAAATCTATGTGACCGTGAATTTCGTGATAACTTTTTTAGGTAACAAGAGCTAAAATATGATCCATAAAAGAAAAAAAAATTGATACGTTAGACTTGAGTAAAATGTTAACAATCTACTTTGTGAAAGACTCTTTTAAGTGTCTAAAAAGACATGACAAAATGAGAGAAAATATTTGTAAAACATATCTGATTAAGAAATTATATCCAAAATATAGACAGGATTCTTAAACTCAACAATAAAATAAATAACCCAATTAAAAAATGGGCAAAAGAGCTGAGCAGATACTTCACAAAAGAAGATACAAAAAGGACAATTATATAAAAATGACCAATATTTGGATGGCCAACATTTAATTGGAAATTAAGATAATGATAAGTTACTACAAATATTTATAAGAATAGCTAAAATAAATTAAACAAATAAATTCCCTGAAAATTTAAAATACTGGCAAGGATGCTGAGCGACAGAACTCCCATTCACTGCCAATAAAAATGCAGATGGATACAGGAGCCTAATTAGAATAATTTGGCAGTTTCTTATAAAACTAAACATCGTCCTAGCATACAATCCAACAATCATACTCCTAGGTATTTTTCAACTTATTTGAAAACTTGTTTACACAAAAACCTGCACATGAGTGTATATATATACACATATATAGTATATACTTATATACTATATACTTATATACTTATATACTTATATACTATATATATGTGTGTGTGTGTGTGTGTGTGTGTGTGTATAGATGAATTGATAAATAATTTGTGTTATACCACACAAAAGAATATCACTCAGTGATTAAAAAGATATAAGCTTATCAAGTCATGGAAAGTCATGTAGAAATATGAAATGCATATTATTAAGTGAAAGAAGCCAGTATGAAAATATATGATTCTAATGCTATACAATTCTGGAAAAATAAAAGCTACAGAGACAGTAAAATAACCAGTGATTGCCAGGGTGTTAGGAGAAGGGTAAATAGATGAAGCATAGAATTATTTTCAGAAGAGTAAAATTATTCTCTATAATATAATAGTGGGCACATTTGCCCAAACCCATGAAACTTTACTACACAGAGAGTAAACTTTAATGTGTGCAAAATTAAGGATAGAGTAATTTAGGAGGTTAGAAGTTTCCAGGACTGAATGCAGACTATGTCAAGAGAATCAGAAAATGACAATAAGATAGGGATCTTAGAACAGAAAAGGGATGCTAGGTAAAAACTAAGAAATTATGAATAATGCATGAACTTAACAATAATGGACCAATATTCATTTGTTAATTGTAAAAAATACTATTAATGTAAGATAATAGAAGAAACTGGGTGCAAAGTATAAGGGCACTCTATACTATTCTCACAATTTTTCTGTAAATATAAAAATTTTTTAAATAAAGTGCTTATTAAAAAATATGTTCAGAGCTTCTGTTCAAGATGGTGGAGTACATAAACATTGTGCTGCCTCCTCTCGCAACCACATCAAACTTAGAGCTAAACTACAGAACAGCCTTAATTGGAAATCACCTGAAGTCTACAACTGAGGACACACAGAAGAGGCCACCTTGAGACTGGTAGATGGGGAAGAGACACAGAACAAGCTGATCCCATACCCATTTAGGGTGATTGAGAATTGAGAGGTATATTTTGGTTGTGGAGGTATCCCTGGAGGAGTGAGGGAACTCGACTCCACAATAGATTCCTTAGCATAGGATTCCAGTGCCAGGAAGCAAAGCCCCCAGAACTTTTGGCTGTGAAAACTAGCTGAGATTGTGGTTGAAAGAGACAGAGTGTGGCTGGAGTCACAGACATTTCTCTTAAGAGGCTTACATGAGGACTTACTCAGTGATGGACTCATTCGCTCTGAGCTCCAGCTCTGGGCCAGCAGAATGAAAGTCACCAGAAAAGTATGGTGGAAAACTAATTTTCTGGCTTTGAGGCGAGGGCTAGAGGGGCAGTTTTCTCCAAGACAGAAGTGCTGGTGGAGGCTACTGTTTCTTTAGTGAGCCCTCCCCCAATGCAGAATGTAGATTCAGGAACTGCCATATCTGAACTTCCCTCAACTTTGCTAACATTAGATGCCCTGCCCTGGTGAGTCTCTGAAACCCCACCCCACCCAACATGTGGGCTCACTCAAGATGTTTTAAGTGGCTTTTTTGTACAAATAGACTATCTTGGCTCATGCTGTGGAATGTCCTAAAGTCTCTCAAAGATTAAACAAACAAACAAGAAGTGTCTGGCCTCGCCATGCTCCCTACCTCTTGTTGAGCAACCCGAAGCCCAACACTAGCAGCAGTCAGCCTCAGTTCACAGCTTGGCTTCTTGAGGCACCTCCAAGCACAATATGGTTGACAGCCATCTGCAGATTGCTTGGTGACTCTTGTCAGGTGGCCCTAGGCATGGCACAGGCTGTGGCTGAACTTGGCCTGTGGTGGGTCACCCCACCGGGAGGCCCTGGGGTCAGCACACTCAGTGACCAGCTTGGACCAAACGGAATTACCCAGGGTTGTATCTGAGGACAACACACCCAAAGTGCATACTGGCCAGGAACCTCTGGGACAACATCAAGCATATCAACATTCACATCAGAAGAGTTCCAGAAGGAGCAGAGAGAGAAAGAACAAGAAATTGAAAACCTGTTTCAAGGAATACTGATGGGAAAATGGCAGAGAGACATCCTCGAATCTCTCCCCTTGAAACAACAACCGAACATCTAAAACTCAACAAAAAAACACCCAAACTGCAAACCAGCACATCTGAGCATGGGATCTGCGCATAAGAGCTACCACAGCTCAGAAGCCCAGGTGTCCAGCGGTGAACTGAGAGAAATAAAGAAGCTGCCTCTCGCAGCTGCTGGAGCTCCCTGTAGGAGGAGGAGGAGGGGAGAAGGTACGGCGACCTCCCTGAACTTTCCTGCCTGGGAGTGCTGTGAGCTCCACGCAGCCAGCAGCAGGGCCCAGTCATCAGGGCAGAAGGCAGAGAAACAGGGATGGCAGAGAAACAACAAATTGACTTTTACCAGCCACAGTTGCAAACCTGAGGCTGAGCTGCAGCCCCCAACACTTAAACCAGAGGAACCCTCCCCCCATGCCTTCCTAGAAGGAATAGCACGAAGTCCTAGGGGAATCTGAGCAAACACTACCAAAACTGTCGCTAACAGACAGAAACTGAGACTGAGGGTAGTGAGCACGATTAACCATCAAAAAGAAAAAAAAAAGATATTGTTAAGACTTTACTTAAAGCAGTGATCCAAAAGGCTTAGATGCCACCTACTGGAAACCAAAAGAGAAACACCTTCTTTGCAACAAGCTAGGGACCATTATATAATAAATCTTTCTAGAAAAAAATCAGAATACAGTTCTATTAATGACCAGGCAGAGAAATAGTCCATTAAACACCATGAACAACCAAGGTGACAAGGCATCTCAGAAAGAAAGAGAAAAATCTCCAAAAAATAAGCTTACAGACATAGAAATATGCAACTTAAATGACAGAGAATTCAAAATGGTACTTCTGAAAAAACTCAATGAGATCCCAAATGAAGTATATCAACAATTTCAAGAATTGAAAAAACAACCAGTTGAGCAGAATGAGTTCTTTAGCATGGAGATTGAAACCTTCAGAAAGAACCGAATAGACCTTCTGGAGATCAAGAACACACTGCAAGAGTTAAACAAAATGAAATAACAAGCTTGGGAAATAGAGCCGACCAAATGGAGGAAAGGATCAGTAATATTGAAGATAGAAATCTAGAAATAAATCAGAAGGAAGAAGAGAGAAACCAAAAAATGAAAAATAATAAAAGAGAAATACAGGAACTGTCTGATACTATCAGGAAAGGAAACATAAGAATAATGGACATTAACGAAGGTGAGAAAAAGGAACAGGGATTAGAAAGGGATTAATATTTTCAGATAAATGGTTGACAAGAATTTCCCAAATCTAAGGGATGAGCTAGAGCTTGGAATTCAAGAAGTCAACAGAACATCCAATTATCTCAATCCAAAAGGCCTTTTTGGATTAAAATGATCAAAAATCAATGACAAAGACAGAATTCTCAGGGCAGCTAGGGGAAAAAAGACGGAAACTTATAAAAGAAAACCCATTAGATTATCGTCAAACTTCTCAGTGCAAAATTTACAAGCCAGAAAGCAGTGGAATCAAATATTCAAAGTATTAAATGAAAAGAACTACCAGCCTAGAATAATGTATCCAGCTAAGCTCTTCTTTAGATATGAAGTAGAAATAAAGACCTTTCCAGACATACAAAAATTGAAGAAATTCTCCACTATATGGACTATACTACAGGAAATACTGACAGGGGTCAGCTCACCTAAAACAAAATGACAAAAAATAAATAAATAAATAAAAATTAACATAATTAGGAATAAGGTAACTAGCAGGCTGATAGAAGCAGAGGAGTGCAACCTTTACTAGGAATAGGGCATTATAAGCTTAAAAATAAGCATTATAAGCTTAAAAATAAGAAGAGATTTGCTATAGCAAGATAGTAATGAACGTTCAGCATACATAGGGACAAATTGAGACGATAATGACTGAAAAGGGGAGGATTCAAAGATCCAAATTCACGAAGGGAAATGGAGATAAGGCATGCACAGAAGAAAAGGGATGACTGTATATATATAACTATCCATTACATAGTTGTAATGGTAACCACATACCAAAGATTCAGAACAGAAGTATATAACATAGAACAAGAAGAACCAGAGGGAAAAAACACAAAAGCCAACCAAAATAAAGAAAACAGAAACATAAGAACAAGGAAGCAATGGAAACACCGAGCTACCAGAAAGCAAAAACTAAAATGTTTCTAGGAAGACCTCATATCTCAATAATCACCCTAAATATAAATGGACTGAACTCACTAATAAAAAGGCACAGAGTTGCAGATTGGATCAAAAAAAAAAACAAAACCCAATCATATGCAGCCTCCAGGAGACACATCTCAGCTCCAAAGAAAAATATAGACTCAAAATGAAAGGGTGGAAAATGATATTTCAACCAAATGGCATTCAGAGAAAAGCAGGAGTAGCAGTACTTGTATCAGAAGAAATACACTTCAAAATAAAAAAGTTAAAGAAAATTACTGAGGGACATTTCACAATGATAAAGGGAATCATGCACCAAGAAATAATAACACTTATTAATGTCTATGCTCCCAATCAGGGAGCCCCACAATACATAAAGCAATTACTAACAGAACTAAAGGGAGAAACAAAACAAAACACAGAGTACAGGACCTAAATAACCCACTGACGGATATGGACAGATCATCTAAACAGAAAATCAATAAGGAAATAACATGCGTAAATGACACATTAGACCAACTGGACATAATTGACATTTACAGAGCCTTCCATCCCAAAACAGCTGTTTACACATTCTTCTCTAGTGCATGTGGAACATTCTCAAGGACTGACCACATACTGGGACACAGAGATAGCCTCAACGAAATAAGAGAGTTGAAATCATACCAACCATATTTTTTGATCATAATGCTTTGAAACTAGAGATCAACCGAAAAATGAAATCAAGAAGAACCACAAATATATGGAGATTAAACAACATGCTACTGAAAAATAATTGGGCCAGAGAAGAAATACAAAGAGGGATCGAGAAATATCATAGAAATGAATGATAATGATAGTACAACATATCAAAAATTTGGGACGTGGCAAAAGCAGTCATAAGAGGAAAGTTCATATCATTATAGACCTACCTCCAAGAATAAGAACAAGCCCAAATAAACAACCTAATTCATCATCTTAAAAAACTAGAAAAGGAAAAACAACTGAAGCCTAAAGTAGCAGAAGGAAAGAAATCATCAAAATTAGGGCAGAAATAAATGAAATTGAAAACAAACAAACAAAAATAGAAAAAATAAATGCAACGAAGAGTTAATTCTTTGAGAAGTTTTATAAAATTGACAGATAAGCAAAATCAGGGATGAAAGAGGGAAAATTATGACAGACACTGCAGAAATAAGAGGCATCATACAAGAATACTATAAAAAAGTAGATAACACCAATTTTAATAATCTATAAGACATGAACTAGTACTTAGAAAGATACAACCTTCCTAGACTGAATCAAAAAGAACTTCAAAATCTAAAAAGACCAATCAACAGTATGGAAATTGAAACAATCAACCTACCAAAATGTAAAAGTCCAGGACCAGATGGCTTCACCAGTGAATTCTACCAAATATTCAAAGAAGATTTAATTCCTATTCTCTTCATAGTCTTCCAAAAAATTGAAGAGGAGACAATACTTCCCAACTCATTTTTTTGAGGCCAATATTACTCTGATACCAAAACCTGGTAAAGATAACACACAAAAAAGAAAACTACACACCAATATCTCTCATGAACCCAGATGCAAAAATCCTAAAGAAGGTACTAGCTAACCGAATACAGCAACATACTAAAAAGATTATACACCACAATCAAGTGGGCTTCATCCCAGAGGCACAGGAATGGTTCAACATATGCAAATCGATTAATGTGATACACCAAATAAACAAATGAAAAAATAAGAATCATATGATCATATCAATAGATGCAGAAAAGCCTCTAAGAAGATACAGCACCCATTTATGATCAAAACACTTAACAAAATTGGTATAGAAGGAAAGTACCTTAACATAATAAAGGCTATATATGACAAACCCTCAGCTAACATTATAGTTAATGCTGAAAAACTAAAAACCTTCCAAGATCAGAATTAGGGCAAGGCTGCCCACTATCGCAACT
Organism: Pteropus alecto; assembly: GCF_000325575.1. Classification (NCBI taxonomy): domain Eukaryota; kingdom Metazoa; phylum Chordata; class Mammalia; order Chiroptera; family Pteropodidae; genus Pteropus; species Pteropus alecto. The sequence continues at coordinate 17,069,165 of NW_006434839.1, forward strand.
GTTATTCAATATAACATTGGATGTCCTAGCAAGTGCTGTTAGACAAAAGAAAGACATAAAAGATATCCAAATAGGAAACGAAGAAATCAAACTGTCACTATTTGTGGATGACATGATTCTCTATATAGAAAATCCTGAAGACTCCACAAGAACACTACTAGAAACAATAAGCAAATACAGTAAAACTTTTGGATACAAAGTCAATGTCCAAAAATCCATAGCATTCCTAAACTCTAAAAAAGAATTGTTAGAAAAAGAAGTGGAAATACTAATTCCTTTTCCAATTGCAACAAAAAGAATAAAGCACCTAGGAATAAATTTAATGAAACATGTGAAGGACCTATATAATGAAAACTATAAGACCCTGTTAAAAGAAATCGAAGAAGGTATAAAGAAATGGAAAGACATTCCATGTTCTTGGATTGGAAGAACAACATAGTTAAAATGACCTCATTATCTAAAGCATTATACAGATTTAATGCAATCTCCATCAAAATCCCATCAGCATTTTTTAAAGAAATGGAATAAAAAATCATTAGATTTGTATGGAACCACAAAAGCCCTCGTGTTGCCAAAGCCACCTGAGAAAAAAGAATGAGACTAGAGGCGTCACTCTGCCTGACTTCAAATTATACTACAAAGTGACAATAATCAAAACAGCATGGTATTGGCAGAAAAGCAGACACAAGGACCAGTGGAACAGAATCGAGGGTCAGAAGTAAACTTATATTTATATGGGCAAACAATTTTCAACAAAAAAACAAAAACATACAGTAGAGAAAAGAAAGCCTCTTCAATAAATGGTGCTGGGAAAACTGGAAAGCCACTGGCAAAAGAATGAAACTAGACTCTTGTTTATCACCACACAACCAAATTAACTCAAAATGGATTAAGGGCCTGAATATAAGACCGGAAACTATAAAATGCATAGAAGAAAACATAGAAACTAAACTCAAGGACCTTGGACTTAAAGATCGCTGCATTCTATCAGATATGGTAGGAGTATCATTATGCTTCTCTGTTTGCTATTTCTGGGCATAATGTATTTCTTTATCATAAGTCTTAAAACACTTTGTAAATATAATTCTTCTTTTGGTAGCCCAGCAACAAAACCTTATTCCAGTTTGGAATTACTTTTCAAATCTTCACAAAAACTAAAAAAAAAAAAAAAAAAAACAAATGATCCAATCAAAAAATGGGCATAGGACCTGAACAGACACTTCTCCCTAGAGGACATACAAATGGCCAACAAATGTTTGAAAAGATGCTCAACATCGTTAGCTATTAGGGAAACGCAAATCAGAACCACAATGAGATACCATCTCACACCTGTTAGAATAGCTATAATCAACAGGACAAGTAATAATAAATGCTGGAGAAGATGCAAAGAAATAGGAACCCTCATACACTGGTGATGACACTGTAAATTGGTACGTCCACTTGGAAAACAGTATGGAAGTTTCTCAAAAAACTAAGAATGGATCTTCCATAGGATCCAGAAATCCCTCTACTGGGTATTTATCGCAAAGACTTGAAAAGTTATATCTGAAAAGATACTTGCATACCGATGTTCATAGCAGCATTATTTATGGTGGCCAGGACATGAAAGCAACCGAAGCGCCCTATGATAGATGATTGGCTAAAGAAGCTGTGGTACATATATACAATGGAACATTACTCAGCCATAAGAAGAGATGAAATATTGCCATTTGCAACATGATAGACCTTGAAATAATCATACAAAGTGAAATAAACCAAACAGAAAAAGTTGAAAACCACTTGAGATCGCTTATATATGGGATATAAACCTAAAACCACAAATGAAGAAGACAAACGAACGGAGACTCATGGACATGGACAGTGGTTACCAGAGGGGAGGGAGGAGGTGTGAGGGGGTATGGAGGGGAGAAAAAAATTTTAATAATTTCTTCAATTAAAACAAACAAACAAACAAATTTTAAAAAATGTAAACAAATGTAAAAAAATATTAAAAATAAAAAGAAATAATGATGGAAAATTTTCCTAACTTGGTTAAGAAATAGACATACAAGTCCAGGAAACACAGTGCCCAATAAGATGAATGAAAAGAGACCCATGCCAAGACACCATCACAATTAAAATGACAAAAGATTAAAGATAAAGATTCTTAAAAATAGCAAGATAAAAGCATCTAGTTACCTACAAGTGAGCTTCCATAAGACTGTCAGCTGATTTCTCCACAGAAACTTTGGAGGCCAGAAGAGATTGGCACAAAATACTCAGTTATGAAAAGCAGGGACCTAAACCAAGATTACTCTATCACTTAGAATCAAGACAGATAAAGAGCTTTTAAGACAGGAAAGCCTAAAGAATTCATCATCATGAAGCCAGTATTACAGGAAATGTTGGAGGAATGTTTTTAAGAAGGAGAAGGAAAAAAAGATAAAAAATAAGAATAATAAAATGGCGATAACTACATATCTATCAACAATATTTTAAATGTAAATGAATTAAATGCTCCAACCACAAGACAGGGTGGCTGAATGGATAAGAAAACAAGACCCTTGTATGTGTTGCCTACAAGAGACTCACTTCAGATCAAAAGACACAAAGATTTAAAGTAAAAGGATGAAAAAAGATCTTTCATTAAAATAAAAACAAACAAACAAACAAATAAAACTAGGATAGCAATACTTATACCAGACAAAATAGACTTTAAAACAAAGGTTGTAACAAGAGACAAAGAAGGAACTAGTAATCCCACTTCTGGGTATTTTTCCAAACAAACCCAAAGCACTACTTTAAAGGGACATGAGAATCCACTTGTTTGTTTCATCATTATATGTAATAGCCAAGATATGGAAGAAAACTGAGTGTTCTTTCTTTATGGCTGAAAAATATCCCATTGTATATATGTACCACCTCTTCTGTGTTCATTGTACATATATACAATGGGATATTTTTTTTATGGCTGAAAAATATCCCATTGTATATATGTACCACCTCTGAACACAGAAGAGGTGGTACATATCCCATTGTATATATGTACCACCTGTGAACACAGAAGAGGTGGTACATATATACAATGGGATATTTTTCAGCCATAAAAAAAGAATGAAATCTTGCCATCTGCAACAACATGGATGGACCTAGACGGTATTGTGCTGAGTGTAGCAAGTCAGACAGAGAAAGATAAATGCCATATGATTTCGCTTACATGCGGAATCTAAAAACAAAATAAACAAACAAAGCAGAAACAAAGTCATACATACAGAGAACATTTTGATGGTTGCCAGATGGGAGGGGGGTTGAAGGAGTGAGTAAAAAAAGGAGAAGAAATTAAGAAGCACAAATTGCTAGCTACAAAATAGTCATGTGGATTTAAAGTATAGAACAAGGAATATAGTCAATATTATAATAACTATGTATAGTGTCAGGGGGTACTAGATTTATCTGGGTGATCACTTTGTAAGTTATATAAATGTCTAATCACCATGTTGTGCACCCGAAACTATGTAATATTGTATGCCAACTGTAATTAAAAACTAAAAAAAATTATTTAACAAAATATGCTCAATATCATTAGTCTTCTAGGAAATGAAAATTAAAAATATTAGAATGGCTAAAATTTAAAAGCCTTACCATATTAAATGATAACCAGTATGTAGGGCAAACTGAGTGCACGTTTATTTTTTATTGCAGTATGAAACTTGGAATTACTTTGGAAAACAGTTTGGCAATCTTATAGTTAAAAGTTCACTTATCATGTGACCTATCAAATTTACTCCTAAGCATTTGTCCCCAAGAAATGGCATTGTCATGAAAAGCCTTACGCACAAGTTTTTAAGCTTCTTTAAAATTCAAAATGGCCCTAAATTGGAAATAATGAACATTCATATTCATATAAACCAAAAGTATAAACAAATCTGTGTAATATTCATAAAAAGTAACACTAAGAAAAAAAGAAACAAAGTATTGGTAACAACACAAATGAATGTTACAAACTATTGCAGAGGGAAATACCAAAATAGGGCCGTAGTAATATATTCTGCATGCCTCTATTTACTTGAAATTTTACAAGTGGAAAAATTATTCTATAATGATAGAAATAAGGTTATTTGTTGTCTCAGGCTGACTGTGATTAGGTAAAGGGTATTGACTTACTAAGGGCCCAAGGGAGCTTTCTGAGGAGATAGAGATATTCTTATATTGATTGGGTTGGCAGTTATATGGGTTTGTACATTTGTCAAAGTCATGAACTTATCCGTTTGAAATGTGTGCATTAAAAGAATCAATTTACAATAAAGTTCATTTTAAAAAATTGGAGTAAGTGAAAAAAATACTATCACCTGAGTTTCATGTATTTTGACATCTTTATTACTTTCATCCTACAACTTTTATGGAATAATTCTTTTATATTACAATGGCATATTGATATTATTTCAAATTTATTCAAGTTATCATTTGTTTCCTTTGCATACCAAATATTTTATAGCAAAATATACATATATATTCAGGCATTCAAAACATGTCGAAGAATGAGAAGAGATACTAAAAACTCTGTTTGATATATTACATACATGACAGTACACCTAGGGCGAGAGATTATATAATCATTAAATGACTTTTTTTTCAGTAAGAGTAATGTATTTGGTTTGATAAACAGCTGCAGAATAGATTGAAATTAAACATTCTCTAATCTACCTCCACAATCCTGACTTGAATTCATGTTTGTCATGTTTGGTTACTGTAGGGCATGTGTTTGGAGACTAAGAATTCTTATCTGTTAATAAAATAACTTTATGTCATTAAAAGTCTATCTAAGCACCTCAATCTGTTTCACCTGAAATTTAAACCCTAAGTTTTTTCAGAGCCTAGAAAGCTGAAGCTTTTGAAGTTAAAAATGTAAGCATCAACTTACAGGTTTATTATTTTTTTAAAATAGGTGGTTTAAAATGGCATCAAACTGACATAATTTAATACCAAATCTCTTAATATTGCACAGTATTTATTATATAACAAAAAATATGTGTTAAAAAAAATGGAGGAGAAGAAAGAAATAAAGACAACACCTAAAATTTTATTTTCTTTGAGTAGCTGAGAAATTATGCAATTTAGTAAGATGGTTTTACAGATGAAAGGAAGATTTCAGAAGAAGGTTGAAGAAATTTATATTTGTCAAATTGATACATTTGTTTTAGAGTTGTAGGAATTGCAGTCCCAAGAGATTGAGAATATTCCTGAGGTTATCCAATTATTCACTGAATATTTTGAGATTAAAAGAAAAATTTGTTTGTTGCTCTTTCAGCTCTATTCTCAATGGGCATATGCAAACACAATAATTACTACATCCTATCCCAGAGATTCTGATTCAGTACTTTGGGACGAAGTTCAAAAATATGCTTTTAAAATAGAATAGAAAAAAATATTGGCAATTTTGTGTGCTCACCAGGTTTAGAATGACTGCATTGTACTATGTAAAATCATCCAACATATTGGTCTTTAAGTATCTCTTAAAATATATATATTTAATATTAAACTTTATTTTCGTTCTGTATGGAAATTTGGATCTCACCCATTTTGGGCTCTTTTTTTCCATTTAAATAACATCCTAAAATGATTTAAAGATTAATGTAAAATCAGAAACATGACTTTTCTGTTTTATCAAACCATATTCAATTTTCATAGTTATACTATCATTTACAAATAGAAAAACATTTTTTAAGAAGAATTAAATAAAAAAACCTGGTCTAAAATATTCTCTTATTTTGCCCTGAAAATAAGGGTAAGAGAATATTAGCAAAAAGCTGAATATCTCTTGTAGAACAAAGGAGAAATTGGAAATATAACATTTGACTTTAAAAATAAAAAAAATTCTGGTGATAAAAATAAATTAATTTAATCAAGAATCTGATTTTCTTTTAGTCAGAAATCTTTTAATTGCAGAAAAACAAGTTCGATTAAGTTGCTTCATCTAAAAAGTGAAAAAAGATAAAATAGATCTCAGGAATTTGAAAAAAGGTTGCAAGATGAATGTAGCCAAGTCCTGTATTATGCGAACAGCAGTGGGACCTGATAGGTTAAAATTTCTGCCTCCCTAGGCAAATGTAATCAATCGGCATCTCTCCCTTTCCTGCTTCTTTCCATACTAATCTGCTTTATACTTCTTTCTTGCCTGTCTGTACGAGTTTCTTAATTTTCTCATCCTGTGAATGGTTCACTGTGAACTCCCAACCCCAATGCAACATTACAAATGTTGCTTTACATGTGCCATCATCGAAAGCCTAACTAGATTTTTGGAGTACTACTCAATTAGTGGAACACTGTATGTAAAAGAAATAAAGTTAATATTTCCTCACAATAAAGGACATAGCCTTTGGTATTAGTCAGCTTGGGAGGCCATTACAAAATACCATAGACGGAGTGGCTTAAAGAACAGAAATTTATTCTTGCACAGTTTTGGATGTTAGAAGACAAAGATAAAGGTCTCACTAAATCAGTTCCTGATGGCTCTCTTCCTGGCTTACAAACAACAGCCTTCTTACTATGTCCTCATATGGCCTTTCCTTGGTTATTGTGTTTGGAGAGAGAGAGAAAGAATGAGCCAGTGATGAGCTCTGGTGTCTCTTATAAGGACACTAATCCTCGTGACTCCATTTAACCTTAATTACTTCCTTAGAGGCCCTATTTCCAAATACAGCTATCCAGGGTGTTAGTGTTTCTATACATGAATTTTAAGAGGACATAAATATTTAGTCCATAATACCATCTTATGTCAAAATGCTAGAGGCAGAGAAAGGGGAGGTTAAGTCAATCTGATTTGTAGATGAACAAAGTTTTGATTCTGTTGACAGTTTAGATTAGCTTCATCAATGGCTTCTGATATTTTGGGTATAGGATTGGAACTTCTCCTTCAGTATGATTCGGAATCTTAGCTCTGCAAAAGCTCCAGTATTGTCTTTACGCTTTACAACCCAAAGACCAACTTTTCAAATATGCTTTACAGCAAATTTGCTTTATAGATCACCTGCCAGACTCTTGGGAGACTGTACCAAAAGTCTCTGTGCTCTTCAGTCCTGCCTCCGGCACCTCAAGAGATGTCTTTACCCTGAGAGGAATGCCACTGCATTGGATTGGTTGAATGCCTAAGTGCTTTAGAAATATTTTTCACAGTAATTCTTCCCTGACCTCAGCTTTAATCAACTACTGCTTCGTATTTTTGAAGGCTTGGGATATTTTACAGGAATTTTTCATAGGTCTTTGGCCTGCTACTTTTTGGAAGGCCAACTGATTTGTATTTAGTGAAGGCCTGGAGCACTTTGGAAAGATTGATCTCATCTCTCTTGCCCTGCCCTAGCTATCAGGTTATTAATCCTGGGCATTCGGCAAAGTCCTGTGAGAAAGATTTGATGGGTGGATATTGACTTGCCATGTGGCTTGGACTACTTCCTTGAGATTCTCATCCATAATGCCAGCTCGCATGAAGACATTATGTGCTCATTGAAAGATTGAAAGTTTTCACCCCTTTTAAGAAAGATCCCTCCTTTCTTTACCAAACCCATCAGGGGAGTAAATAACCATTAGTCAGTCTCTTTCCTCCTATGAAGAGATGAGTTTTAAAATTATTTCATTAGTTATTCAAGCTGTTCTCATTGTTAGGTGGGCGACACTTTTCTTTGACATCTTTCTGCATTCTAACCAGAAATAGAAGTGGTTTGACTGACTTTGGCAGAATTAACAAATTATTTCTTCAATTCGTATGTCTTGAATAATCTTGAAATATAAATTAAAGAAAACTTTAAAAGAAACACTAATCGTCAAGATGGCAGAGTAGGTAAATGCTGTGCTTTTCTTCTCTCACAACTACATCAAAATTACAACTAAACTACTGAATAGCCATCATCGGGAGTCACTCAAAATCTAGCTGAACAGAAATCCTATAGCTGGGGACACACAGAAGAGGCCAACTCGAGACTGGTAGGTGGAGCAGAGACTGGAACAGGCTGGTCCCACACCCTCTTGTGGCAGTCGAGAATTGGGAGGGATATCTCGATTGCAGAGGTCCCACCTGAATGAGCAAGGGGTCCTGGCCCTACAATGAGCTCCCCAAACTCAAGGTTCTAGTGCTGGAAAGAGAAGGCCCTACAACTTCTGGTTGTTTAAACCAGCAGAGACTGTGGCTGAGTGAGACAAAAGTCCCCTAAAGTTGCAGGCATTCCTTTTAAGGAGCCAATAAGCAAACTTTCTCACTGATTGAATACACTCACTATGAGCTCCAGCACTGGGGCAGCTGCTCAAAAGGCACTGGGGACATACACGGAGGAATTGAATTGTCTGGCTTCAGGACAAGGGCTGGAGGGACAGCTTTCTCCCAGACAGAAGTGCTGGTAGAATCCATTGTTCCTTTGTTGAACTCTCCCTCATCTGTCACGGAGAACCAGGTGGCCACCATACCTGAGTCTTCATCTACCTGGTTAACACCAGTTGTCCTGCCCTGGTGATTCCCTGAGGCCCCATCCCGCCCAACTTGCAGGCCCACCCAAGTACCTCCCAGTGTCTTCCCTATTCAAACGGTTTCTTTTGGCTCATGTTGTGGACTTTCCTAAAATCTGTCAAAGATTTACAAATTCTAAATAAGCAGCTTCTGCCATTGGTGTGCCTCGGACACCTTGCTGAGCAGCCTCAAGCTTGGCACTAGCAGCAATAGGCTTTGGTTTTTGCTTGGCCTCTTAAAGCATACCCAAGCTCAATGTAGGTGGTAGCCATCTGGGGATTGCTTGGTGGCTCATGCCAGGTAGCCCAGGGCAGGGCATAGGCTGAGGGTAAATTTGGTCTGGGGACAGACCCGTCTCAGGGGCCCCTGCCTCTCATGCTCAGTGGCTGGAGCACCAGCTGAGGCAAAATGTGAGGACAACACACCCAAAGAGCAGACTGGGCAGGGACCAGAGCCCTGCTAAAGTGAATCCTGCTTCAGAGTGTCAGCCCTTGCATAGCAAATCTTCCACTGTAGTCACAGCCAGTCCTCATAACTAATCAGCCCAAGGGTCTGATTGACTTATGAAAGCAACCAAGTCTCAGTACAACAGGAGGGCACGTACAACCCATACGAAGGACACATATGGAACACCGGCTCACATGACCATGAAGACTGTATCACTGGACCCCACAGGGCACCTACTACAAAAGGCCACTCTACAAAGACTGAGAGACACAACAGTTCTACCTAATACATAGAAACAAACACAGGGAGGCAGCCAAAATGGGGAGACAAATAAAAACATGTTCCAAATGAAAGAACAGAACAAACTTCCAGAAAAAAAAAATTGAACGGAATGGAGACAAGTAATCTGCCAGATGCAGTATTTAAAACATTGGTTATAAGGATGCTCAATGAACTTAGGGGAAGACTATATGAACTCAGTGAGAATTTCAACAGGAGATAGAAAGCAAAAACGAAGATAGGAAACATAAAAAGGAACTAGTCAGAAATGAAGAATATAATAACTGAAATGAAGAATACCTTAGGAGGAATCAACTGTAGATTAGACGATCAAATCAGCGATTTAGAAGATAAGGTAACAGAAAACACTCAATTAGAACAACAAAAAGAAAACATCATCCAAAAAGCCGAGGATAGTTTAAAGGGCCTCTGGGACTACCTCAAGTGTACCAACATTCGCATCACAAAAGTACCAGAAGGAGAAGAGAGAGAGAGCAAGAAATTAAAAACCTATTTCAGGGAATAATGAAAAACTTCCCTAACCTGGCTTAGGAAATATATACACAAACCCAGGAAGTTCAGAGAGTTCCAACCAAATGAACCAAGAGAGGCCCACACCAAGATACATCATTATTAAAATGCCACAGGTTAAAGACAAAGAAAGAATGTTAAAAGCTGCAAGATAAAAACATTCAGTTAACTACAAGTGAGCTCTCATGAGACTGTCAGCTGATTTCTCCACAGAAAATTTGTAGGCCAGATGAGATTGGCACAAAATATTCAAAGTAATTGAAAGCAAGTACCTATAACTAAGGTTACTCTGCACAGCAAAGCTATTGGAGGACAGATAAAGAGCTTCCCAGACAAGAAAAAGCTAAAGGAGTTCATCACCACCAAGCCAGTATTACAGGAAATGTAGGAGGGATGAAGAAGGAAGGAAAGGGAGGAGGATGAGGAAGAACAGAAGAAGAAGAAGAAGAAGAAGAAGAAGAAGAAGCAGCATGGTAAATGTGTTCAAACAGCTGATTCTCACTGTTTTTAAATTCTAAGGTTCTTTCAACTTTCCTGTCTTCTTTCACAAAATGGAGGAAGG
>NW_006434839.1:17079561-17088704 GCF_000325575.1 Pteropus alecto
AGATTCAAAATATGAATAATAAAATGGCAATAACTACATATTTATTAATAATTACTTCAAACGAAAAAAGGATTAAATTCTCCAATTAAATGACCAGGAAGCTGGATGAATAAGAAAACAAGATCCTTATGTAAGCTGCCTACAGGAGACTCACTTCAGATCAAAAAACACACACAGACCGAAAGTAAATGGGTGGAAAAGGATGTTTCATGAAAATGGAAACAAACAAACAAAAATCTGGGATAGCAATTCTTATGCCAGACAACATAGACTTTAAAACAAAGGCTATAACAAAAAACAAAGAAGGACCCAGTAATCCCACTTCTGAGTATTTATCCAAAGAAACACAAAACTACTTTGAAGAGACATCCAAATCCATATATTCATTGCAGCATTATTTACAATAGCCAAGATATGGAGGCAACCTGGGTGTCCATCCATGAATGAATGGATAAAGAAGAGGTGATACATAAATATCACGGAATATTACTCAGCAATAAAAAATAAATAAACTTTTGTCATCTGTACTAACATGGACAGACATAGCGGGTATTGTGATGAATATAGTTAAGTCAGAGAAAGATGAATGCCATATGATATATGATTTCACTTACATGTGGTATCTAAAGAACAAAATAAACAAACAAACAGAAAAAAACTCATACATACAGAGAACATTTTGATGGTTGCCAGATGGGAGGGATTTGAGGAGTGAGTGAAAAATGGGAGGGGATTAAGAAGTTCAAATTGGTAGTTACAAAATAATTATGAGAACGTAAAGTACAGCATAAGGAATATAGTCAATACTATTGTAACAACTATGTATGGTGCCAGATGGGTACTAGATTTTTCTGGGTGTTCACTTCTTAAGTTATACACATATCAAATCACTATGTAGTACATCTAAAACAAATATAATGTTGAATGCTAACAATAATTGAAAAATACAAAAAATGTTAAAATTAAAAAAAAAGACAAAAAAATTATTATGCATTTCAAGAAAGCAAAGAAGAGCATTAAACTAAGAGCAGGCCCTTCTGAGCCCTTGGCCCCATGCAATTACACAGGTCTCACACCCATGAAGCTGACTCTGACTCAGATCATGTATGTTCTCAGAGCCTCCAGGTGTTCTTAGTTCTTCCAAACACCTAGATAATTACCATGAGGTGCTGAGAATTCCCTCATCCTGATTTAGCAGGATGATGTTAGGTTGCTAAAGTTCTGTAAGTAAAAGCTCTGCTCTTTCATTAAGCAGCTAAAGTCATGTTTTCTTGAGTCTCTTGGACCATCTCTGGATGGAGCGTTCCTGGTCAGAGCAAAGAGGAAGATTTTACTGTCTTCACAAAAGAGATCTCATTCCCTTAGCATTCTCAATACTTATGTGATTAAATTTGAATTAGAATGTTTTTCATATTGAGTAAAAGACAATGTTTTGATGATATTATTTCTTCACATAAAGCCTAAGTTATCTAATGAATGTTAAAAGAATGTAGAGGGTTGTCACTGTCACAATTTCATTACAATATAAGAAATACTAACAAATTCAAGTGCCTTATTACCCTATATGATCTACATCCAATTTAAAATATCATTATTATGTCAGAGAACTGCTTAAGGATGATAAAAGTGCTAATGTTTCTCCTGAATTAAAAAAAAAGTGAATATTTATTAGCAGAATACAAAGAATTGCACCTAAATAATTTTTGCAAATAAAGCAGTGTATTGATTTCACTACACTAATAAATATTGATCATTTTTGTTCATAAACTGATGTACAAAAAGTGTGCCTCTAAAAGTTGAAGAGATTGAAAATTATGCCCTTAATTGTGGACTATAATAGCAGCTAGAATGTGAGAACAGACATGGATAACGTAAGTGTGAACATAAAAAAAGTGGAATGATTCAAAGATACACTGGTTCAAAGAGGTCATCTTTTAATTGAACTGACAGCTGTCATAAATTCCATGACCTGATTTCATTTAAATGACAAATTGTTTACTTTTAAATAACTTATGCCCTATGCCATGCTTATATTCATTTTAAACTTAATTGGGAGGGAGCTGGATGTAAAATAAAATGTAAACTTTTAAATCAAGGTGAACAGGTGTCAAATAAATAATTGAAAAATAAGAAAATATAGTATTAGGCAACTTTCATGAAGCCATCTTTATTCTTGTAATAAAGCATTTATATAGCAAAACACACACACACACGCACACACAAAACCTTTGCTCTATGAACTTCTATCTGTATATATGAATGTAATCAAATTTAGCTTATATTTTTAAATAAAATAAAGATAAAACAAATTCATGAAATTTTCTTATAACTCATATTATAAGATTTTATTTTCATTTCCAAGTTTTAAAGAAAAACATATTTTATAAATTCAACTTTTCCTAATGCGTAGCAAAACATCTGGGTCAAGGCTGGATAGCTGGGGTAGAATTGGGACTATCAGAAATATGATATAATATATAATATGAGAGCTCGTCAAAAAAAACCTATACAATATTGTGAAACGTATGCCACCATATTACTAGCTATTTCGTACTTCATTCTACCTTTTATTCTTAGTTTCCTTGTTCTCTCCCAGATCTGATAATTCACCCTAAATCTGTGCTCTGCTATTGGATACATTTAAAACAAGTAGTTGGAGAACAAATTACTAGAAAATATTAACCAGCAGGTCCTGCATATTAGTAACATTCATTTCCCTACTTCTTCAAGAACCCTTATACTGTAAACCATCAATAACAAATATAACTGGAATTTAACATATTAGGAAATAGTAAAAACATGTTTAATTTAGCTTTTCAATCGCGAGCACTGTAAAACTTCTAGAGGTCATTAGTGGCATAATTACAATAAACACTATAGAAAGAGACACAAATTACTGATCATTGTTGACCAGGCCTAGACAAATTTAGGAAATCTGATTATTATAATGATATGAAATATTATGGGATTAGAAAAATGAAATTCATCCTTCCAAATAAACTCTTTAATAGAATATATTCAAGCCTATGTGAGAAGCACCTAAGTGAATAAGTAATATTTAATATAGAAATGACAGATACAAGTGAACAAAAGAAATAGTTAATATAGACTATATTTTTTATCAGAATATAGAGACTATGTATATTTATAAAATTTTTAAGGCACAATAAATATTATAAGAAACTTTTTTTTTGATGGGTATATGAAATAAGATGCCATTAAAATGCGTATCAGAAGAATCACTTTGCCTGAGGGTTTAGAGTAGATCTTCCTGAGAAAGTGACTTTTCATCACAACTTGAAAGGCATATTGGAGCTAGCCAAGTAAAGAGAGAGAAAGGCAAGAACATTAACAGATCAATAATCCTGGAAGGGATTTCATACTAAAAGATTTGTAGAAAACCAGTGCAATGGTGAAGAATAGAAAGAAATGAGGCTAAAAGGTGGTTTTCCCATAGCTAGGTGAATTTTTCCTGTCAGACACAGTGTCAGATACTATCCCAGCTTGGTCTTGAAGACTGTAAAATATCAATTGAGGTTATTTGAAGGGGAGGAAAAACTGTGTGTTTGTGTGTCTGTGTTTTTTTTTTAAATTAGTATGACCTAGCTGGCTTTCCTAAACCTATAACTTTCCAAGCCATCATGACCACTGCAATAATAAAATAAACTTTGGGAAGTGGGGAATGAGAGGTTATTGAATGAGGTCTGAAACCAATGCTTAGAGATTACAGTACCAGGAGGGATTAAGGGGCTGAAATCAGCACATGAAATAAGAACTTTGGATCTGAGAAGATAGGTTGAATACTGCATTAAAGTTAAGCAATAAGCAGAAATAAAGTCAGAAAAGAGAGTTAGTTGTAAGTTAGATGACTCACAACAAAATCACTGGTAAGTTTAGATGCAAGTAGAAACTAATTCTGACACTGCGGTCCATCCATCCTCTCTGCCACTTTGCTTTGGTATTGATCATTGTGAGCCAAGGAGCAAGGGAAAATGTCCATTAGGGGCCAACATGTCTATGAATCATACAAAATGCCTCCCTTAATTGAGAGAAATTAAGAATCAGCTTCCAAGTATATTACTAAGCCAAAATTAGTTTCTACATTTTTAATCACTTAGAATTTTTAAAGCAACACAATACAAGGATATCCAAAGAAAATATTCATTTAATCATTTAAATCTTTGTTTTTATTAAAAGGTAATGATGATTTTTATAATATATTATGTGTCCCAGGGATTTCTTAGAGATTGCATCACAACAGCTCTAGAGAACTGTAATTAAACAAAAATCTAAATGTAGAAAAAGAAAATTGGAGTTAGAAATTATATTCATGAAGATGATTTAAATCAGGATCAAATGACATTGATAATTAATCATTTTAGTAAATTGCTTTAGATAGATTGATATAGTTTGAATTAGTAATGATAAAGTGATTGTACACAACACAATAGCCTTAGTTCTTCCCTGTATATTGCCTTCTTTTTTTATATTCACAATTTTAGTTAAATAATTTTCTGGTGTGAATAATTTAATGCAGAATTAAATAAATACAATTTTTGAAATAATTTAAAGTTCAAAAGGAATCGAGAGGAAAGATTATCATTACATTCTGAATTTTTTTTTCTCATTTAAATGTTAAAGCAACACAATACAAGGATATCTAAAGAAAATATTCATTTGAAATTATTATTGATAGCATATTTTCGTGCTTTTTAAAATTTGTTAATGAAATAGAAATATGGTTTTCTTCTTTTAAGAAGATATTATGCATCTTCTATTCTGAGAAGATATGGATATTTTCCTATAAAGTATATAGAGCTCCTCAATCTATATGACCAATGTACCAGTATAAATGTGTACCTATATAGAGTATTTCTTTACGATTCTTCCTATGATGGTTAGTTTTATGTGTCAACTTGACTGAGCCATGTGGATGCTCAGATTTTCTTCCTGGGTCTCAAGCCTACCAGCCCCCAGACTGGAACTACCTCCATAATCATGTGAGCCAATTCTTTATAATGATCTCTCTCTCTCTCTCTCTTTCTCTCTCTCTCTCTCTGTCTCTCTGTCTCTCTGTCTCTCTCTCTCTCTCTTCTGATTTCTCTGGAGAACTCTAATATACTCTCAACTCCCTCAATTTTTTTTTTCATTATAACTATCAACTTTCTTCCCTTGATAGGATGTTCTTATATAACAAGAATCATTAACAGTGAAAATAATACGATGCAGGATACACTTCTTTTATGACTTCTTTATTCATCATTGCCTTTCTGTGTTTGAAAGGTGATATCTCATAGTTATAAAGAAAGAAGAGTCACCAAAAGGAATTCCAATTTTTGGGGGGTGGAGGAGAAAAAGTCGAAAATCACTTTATTTCTGAAAATTCCCATAATCCAATGGAGAAATACCAAGAGATGTTAAGCTTTCGATAGAAGCAAATCTCAATGACAATAAAGTACATATTCTTACTTGTATCTGCTCAGGATCATTTGCCAAGCAGAGGTAGTTTCTTGCTTTAAAACGACAAAGTGCAAACCTTTTTATCTCTTTGGAAAAACTATTTTCTTCCCACTGGATTTGGTCTTATCCTTTAATTCATCTCTTAGCCTAACAAATGATCCATATGATATATGATTCCTTACAACTTTGAATTATTAAGTCTAGACTGACACAATAGAGAAACTTTTTAAGAAAAGTTTGAGGTGAACTATGGAATAGTTCTCCGCCCACATTGCCTAAATACAGCTTTAACTGTTCCAATGGTTCTCAATCTTGCCTGCCCATTAGAATGAAAAAATGTAAAATAGAAAAAGGATATAGAATAGAGAGGCACTCCAAGATATACAAGGTATATTATTATATAATAGGAATGTCTGGAGGGGAACCTGAACATCAGAAATCGCTTCCAGCTCCCATGTATATTCTCACATATCAATGAAATTTAGAACTATTGGTCAAATTTAGCTTCAAGGAGCTAAAGAAAAATTTCCAAATAAAAACTACATAAAACCCAAGAGGAACATTGACATCACATTGGAAAAACATTATAAGTACAACTGATTAATATGCAAGGGGGAGAAGAAAGAATGGAAGAACATTTTTAAATACCAAATGCTACTTTTCCTATCATTCCAATAAATGAACATATGTTCCGGAGTGAGCGTGAGATAGAAGAAATGAATGCACTGTTCTTTCAGCAAGATTCAGTTCCCACAAACTTCTAAGTGGAAGTTTGTCAGAACACTGAGAGTGAATATTTAAATTAATATTTAAATACGTTTGCCTTGAGACATGGATTCTAAACTTTAGCCAACTGCCTTTCTGGTGCTCAGCCAATAAAGTAACAATCTGTCCCAGTAATGGAGGAAAAATAATTACATGAAACGTATTGTTTTTTTTTTTTTTTTCCAATAGGATGACTTTCTGAAGGATGCTGACTGCATGCAACCAGATGCTTTTAGTATCTAAACTAATCTAACATGATTATAAGATAAGACTCCATTGTTTTTCTCTAGGTAAGTCCATGTCATTTTTTCAGGCAGGGATTTTTATCACTTCTTATTTAGATTGAAAAGAGGCAATATATCCTTAATATACTGTATAAGCAAAACTCAGGGTAAGTGAGGTTACACTCATAATTCATTAGCCTTCTCATTTTCTTTATAGTAGAAATACATGCAAATTTAAAGCAGAAAATTAGTTATTATTGTATTTGTCAGTAGAATGTTACAATATTTTGGCCAAAACTGAAATATTTGGAGCAATTTTTAAGTCATATTATGAAACACAAATGGGTGTGATAATTTTAATATCACCAGTGGGTTAAGTTTAGATTGGTTAACTGATAGTTGATTGTAATTTGTATTAACTCAGAAATTTCTCCTTATCTATAACATTATATAAAAGTGTTATATTCCTAAATTAACCAAAGTATCACTTTTTTTCTTTAATGTCTCACCAAAAGTATTCTTAAGTGTTGACAAAAAAAAGGTTTTTTCACTCTTGTCACCAATCTGTCATGTTTTCATATCACCACTGATTGTACTGACTAAGTACCACTTACTGTGCTTGGTCTCATTGTTAATTGTAGGCTTTAAGTTAATCGTAGGCTTAAATACCAAATGCTGCTTTTCCTACCATTCCAGTTCAAGTCTGGTTCATTGCAGTAGTGATTTTATTTCTGATATACAAATAAAATATATAGGGTATTCAAAATCTACTTTTCATAACTTATACCATCACAACTATTAGTGTGAGATGGGGAAGACTACTAAGACTCAAACTCTCATAGAGATCTAGTTACTTCTCCAGATAAGCAATTTACAACAGCCGAAATGTAGGCAAAGGTGAGGAAAATCTAAAATAACTAGTGGAGGAGGAAGAGTTGATTATCATTTACTTATTTAATACCATTTGCAATACCTACAGTTAGGGTTCTACTGAATCTTTTGTTTTATGGTTTTTCAGAGATTGGATGGCCATGATCTTCCTTGGGAGTCTAAAATGTATCAAGCTTAATAGAAGTCATATAAAAATCTCACTGATTCAAGAGATAAAACTAAAGGTGGAAAAGAAAAAAAGACATTCGGTTGTCAAATAAGTGTGTGTTTGAAAATTTCCCTAAATGTAGCAAGTAATTCTTAAGTATAAAATGCCATCTTGTGTTGTACACATGGAAATCCCCATGTAAAGTGCTATCAAGTTCTGAAAAGTAACCCAGGGCCTGTGCTTCTTAGAGGTCTGAGATGGTAATACTTTTTTCTCCAATTCCAATAAGATTATGTTATCTTCAGGAAAGAATACAGTATGTAAAATAATGCAAATAAAAGAAACAATAGTATCCATACATTTATAATACCTAAATATAGTTTTAACATTTTAAAATCGTTATTATAATATGCATGAAAGACATGCAATTCATCCAGTAAAATGTAATTTGTGTATAAGAGGAGATAATTTTTTAAATATCAAATGTCTATCTGCATGTGTATGTATGTATTTGCGTATTTAGATGTCTGTATGTCATTATTTAATAACAAATAGTTTTCAGCTGCAGAAGACATGGATTTGTTACAGAACCCACGAGTTTGTGCTGCAATTCTCATATTAGGACTTGTCATTCTCCACACAGTATTCTTATTCACCACAGGCTATTCTAGAATCAATGAATCTGTTATCGTATGGCCCAAGTAGCGAATGCTCTTGTGCTTCAGCCTGGCCTTGCAGCAGTACCCTCTCTTGTTCTGGGTCCCACTTAAAATTTTGAGTCTTCTGAGTCACCTAATAAATTGTCAAAGAAATGCTCCCTTTAGTAGTCTATGATACACTCATAATACCTCCATACCACAATACACTGTGCCTACTTCTTTGATGTTGAAAATCTATGGTGCTACAACTTGCATATTATCTCAGAGGTGATGTCAAATGTTGACACAGACCAATAAACTATAAAAAGACTTTACTGATATGGCAAGCCCCTAAACATTCATGGGATTTAATGTTCCATATTCTGTTATACAAGCGTCTTCTTAGGGCATTGAAGTGTACATAACCCTTCCTTGTTCACCATATCCAATTAGTACAAGGTCATCAATATTGTAAATCCACTTAATGTTCTACAGAGTATTACAGAAACCAGGATTCTCAGAGACTATTTTGTTTTAGAGGTTAACAAAAATAACATAGCCTGGAGATAAGTAAGTAAATGAGAAGTAATGCATTTCTCATGTAAATATAGACTGCTTTAAATCCTCCTATTGACTGATGGGGATTGGGAATAATTATTTTGCCAGTTCAATAAACTTATGCCAAATATTTAAAATATATAAAGATAACATAGTACTACATAAGCTGAAGTTGGGACAGCTTCAGGTTAAGTTGATGATATGTTAATAGCTTATATTCATACTCCATATCCCACCCCTCTCTTTCCCCCAGGGGTCAATGGCTACAGATTACATTGGTGCAAAGTCAGAATAATAATAATAATAATAATAATAATAATAATAATAATAATAAACCTTACGTGGGATAATTGGGAATAATGTATATATACTATAGATTAATATATTATATGTTACAACTATAGAATATTATATATTATAACTATAGAATATTATACATAGTATAAAGAATAATATATA
>NW_006434839.1:17088829-17129079 GCF_000325575.1 Pteropus alecto
ATAGAATTAGTATGCTAAATATATAGCTGCAGAATGTTGCAAGTCTTACCATGTCCTTGATAAGAATAAAGTATTAAAGTAGTCACATCTAATTTTATTTATCTAATAACGAAAGCGTAATTAATCTCTTTCTAGCCCAGAAATTCTCAATCTCAGCAATATCATCTAGATAATTTTTTGCTGTGGAGAGCTATCCTGTAGATTGCCAAGGTTCACAGCAGAAGTCTGGAACTCTACTCACTAGATACTTGTAGCTCTATTTCAGTTGTGACACATGTACTACCTTGCCATAAACATACAGAGTTTTATTATTTATGAATCTCCAAATTTTGCCCTTCTTTAGACAAGTCCCTTCTCAATATTTCCAGTTTATTAGCCAGTTAGTCTCTATTTTAGCTTTTGCTACTTTCGTTTGTGTTTTTGTCATTTCACATTAAAAAAACCCTCACATTTATGGTGATCGTTCATACAATATCAGAACTTTATAAACTAGGGTAGTATTTAAGAAATTGACAGAAAAAGATGTCGATGAAGAACACTGGAAAAAAGTACTCTATACAAAAGGTCAAACCTAAATGTCAAGGGGGAAAATTCTCAATTTTAAGGGAGAAGAGGCTGAAAGTGTCAGAAAACAAACCAATGATAATGAGGTGAATAAAAATAATAGTCACCATCTTCATAGAGAACCACGCAAGTGAAGAAGTGAGCCCTTCTCTCAACTGAGACTGCTACTCCATACAACATCTTTTACAGCCTTTGGAGGACCGAGCTAAAGCTATAGTCAGACTCTTGGCTCATACAAATTGTAAAATAATAAATATGTGTTTTGATTTGCTAATTTTGTGGTAATATTATTACATAGCTATAGATAACTGATACATATTTGGTATAGCACAGATATAATATCCTAAGGCTTAGAGAGATTGAAATAATCTCAATAATTTACCTATAAGACCTGCTCACCTACCCAACAGTGGCCAGAGAACACACCTTTCACCATAGCAGTAATGGGAGGCCCAGCATTCCTGAAAGACTCTATGGTGCCTCTTCAATGTAGGTCAGAAATTACAGGAGGAAATTCTACCACTGAATTGAAGTATCTTAACATAAAGGGAAAGATGGGGCCGTGGAGTGACAGGGGCTAAGTGAAGGAACTTAAATCGCCAAAGATAAGACAAGGTTATCACAAGTGCCTGGTTACTGTGATGAACAGCACAATTAAAAGAGTGTTCTGGTTTGTACAAATAGAATAGTTCTAGGTTCAATAAACAGAAGTTTGACTTGATTCCCCAAAACAGGAGTCACAGTCCCTCAACTAATCCCCAGACTTGAGTCTGATTGTATATCCAGATACTAATGAATAAAATGTAAGTTTAGTCCCATTGAGGAAAGATTCTGCTACAATGCCAAACATTATTACTTTGAATCTTTCTTACAGCCTTTCTCAGAGACACCTGTGGACATTTACCAGTATCAGATGTGCATCAGATGTTTGAGTAATGTCCCAAAATCATGATCATGGTGATCATGATAAAATCATGGTTATAATCAAGACTCTGACTTTTAGTTAACACATATTCTTAGAAACCAAATCATCGCTATAGTTCAACATTCAGAGTAGGAATTTAGGAGGTTAGGAAATCAAGTCTAATTTTAGTTCAAGTCTATCTTATTGTGGGCTTAATGGGTTTCCAAACCTACCTTGAGCTTACTTTTCCAGTTCTGGAACACATTTTTAGAATAGACATACTTAGCATCTAGCAGAATCAGCACATACATGTATTCATTATCTAGTAGTAATATTGCCACAAACTTAATGGCTTAAAACAATTTCAAGTTTATTGTCTTACAGTTTTTGTGTCTGGAATCTAGGCATGGCTTAGCAGGGTTCTCTGCAAGACTGCGATCACAGATTCATCAGGGCTGGGTTCTCGTCAGAAGCTCTACTAGAGAAGGATCCCTTCCAAGCTCACATTGTTTTTGACAGCATTCATTTCCAAGAGGGACCCAGACTGAGGACCTTGTTTTCTTATTAGATATCGACTGGAAGCTGCCCTCAGTTCCTTGCCATGTGGCCTTCAGCAGCATATAACATGGAAACTTGCTTCATCAAGGAAGTGAATGAAACATTAAGAGTTTAAGCCCTAGCATCAAGATCTTGGATCCATTCCTTTTGATTTTCAACTCAAAAGGTGATCTTTACATATAGATAAATTATAGGTAGAATTTATATTGAAGAAGAGATAGAAGAACATTTTAAGCAGCCTAGAATGGGTGGCGGTTTGGAGAAACTGTAAACATTGTGGAAATTAAATCACTGGCTTGTCAAAGAACAAGTTACTGTGGGAAACAAGTAACTTACTACTAACTAGACAAAAATATGATTGGTTAAATATGTTAGTGCTTGGCTCTAGAAGGTCTTATATGCCTGTATAATCAATTTGCAGTTTGTCCCACAGTTATTGTGGATCTAGTATCTTTGATCAGAGAATAATATGAAATAATGAATAAATACGACTATTATAGTTAATAAATCATGGGTAGATACAGTAATAATCACTATTGTCATATATATGTGCTTGGGTTTCTTACTGAGTGCTTTTGAGTCAGCTATAGATTCAAATCATTCTTGTAAATTGTTTCTGACTTTTCAGTGTGTTAATATGTCCCCCCAAATACAACTTCAAAGCAAATTGATTACAAGTATATGGAGTTCTATTTGTGAATAGGTTCGTAATTTCTCCTTTTAATGGACTGTTTATATTATTGAAATTGAGATAATTGATTCCTTTAACTTCAATACCAATCACAAATGTAATTTAATGGAAAATTGCTCTTATCAATTTATTCTGAAAAGCACACTGGGAAGCTGTTCAACAGTCACAGATTAAATAGAATGAGATATATATTTTTGTCATGACTTCAAACTATTGTACCTGACATGTCTGCTAAATAGTGCCAATATGCTTGTATTTAAAAATTAAGAAGAGATTTCTGTGCATAAAGCATATATTTTAGATACTTGGTATATAAAAAATAAATAAATAAATCAAGCATCCTTTATCAATGTTTAACATTTGTCATTGTGGAAATGCTGTAAGTTTTTGTCAGATTCATCTATATTTAAGATTTATCATTGATATCATTTCCTGGTATTTCACTATGAGCACATCTAGTAAAGGAATTATTATTTGTCAGGACTGAGTTACCAATGTGGAAAAATGAGCTAAAATATAACATACAGATTTTACCATGACTAATATAAGCAGTAAAGCTAAATCTTGGAAATATTTCTGATGCTGAAAATGTTTATGGTAAATGATGACTACCTCAGAAACAGGTTAAAAAGATAAATATTGAGAGAAATTATTTATCATTTGATAATAACAAAAGAAAAATTTAGCCAAATAATCCAAATCATAAAGATCAAAAAAGTGAGACTAGACAGCAAAACATTTTATTTTGAAAGTGGTCTTTGCTCATATACCGATTCAAATGATAATGTCTTCCAGAGACACCCTCAAGACACACCCAGAAATAATATACCAGCTTTTTGGACATCCTTTAGTATAGTCAGGTTGACTCATAAAATTAACTATCATGAAACTTGTGATTTTTATAAGGCTTTGACATTCATTCAACAGCTATTTGTTCCAAATAAATTAATTTATCTTATTTCCACTAGCCTCCAGTTATTACACTATCATGGTACTGACTTTGGTTCTCTATAGTGTAGCTCCTGAAAATGCAATCATTATTATCTTCACATTCAGTACAGAATCACTAGCATTTATTGATCATGTTTGCTGTGCAGCAGAGTAGTTGCCTTCTGTTCTTAATTTTTAAGTTTTAATCCTCTGTTCTATCTTATAAACCAGTTCAGAGCTAGAGGCAAGCACTACTCATCTTTGTATCACCAGTTTAAATATATAACTAATTAATGATTTGAAAAATGTAGAGAATTTGAACAAATTGACTTAAAAAGTTATTTTCAGGGTTTTCAATAATAACTGGGATACTGATTGCCACTTCTTATTACATCATAAAGAGAATCAAATAAGTGAAGTTGGTTTTATTATACAAAATGTAACAGTTTTATTACATAATATTATACAAACATCATTAATTTAGCTTTTAAAAAAATGAGAATTTTATAGGAAAATATGCAAGTGTGTGTGTGTGCGTGGGTGTGTGTGTGTGTGTGTGTTGGAGAATGTGATTAAGTTTCTTCTGTTTGAAGTTATGGTTGTCAAGCAGCCGAACAGTCCTTGACAAGCAGATAATTGCTGGATCTGTTCTTTACACTTTGGTAGGTTTGTAAGTTTGCTAGGTAAGGTAACAACAAGTCCATATAAAATTAGACAAGCACTCATGTAATGGCAGGACTCATAAGCTTCATTTTTGCATCTGTTCCTCTTTCCCCCAAGTCCCATGAAGGCAATGCAGCGTGAGTGCATCTGAATGCTGTGCACACAGAGGTCTATGTCACAGGTGTGGTACCCTGAGCAAACCCACCCACACTTTATCCCAGAGAGATCCATCATCTTTATGATACACTATGGAAAAAAAATGCCCTCTGACCTAGAGAATAACACTGTATGTAGCTTACCAAAGCTATTTGATATAAAAAGATCTCACAATTTGAAAAGATAATCTGGGATAAAAGTTATATACTAGAGGTAATTGCTTCATAATAATGGTAAATACAGGCTCAAATCAGCAGGACTAATACTGTTTAGTAACCATTTATTAATGAGTATGTTTTATCTAATATAAGAGAGTAGAAAACTGGATTATGATTGCAGTGATTGTTTATATCTAACATATTTGCACAAAACCTGAAGGCTGTCTTCTATATTTGACTCTTAAAAAAAACAAGAGCATTGGCAAAGAAACTAGTGCTATACTATGGCATGGATTATACATATTTTTAATAAATAAACTTTATTTTAAAAATGTTTGAGGTTCGTAGCAAAATGGAACAGAATGTACAAAATTTTCATAGTCTTCTCTGCATGCCCTCACAATCTCCCCTACTATCAGCATCCCTCATCACAGTAGTAAATTTGTCATAATCAATAATCCTACACTAACACATCATTATCTTCTAAAGTCCATAGTTCACATTTGGTTTCACTCTTGGTGTACATTCTATGGGTTTTGACAAATATGTGATGACATGTATCCATCATGTATTATATGGAGTAGTTTCACTACTCTAAGAATCCTCTGTGCTGTTTATTTATCTTCCTCCTCTACCTCCCACTTACTCCTGGCAATCACTGATCTTTTTAGTTTCCATAGTTTTGACTATTCCAGAATGTCATATAGTTGGAATCATCGAGCATGCAGCCATTTTCAGATTGGATTCTTTCACTTAGTAATATGCATTTAAGTTTCTTCCATGTCTTTTCATGGCTTGACAGCTCTTTTCTTTTTAGATCTGAATAGTATTAATTGTCTAGATGTACCACTATTTTATTTATCCATTCACCTATTGAAAGACTTCCCAGTTGTTTCCAAGTTTGGCAATTATGAATAAAGCTGCTATAAACATCTGTGTGCAATAGTGCACATGTGCATGTATGTGATATACATTTTCATTTCATTTGGGTAAATACAGAGGAGGGTGATTTCTGGATCGTCTGGTAAGAGTCTGTTTAATTGCATAAGAAAATGCCAAGCTGTATCTCAAAGTAGTTGTACTATTTTGCATTCTTGCCAACAATGAATGAGAGTTCCTGTTGTTCCACATTCTTGCCAGCATTTGGTGCTCTAGATGTTTTAGACCGACAATCTTAATAGGTATGTAGTAGCACGTTATTGTTGTTTAAAATTGTAATCCCCTAACGATAGATGATGTTGAACATTTTTTCATACACTTATTTGCCATCTATATATCTCCTTTTTGGTGTGGCATACACATTTTATTCACAATCCAATCACCAACTTAAAGATAAAGTATCTTACAAATGTGTCCTCCAAATTCTCTACTCTAGTTTATAATTAAGATAAATATATATTCAACTTCAGTCATTTGAAAAGTTCAGTTTTCCGAAAATTTTATGGAAATAAAATTTTAGAATTTACACTAAAATTAGAATTTCATATAATTATCATTAGTTTTAAAAGATGATTCTTTTGATTTTTTCCCTAAACAACTTAGAAATGTAAAAGCATTTTTAACTCATGGTCCATACAAAACTGACATCAGGGTGGATTTTGCTCAAAGACAGCAGCTCGTGGACCATAATCCACTGCTTGTATGAATATATTTATAAGAAAAATCATTGGAGCTTCTTTACCTCATAGAAATAGGTAACAAAAAGAATATTTTTAAAATATGTAACTTCAAGAGCTATGTTTTGTGTTGCTTCTGTCCTAAAAATTCTTATTGCCATTCTTATTTAGGTGAAGTTTTCATTTTAATTTTTGTCATGAATCACACACATACAAATATAAACGATACATTCCATTACATGGAAGATCCCTCAAACTTTTATTTGCTCTTCAAAGGCTATTGTTTATTTTATTGGTTTATCATTCCTTAAGATAAAGGGAGTGAATCTTTGGTATTTAAACTTTTACTTTTTTTTAAAACTTATTAAGGTGCAATTGACCAAACTGTAAGATATTTAAAATGTGCACCGTGATGAATTGATATATGTATATATTGTGAAAGGATTTCTTTGAAAAATTTTTAAATTTGTAAAATTTAATTATTTTCAACAATCAAACACAATTGAACACTGATGTTCCATTTTCAACTAGAAAATCCTCATTCTCTTTTGTCAAATCTCTAAATTAGGTTTTGTTTGAATGACATGATTCTGTTGATGAAATCAAATTCCTTGAAAAAACTCCAGCAGTGAATGAAGGCATCTAATGTGTTTTTTGCTAAAACTGAATCTCATTGAGAGAAAAAAAATTATACAACTTAAACTTCTGCAGGATGCCAGTATTTATTCTTTATGTTACTAACATGAACATACTCGTTTTTCTGAAATTAAAAAAAAAAAAATCAAGAATGGAATTCTAACTTGAAATAACCTGAATTTACATGATTGTGCAATAGAAAACCAAAAAAAAAAAAAAAGTTAAATGTAGTCACAGTGACTTTACCTTTTAACAGAAGTAAACCAAATCCTTGATATTGTTTATTATTGCAGGGTGTTTTTTTAATAAAATCATTTTAAAGGACCTTCAGTGCTTTGTCTTCACACATTCACCAGGTTAATGTGACAAAGGGAGAACGCAAAATCGTGAGGTTTACACATTGTTACCAAACCTAAAGGTACACTATCCATTCAAGTTAAAGAGTAGAAAAAACAGAGAAAATAAAATAATGACATTTCTAGGGTAAGCACTGATATATCATTTACTTTTAGTACAAGGACTACAATTATTTTCTAGGTTGTTTTTATAAACACAAATAGATAAGTATTCTTTGATTATATACAGAAAAACAACCCAAAGTCTAAGATATTCTAGAAATGCAGCCATGGGAAAGAAGGGGACAGAAAAAGTTTATAAGAAAGAAAAGTTTCTGCCTGGGGGAAAAATAAAAGTACACAACTATTAAAAAAGAATTGATCAAAAACATCAATGCATAGCAAAGGTTGTTGTACTAATTTAAAAGTAAATATTGGGGAAAAATCTATTCCATTGTATTAAAAAGTGAAATTTCCAGTAGGAGATATTTGAGCAAGTTAGTAGCTCAGAGGAAAGGTTATCTTCATATCCCAACAAAATTAATAATTGAAATGGATGTCAGAAGACACACAACAAAGTTACTCTCCAGGCATACTTGAAATGACAAGTGAGCA
The DNA here is from genome assembly GCF_000325575.1 of Pteropus alecto. NCBI lineage: Eukaryota > Metazoa > Chordata > Mammalia > Chiroptera > Pteropodidae > Pteropus > Pteropus alecto. Next base: position 17,096,656 of record NW_006434839.1, read on the forward strand.
AGATCAGTCCTGAAGGAAATTGGTGGGCAAAATTTATTTGAAGAAGTAATTAATTAAAAATAAGGAAATCTTTGAGGCTATTTAAAATCTTAAATGGGCAGCTTCTCTGTTAAAGATCTGATAAAGGCAAGGAAAACTAAAGTATTCTGCATTCTATCTTTTAAAGGAAAAAAGTAGTGACTTTCATCAACTGAAACCTAAAATTATTGAATTGTTCTTGCCAGCACCATCCTAAAGAAAATCCAGCGAACATGGAAGTACCTGCTTCACAACATAAAATTTGCTGCTCTTCTAAAACTTTCTTTTCTCCTACAGCAACACTCAAAATATTAAACAAATGCAATGACACAGAACTATAGATGTCTGAAAGAATGATTTTTTTTTAAAACCTTGATATAAACAGGAAAAATGAATTTCATTATAAAAAAGGTGTTGCTCTATATTTGATCTAGAATTAAACATATTTTTGTAATTCTAACAAACAAAAACAAAAGTAAGAACAAACTTGAAACAAACTTGTCAAATGTAAAAATGTATAGATCTTGGGCCCGTTGGAAATTATGTAGCTTAAAAGGAAAGACGTCTGGATTTATTTTCTATGCTGAATTGAGTCTAACTCTGGTGATACTAATTCAAGTAATGTCAAACTGAAAATTTCAACTAATTTCTGGCTTTTGAATTTTGTTGAACCTCATGTCTAGCTGTGCATTTAAAATCTGACCCAGATAAATTGACTAATATATTTGTTCAGTGAAAAATGTAAGATGGGTATTTCTCCATGCTGTGTTTTTTATTTGAGTATATTATTTAAATATTTATTTAAATATTATTTTCACCATAAAATAATTTACATTTTTGCAATTCACATCTATTACATCATTTTATATAAATTGAATATTTAACACCATTGTATAATATTGCTCAAAACCTCTTAATGCCCCTCTTGCCGGATGTGAGGGCAGTACTGGCATGGGGTGCTACCTCTAAATTCAGCTTCATCTTTTTTATGGCTCCCATTAACAATAGACAGTCCCCTCCCTAACTTGCTCCCTCTTTCTAAAGTTCCTCTAGTCAAAGGAGGAGAATGGTATTTCACAATTGTTAATCTCTGATTTGCCTCATATTTCTAGTTTTCCCCCATATCTTTTAATAATTAAATAGATCCCAGATTAAATTCTCTGTGCTTTACAACATAGCAGAGACATTGTTTCCAAGACTGTACCCACAGTTATATTTCCTGAAGACTATATACTGCAGAGCACAATAACTCATGTTTATAAAAACAACTCTCTTTGAGAAGGCATATTATAAGGTGGGGTTTTGTATGACCATTACACTAAAGCTACTAGTTTAGTTAACCTAAGATATGAATAATAAAAGATGCTCCACCACGATGATTCTCTAATCCATCTTTGAGTTTGTGGTGTTGCAGGCATCTCTCTGACCTTGAACTTTGTTCTCCCAGAGACCGTATATTTACTTTTTAATTAATGGTTTTTAAGTATCTAGTCTCAGATACCCAATTTTCTAAGTTTTATTTTCTTATAAGAATGTTATAATTCTAGATGCCAGTAACATGTCTGCTGTCTGCTATTTAAATTCTAAAGACTCATATATTTTGTTCCCATCTAGTTTGATAAATTATATACTATCATATACTTCTATTTTATTTATGGTAATTACATTATAGCTAGGATTTCTTTATGCCTTAACCTCTAGAAATTATATGTCTCCATTTATCTCTTCCTTGATCACTTACCTTAGCTGTGCATCGCTGCCTCTACTTCTTCCACAGCTCAACATAAATCTAAACCCAGACACCCACCTAGTTGTCCATTCCTGGCCTTGAGTCAGGACCATTTGGTTATGACAGAAAACTGGGACTGTTTTATATTTCTATCTAAATATATCTATAAAAATTAAATACAATAAAATAATTTTGCTAGACACATTCTATTAACTTTGTTGATTAAAAAATATAACTCAGATTCTTCCTGAAAGATTTTTCCAAATTATTTTCAGAAAGTCCTAGGAATTGGGGCTTAATGAAGTGAGTTTAGTATTTATGAAAAATGTTCTTAATATTATTGCCGTAATTCTGGATAATCTATAAAAAACCTTTTTGATATCCTAAAAACTAAATAATTTCAGGTGGCTTAGCTAATTCGTTCCAACTTTAGTTTTCTTATATGACACAAACTTTGTATTGGGCTGTTTATATGCAGAGCAAATAGCATATTAATTTATTAATTAAACCTTGATTAAGTATTTACATGTGACAGACACTACTCTGAATATAACGTGATTTAGTGATTTTAAAAAAAGTATTTTCAGAAGGCTGAATGTGTATGGAAGAAAAAAAGGTAAATCCATAGAGATAAATATGGTTTCAAGAAAAGACATTTTTTAGATTGTTTAAATAATATTTTATTTTATTTACTTATTTTTATGGTGAATTTGGTTAACAAAATCCAGTAAGTTTCAACTGTACATTTTAATGGTAAGGTATATACATTGTGTGTTCAGTCGCATAGTTAGATTTCTTTCTGCCACCAAAATAATGTTTAAATAATAATGGAATAAATCCAGTTCAAAGTAACTGGTGTAATATACAAAAAAGGATAACTGAAAATAACTCCCCCTCCAAAAAAAATTAGAAGATTTAAAGTATAAGTAGATCGATTTGCCTCAGGCAGGGGAAGAATTACTTTCTCTAGTAAAACACAATTTATAAAGGACAGAATGGGTGGATTTGTAGGCTTTGGTAGCGAAAAGTTGTAATTTTTCTCTATAAGGTCAACATGGAAGAAATGATAATGATTTGGAAGTTCAAGAATATTGACTAAAGTTTGAAATAATATTTCAAATAATAATAATAAAAGTTGACAAGAGAAATAAAATAGAATGTGTGGTAAATAACCTCAAAAAGGAATTGACCCTCATGATTAACAGATGTTTAAATGTAAATCTAGTAGTAGAATAATGTACTATTGACAATGTAGCAGGAAATGTGTACACTTCTCTTAAAGTTGGTTCTTTAGTATAAAAATGACACATGCCTATGTAACCACATAGGCACATTTGCACATACACATACACAAAATTTCCAAAACTTTTTGCCATTTCCTGATTTAGTCCATAGCATTCATTGACCAAAAAAAAAAAACAAAACAAAAAACAAAAAAAAAAAAAACTCTAAAACAGAACAATCACTGTTTAACGGCAAAGATAAATAATCTCTTATCATTATAATATTTTTTTGATTACCCTATTTTGTAGCTCCTCGTCTAGACTCAGAAAAATCTCCTATGTCTACTTTCTTCCATAGTCACATCTGATATTGAAGGATATGTCCAAACGGTATGTATATATGCTTTGGTTTTGTGTTTACTTCAGTTTGCCTTTGGGTCTTATCAATTATAATCTTCTGAATGTCAAGCTTGTGTTTTTTTAACAATAAAATTTCCTTAACAGGTGTTAAATAAGGTGTATGATAACTATTAAATAGAATTCCATCAGTAAGTATTCAATAATGTAAATCAGCCAAAGATAACAATAAATAGCAGTTTTTAATGCTGAAAATTTTTGCCTTTCATTAATAGATGGATTGTTTCTATAACTCACCAAAATAAATGAAGACTCACTTGAGTCAATGGGCTTGCCTGAAAAGATAAAAACTATAAACTAATCCTTGCTGAGGAGCTGGCTCCCATTGTCATAGAAACAAACTTTAATGGGAATTTCTTTAGAAATTCTGTGACCATAATATTGATTCTTTCTAAAGCTACTTTTGCAACAACCTCTTATCACTACTTTAGTTGGAATAAAAAATTAAACACCAGCAAACATCACATGTAGAATGACTTCTAAATATCTCAAACAAGTTTTACCAATTTTTTTCTATGAAATAACAAGGATCGCAAACTTCCTTATATGCAACATTTGTATACTCAATTTCTGCCACTAAATGGATAAGCCAATGTATTTTAAATTTGATTATGTTATAAAGCCAATTTTGACAGAAAATTTTATATTATATGGAATATAAAGATTTAACTGCCACACTAGAGATAACAAAAGTGCCTACAAAGAGGGAAGATGACAAACTAGCAGCTCCAAGTTCTCACATCCTCATAGAACCATCAAATAACAAGCAGAAAGTGTCAGAACTATGTCAGAACTCTGGAGACTTACAACAAACAAACAAACATTGAATTAATTTAAAAAACAATTTCAAAACATTTGAAAATTATGTAGCATTTATACTTGAACTTGCCTAGTGATGTGGGGCAATCTTGAGCAGTGGTGGGCTACATTCCCAGCATGGGAACTTGATCTATTGTCCCAAAGCAAAAAAAAACTTTGTTCACAAATTATTGTATATGTCTGATCTAATGTGAACCAGGGCTACTAAAGAACTGAGGCAATAATACTCATCTTTTTTTTTTTCCTAGCTTGAAACTCAAGCCAAGCTACTACTCAAAAACACTGCAAGGCCAACTAACTATCCTCAAACATACAAGGCAAAATATTATGATGAAAGTATTCAACATACCACATAAAGATGAGAGCAAAAGCCTCAAAATATATGAAGCAAACATTGACAGAGTTGAAGGGAGAAATAGTCTGTTCTTTAATAACAAATAGAGACATCAATATACCCTTTTAAAAAATTGATGGATTGCCAGTCAATGTGGTGTAGTAGGTGGATGCTGTGCTTGTCTCTTCTCATGACCACATCAAAATTTCAGCTAAACTACAGAAAACTATCATTCAGAGTCACCTGATGTCTGGCTGAACAGAAGTCCTACAACTGGGGATGTGCAGAAGAAGGCACCTTGAGACTGGTAGGAGGGGCTGAGATGTGAAACAGGCTGGTCCCACACTTGAGTGCAGTGGTTGAGATTTGGGAGGGATATCTTGGATACAGAGTTCCCCTGAAAGAGCGAGGGGTCTCAGACCCAGACGAAGATCCCCAGCTCAGGGTTCCAGGGCTAAGAAGAGAAGTCCTACAAACTCTGGCTGTGAAAACCAGTGGTGATTGTGGCTGAATGAGACAGAGGCTGTGGAACTTGCAGATGTTCCCCCTAAGTGGTCCACCTGTGCAGACTCATTCACTGACAAACTCATCCTTCTGAGCTCCACCTCTAGGGCATCTGCTTGAAAAGCACCACAGACATAAGGGGAAGGACTGAGTTGTCTGGCTTATTGGGAGGTCTAGAAGGGCAAATTTATCCCAGTCAGAAGTGCTGGTAAACGGCATTGTTCCTTTGTTGAGCCCTTCCCCGCCTAGCATGCAGACACAGGCAGCTGCCATATCTGAGTCTCCATCAACCCGGCTAACGCTGGTCGCTTGCTCTAGTGATTCCCGGATACTCTGCCCCACCCAATTGGCTTGGCGGACCTACCTGAGCTGCCTCCAGTGTTTGTTTGTTTGTTTGTTTGTTTTCCATACAAATGGCCTATTTCGGTTCATGCAGTGGACTTAACTGAAATCTCTTAAAGGTTCACAAAATCTAATCAAGCATCATCTGGCCTTGGTTTGCCCCTTACTTTTTGCTGAGCTGCCCCAAGCCTGGCATTAGCAGCAGCTGGCCTTGGTCTCTTGGACTCTCAAGGCAACTTTAAGCTCTGCGTGGGTGGTAGTCATCTGAGGATTAGTTGGCGACTCTTACCAGGTGGCCCCAGGAAGTGAATAGGCTGTGTGATTAACCTTGACCTGAGGCAGGCCATTCTCAGGAAACCATTGGGGCAGCATACCCAGTGGCCAACTTCGACCAATGCTGGAACACCACCCAGGGATGAATCCAAGGAAGCACAGCCAAAGGATAGTCTGGGCAGGCACCAGAGCCCTGCTAAAGCAAATTCTGCTCCATATTGTCAGCACCTGCACAATAGCTCCTCTATTGTAGTCATTGGTCAGTTCTCACAACCAATCAGCTGAGGATTAATCCCTCACACTGACATGCAAACAGCAACCAAGGCTCAAGTACATTAGGGCACACAAAACCCATACAAGAAATACACCTGAAGCACCTGGCTCAGGTGACCAGGGAGAACCATACCACTGGGTCCCACAACACATCTATTACATAAGGCCACTCTATGAAGACTGGGAGTCTTAGGAGCCCTGCTTAACACATAGAAACAAACACAAGGAGGCAGCCAAAATGAGGAGACAAATAAACATGTCCCAAATTAAATAACAGAACAAATCTCCAGAAAAATAACTAAAAAATAATGGAGACAGGTAATGTAGTAGATGCAGAGTTCAAAACACTGGTTATAAGGGTGCTCAGTGAACTTAGGAGAAGAGGAGATGAACTCAGTGAGAACTTTAACAAAGAGATAGAAAACATAAAAATGGTGATAAAAACATAAAAGAGAACCAGTCAGAAATAAAAAACACAATAACTGAAATGAAAAATACATGAGAGGAAATCAACAGATTAGATGAAGCAGGGGATCAAATCAGTGATTTAGAAGATAAAGTAACAGAAAATACCAAATCAGAACAGCAACGAGAAAAAAATAATCCTCCCACCCCCGCCACCAAAAGAGGATATTTTAAGGTTCCTCTGGGACAATATCGAGTGTATCAACATTATCATCTTAAAGGTAATTGAAGGAGAAGACAGAGAGCAAGGGATTGAAAACTTGTTTGAAAAAATAATGACAGAAAACTTCCCTAACTTGGTGAAAAAAATAGACATATAGCTCTGAGAGTTCCAAACAAGATGATCCGAAAGAGGCCCACACCAAGTCACATCATAATTAAAATGTCACAGGTTAAAGACAAAGAGAGAATCTTAAAAGCAGCAAGAAAAAAACAATTAGTTACCTACAAGGGAGCTTGCATTAGACCATCAGATGATTTCTCAAGAGAAATTTTGCAGGCCAGAAATTATTGGCATAAAATCTTCAAAGTGATGAAAAGCAAAGACTACAACCAAGATTACTCCACCTAGCAAACCCATCGTTCAGTATTGAAGGACAGATAAAGAGCTTTCCACACAAGAAAAGGCTAAAGGAGTTCATCGCCACCAGATCACTATTACAGGAAATGTTGGAGGGACTTCTTTAAAGAGAAGAGAAAAAAAAAAGATAAAAATATAAATAATGAAGTGGCAATAACTACATATCTACCAACAATTACTTCAAATAAAATTTACATGCCCCAATCAGAAGATAGGGTGGCTGAATGGATAAGAAAACAAGACTCTTACATATGCTGCCTATAAAAACTCACTTTAGATTGAAAGATATACACAGACTGAAAGGAAAGGTTGGAAAAAGATATTTTATGTAAATGGAAAAGAAAAGAAATCTGGGGTTACAATACTTATAACAGACAAAATAGACTTTAAAACAAAGGCTATAACAAAAGAAAGGAAGGACCCAGTAATCCTACTTCTGTATATTAATCCAAAAAAATGCAAAATACTACTTTGAAAGGACATGCGCATCCATATGTTCATTGCAGCATTACTTACAATAGCCAAGATATGGAGGGAACCTGGGTATCCATCAATATGTGAATGGAAAAGATAATGGAATATTAGTCAGACATAAAATTAAAAAAATAAAATAAAATCTTGCCATCTGCAACAAAGGATGTTGTGCTGAAGAGATTAAGTCAGACAGAGAAAATCAAATGCTGCATGATTACACTTACACGTGGAATCTAAAGAACAAAATAAACAAACAAAAGAGAAACAAACTCATGGATATGGGGAATATTTTGAGAGTTGCCAGATGGGAGGGAGGGAGGTTGGTGGGTGGATGTAAAAGGAGAAGGGATTAAGATGTACAATTGGTAGTTACAATATTGCCCTGAGGGTGTCAAGTATAGCATAAGTATAGCAATATTATTGACTGTATGGTGTCAGATGGGTGCTAGATTTGTCTGGGTGAACACTTTGTAAGTTATATAATATCTAATCTCTATGTTGTATGCCTGAAAATAATATAATATCGTATGCCAACTATAATTGAAAAATTTTAAAAAATTATTAAAAAAAGAATGGATGGAACATTTAGTCCCAAGATCAAAAAGGAAATAAGGAGTTGAAAACATTGAATACCAACTACACATAACAGGCATATAGAACATTTGACCCAACAACAGCGGATATATTTTCTCAAGTGCAAAAAAAAAATTCTCTATGATAGACCAATATTAGGCAATACAACAAGTCCCAATAAATTTAAAAGGTTTGAAATCATATAAAGTGTCTCTTCCAACTACAGTGGAATGAAGTGATATATCAATAATAGAAATACTAGAAAATTCCCAAAGTGGGGTGATTAAACAATACACTATTTAAACAACAAATGCACCATGGAAGGAATCATAAGTCTAATTAGAAAATACTTAGAGATGAATGAAAATGAAAATGCAACATGTCAAATCTTATGGGGTGCAGCAAATACACTGCTCGGAGGGAATTTAGAGCTATAAATGCCTATGTTAAAAAAGAAAAATAAGTCAATAACCTAAGTTACATCTTAAAAAGAAAAAGAAGAGCAAACTACATCCAAACCTAGCAGAAAATAAAAAAATTAAATAGTGTAGTGACAAAATAGGTTGAGAGAAATAAATGTGAGACATTTCTAAAATGGTGGCTCTCTACTCTGTCCCTGCCAGCGTGATGAAGGATAAGGAGAAAGTTAAAATATATCAATTTGTTTAGAGGATCTAAGGGCAGAGGAGACCTCTACCTTACTTTCTTGTCATGTTAACTGATGCTCAGCATTGCATGGGCCTTATAGAGCTTTGTGACTATGTACAGTGTCTAGATTTAGTAGTCTGAGACAGACCCCAAATAATTATGGCACTTACCATGGAGTATGAAGCAATAACAGAATTTGTATTGCTATAAAACATAAATATATGTTTAGATAAGAGGTTTGTAATCAAAGAGAAAACCATGGCATTATGTAAGATTCACTAGAAGAATAAAGAGCGTAAAAGGGGATTCCAGGGGGTTGATGACGCCATAGCTTGACACTCTGTGAATCACTGTTTTTTGGAGTGGGAACATGAAGTGAGCCAGATCATATTTGTTACAGATGGAGTAAAAACAGAGTCATGGAGAAATCAAGATCACATATAGGGAACACAATTTTTAGAAAGTTACTTTTTAGTATATCTCTTTCACATACTGAAAGGGATTGTCAGTGTGTGCTCTCATCCCATGTCTAAGATTACAGCAGTTTGACTCTTGCCTTTTTAGATAACGTTTCAGATTCTCAGCTCCTTGCTTTCTAGCTCATATTACTACAGTAGTTGAAGGTCCAGTATGAGAAGAACTGGTAAAGGAGAGACATTGTTTTATCTGTTATTTACCATGTAAGGAATGTGAATATGCAAACTTGAGATCAGAGCTAGGAGGTTGGCTGAGCAGGAGGTTTTGGTGGGTGTGGGATATATGGGGTGTGTGAATGCATGAGCATAAGTTGAGAGGCTGATATAGATGAGATAGATAGGGCTAGAATAAACCACTGTCTCTTTGCTCTTTCACAACCTTCTTTGAATAAAACATGACTCAACTGAAATAATGTCAAATAAACATATATTTAACAAATAACTTCTCAAAGAGGTTCCATTTTACTTATTCAGGAATACATTCATTTTGCTATAAAGCAAGAATTGTGTGCGTGTTTGTGGGTGTTCTGAATTATATAGATACATAGTTTTGGTTCATGCAGTGGACTATATATAGTTTTATATATATATATATAAATATATATAACTGTTCTGTTATATATATATGTATATATATATATATAAAACTATATCTATAGTTTTATATATATGTATATAACAGAACATCAAAATGCTTAATTTTTAACCCTGTATCTATTTTAGCACTATAATGTTTGATAAATGAAATTTACCCTTTAAGCACAAGTTTTTCTTGTATAAAATCAGAATATCAAGTGTGACCTCCTCTGATTTTTTATCGCATAAAATAGTTCTATATGGCATCACCTAGCAGAATATGTGATTTTATAATATCTTCTCAATAAACTACAAAACTCTCTTATTGTTAAACCAATGCATATCTGGGGGTGGGGGGTATTTCCTGCCTTTGAAGGGAGAACTTCTTCCCAAACCTTTTCTTTAGTCCAGTGTTTCTGAATCTCCACACATATTTTAGATTATCTTCACATGTAGGCATATAATACCTGCAATAATATCGACCACACTAAAGAGAGTATATTTGAGTATAACTGACATTATTATAGATATAATATTGCATCTGCTAAAAGTTATTAAATAATTAATTCTTATATTTTTGTCACCTTATATTACAAATAACATACCTGAAACATACCTTATAATTGATCTTTAAAGATATGTTTTCCTATGGATAGAAAATAGATTTAATATCAGAAGACAGTTCCAACAAACTGTTAAGGACTGTCTTGATTTCAGTATAGATGAAGAATGAGAGATGGCACATTAGTTCTTTCAGGAGGGGTACTCTAATTGATTACCAATATCCACCATTAGGACAAAAAGAAGGGATGGTGACTCGATGACAGGTTATTTGCCATTTTGGTTTAATTTTGTAACATCTTATTGAAGACAGTTTATCATATTGATGAATATTTAGAATTTGTGAAAATACTATGTGCTTTGGAGTAGAGAGCCATATATAACAAATTTCAATTCTTTGTGTGCAATAATCTTCATAAGAAATTATAATTTTCTAAATGAAGCAGTCTAAATTTATTCCAGTGTGCCATATTTCATTTCGAATAGAAGGAATCTAAGCAGTAAGCAAGATTTTCATTCAAATGTGCATAAGCAAAACTTTGCTTTGATAAGAGATACAATAGACATTACTTTGCAGTGTTCTATAATACATAAAAAAAACTTGACATTGAAAGAACCTATATTATCTATATATGGGCATGAATAAAATAGTGTTAATTTGAAAAAAACAATATTTATGATTGAAGCTATTTATCTTCTTAAGAAATAAGGTCAAGAAAATTAATTACATTCTCACAATGATTAAAAATAAAATTTCACTTAAATGACCTCCCTTGCTTACCTCTGAGAGAAGGATGTGCCTATATTTGAATAGTTTAATGCACCTACTTTTCATTAGTTTGAATATCATGTAGGGAAGTCTATCGTTTCCTAACAAATACATATTATGTGAAGAACAAGGTATGGAACAAATATTTTTTTAGTTCAATAAAACATCAAAAGGTAATTTGTGTTTCATAGTTACTTGAAACATTAAAAGAGGTATTATATTATATAAATAAACATTTAAATACAAATTTAAAATAGTTATTAAATAGCAGTATGTAATGCTTCTGGTAAATTAGTATTAAACAGTAACTTTGTAAAAAGTCTTTTATTCATAATAAGACATTTTTATGGCAAAGATAAGATTAAATCAAAGCTCAGATTAAATCGAAAGATTTTTACCTTTATTGCGACAATTAAGCTATGAATAGTCCTGTATGGTTTCAAATTGTACCACATATTTTTTGTGGCCCATGAAGTTTAATGAAATCTGAATCATAACTTTCAGTATTCTTTCACATGTGAATATCCAATTTTCTCAATTCCATTTATTGAAGAGACTGTCTTTTCTCCATGGAGTATTCTTTCATAGCTCCCTTATAAAACATCAGTTGATTATGTATATATATGCATGGGTTTATTTATGGGCCCTTAATACTGCTTCATTGATTTATGTGTCTATTTTTATGACATTACCATACTGTCTTAATTATTATGTCTTTGTAATATAGTTTGAAATCAGGAAGTGTGGTGCCTCTGCCTTTGTTCTTCTTTCTCAGGATTGCTTTGGCTATTTTGAATCTTCTGTGCTTCCATACAAATTTTAAGATTTTTTTCTATTTCTGTGAAAAATGTCTTTGCAATTTTGATATGGATTGCATTAGATCGATAGTTGTCTTTGGAATTTATAGTATGGATATTTTAGCAATATTTATTCTTCCAATCTATGAACATGAGATATAGTTTCATTTGTTTGTGTCTTCTTCAATTTCTTTCCTCAAAGTCTTGTAATTTTCACTGTATAGATCTTTTACTTCCTTGGTTAATTTTTATTTGTATTTTATTGTTTTTTGAGTGGGATATTTTGAGTGGGATAATTTCTTTATTTCTTTTTTGTTTGTTTTCATTATTAGTTTATAGAAATGCAATTCATTTCTGTATGTTGATTTTATTGAATTTATTGTTTAAATAAAGTTATTGTGACTTTATTGAATCTGTTTAGTTCGAACAGTTTTTTTGGTTGCGTCTTTAGAATTTTCTATATAAGATCATATCATCTGTAAATAATGGCAACTTTACATTTTGAATTGGATGCCTTTTATTTTATTTTTTAATTTAAATTTTTTTCTGATTTGGATCTTTTATTTTATTATCTTGTATAATTGCTATAGCTGGGACTTCTTGTACTAAGTTAAATAAGTGTAGTGAGTGGGCTCCCTTGTCTGGTTTATGATCTTAGAGGAAAACCTTTCAGTCTTTCACTATTGAGTATTGAATATATAGGCTTGTCATATACATATGGACTTTATTATATTGGGATATGTTCTTGCTATACCCAGTTTGTTGAGGGTTTTTTTTTTTTTTTGTCATAAAAGAAAGCTGTATTTTGTCAAATGTTTCTTTCTGTATCTATTGAGATGATCATATGATTTTTATCTTTCATTCTATCAATGCAGTATGTCACATTTATTGATTTGCATATGTTGAACAACACTTATTTCCAGAGATAAAAAATTGTAATATTTAAATAGAGGAAATGACAAGAGCAAGGTTCCATGAAGAGTTGTATGAGATTTGCTTGGGAAAGCAAAATGATTCATTTTCAAAGTCATTTAAGGCTCTCAGGGCCCACCGCACACATCTCTTCCCAAGTCCTTGTTCAGGAATGATCTTTTGGTAGCTTCGTAAGTTTGAAAATGATGGGAATACTAACACCACAGAAATCCTCAGACATTACAAATCAGTGTTTCCCTTTTCACTCACCCAAACCGAGAATTGATTTAGCTGCCTACTACTGAGTCAGACGGTTTGGTTTAAACCCTGTCTTCTACTACCTCCCAACAATAGTATGATCTTGGATATTTTTAATCTCTATGACTTTGAGTTTGGGGGATAATAGCAAAAAAAGTTACCTTTTTGTTTTGTTATGATTATTACATGAGATAACAACATGAGAAAAGCACCAAGAACACTGCCTATTACCTAGTGGATGCTTGATAAATGTGTGCTAATAAAACATTTATTATTATTTTGCTTGAAAATTTTCAGAAATTGACATATTATACTGTAAGATAAGGCAATTGAAGAGCAACATGGTTTAAGGTTAAATTGGCCCAGGTGTGAAAGGTTCATTAGTGCTTATAGGGACCCAGGGTTGAACAGTTCAGCAATCCATGTGTAACATAGCCAAGAATCTGAGTATTCTGAGCAGCATTGAAGAATAGCCATGTTTTGCAAAACTTCCATCATTTATTTCCAAAAAGTCAAAATGGCTTATTTGGGGGAATATGTATATGGGTCCCAGGTCTGGCTGTGATCCAGGCTCGCGGCTAGGGATAGGGCTCCGGATTTGGCATGTTTCATTAACGTAGTAGGGCACCTGCACCTAATTTATATAAGTATGATTCAGCTTATTATATCACGCATGGGTGACAGAATGCCACTATTGTTCTCTGACATATATAAAGTCCATGCAGTCCCCTGGGGAGCAGAAGAAGAGCAAAAGAAGTAATGTGCTCCCCGCAATAGAACTGCACTTCCTGCAAAAGAAGCGTGCTCCCCACAATAAAGTTGGTGCCCGCTGTTTCATTCTCATGTTGGTTCCTCCTGCGTTCTTTCCATTAGGCCTCTCACAGCTGAAACCTTCCCTTCTTGCTCAGCTTGGCGCTGACAATGTATTTAATAGCACAAAGATTTAGTTCCAGTCATAAAAAGTAAAGACCCAGGAATAAGAAGACCTGTTTTCTGAAATATTGTGTAGCTCTGACTGGTCTATCAATTACATTATAAGCTGAGCTTTTCTAAAATAGAACTTAAATAGTAAAATAATATTTACAAGCCTAATTAAAAATTAAAATTCCAACAAATTATATTTTCATGAGTCTGAATAATTAATCCAGTGTCAAAAATAGGTTCAGGTACTTATCAAAATAGGTTCAGGTACTTATCAAAACTTTCAGGTGACTTAAACATGAGTACAACACATTCCCTAATCTGAATAATGTTCAATGTATTTATGGGGTGTGAATATACACATAAATTTACAATTAAACACGTCTCCTTAAGCTACAACAAAGAAATCTAGAGATTAAAAATCAGAAATTCAGCTTGGGTAATAGAGAAGTCTTCTTAGAATAGACAAAATTTGGTGAAAATTTGACAGGTAGAGAAGAGAAACAAAGCAGAGATAATGCATTATATGTTATGTCTCTGAATCATGAAAAAGCTGAGATTTAATGGAGAAAAAATTATCAAAATTTTTAAAAAATGACTAGAAGACCATGTAAGCCAAGATGAAAATATCAGGAATTCATATTTAATTTAATATTATAGATTATCTTTCTACATGATTAAGTAATTTTTTATTATTATAATTCAGTTTTTTATATATAAAGTCTCATAAAAACAAAACAGAATAAAAGCAACTTGAAGGAGCAGAACATACTTTTTTAAAAAAAGGAAAAGGAAGGGGAAAAACAACATGGGCAGAGGACTTATTACTTCTCCTTAGCTTTTGCCTTGGTCTCATCTTTGGACTCCTGGCTTGCCTTTGCTGAAAAAACTTCCAGCTTTTCAGCCATTTTCCCGTCCTTATTGCTTTTTGCCCAATCTTGCCTCGTACGAGCCTGGGATACACTCACCACAGAAAAAGCTGCTGTTCTACTGTACGTCTCCAGAGTCACCCAAATAAACATGTAGTCACGCTTGGGACCTTGGTCTTTCTGCTGGGTTACGTCTGATCATTCCTTATGGCCGCCATTGTCGGCCCCAAGTAAGCAACTGGCCATGAGGACCTCACAAAGCCCATTCAGTCTCTGTGGAACTCTAGTCAGACACCATGACTTGACCACCTGCCCAAGTACAGCGAGGCCAGGCCACTGAGCACGGACTCGGGGCCTAGATGGCCCTTCCTTCCCCAGAAAACACCCTGTGTCCCTGCTCAGTCGCATCGTCCTTGACAGGTCAAAGTAATTACAGCACCTGGGAATGTTTCTGTGGCAGACAGAAAAAGCCCTGGCTTGGGACTCCAACTAGGCACAGAGTGAGTTTGTATAAAGCAAAATCTTATAAGGGAAGTATTATCATAAAAGTCTTGTTATTATTATTTTTCTACTTGGCAATGTAGAAACATTTGATTATTGCTAACATCATCATCATTATTACATTAATTACATGGCAAGAGAGACATACTGCTTTTAAGCATATATGACACATGAGAGTTATGACATGTCTTTTTGTTTGTCCTCCTTTTGAGTACATCTCAAGGTCAAAAGTAGACTTTATATGTATGTTTTTTCCTTATGAGCAATTGACATTTTATGGAGTATTTTGTTTTATACTTAATTTTTCTATCATGTAACTTTATTATGGGTATATTCCTTGAGCAGATTCTTTTCAAAGAATATGGAATCTTCAAAGGTCGACAGGTGTAATTCTCACTGATGAGAAAAATAAGCACTGAAACAGATTGTCTCACAATCTTCAGAAAAGCTAATAAGGAATCTGATAAAAATGGAAGAGTAGAGTTATGTTTATAAGAAAAAAAAAGATGAAAGTGACAGGTTCATTAGCACTGCTCCTTTTGACTTAAACTACAAAATTAAATAAATAACAATGCAAAACCCATTATAAAGCTCCATTTAGTTTAGCAAAAATTGGTAGTTGGTTAAAAGAGCAGATGGTGACACTGCTTGTGGAGAGCACTCTCCAAAACCTAATTGAGAGTGTTTCAGGAGGCAAAAAAGAGTCAGGTGTAATATATGGATATCCAAATTTACATTTTGCCCTAGACAGCCATCATGCACATCTGTTCTTAGATATCAAGGAAAAAAACATAATTTCTTTAGCTTTTTTATTAGCAGGCTCATCAACTGCATTGGAGACTGAGGTGGGATATTGTGAGAAATGTGTTTGAGTTTGATGGTTTCTTAATTCACAGTGACTTCAACCAAAAAGAAATGCTAAAACTAAAATTATAATATTGTTTCAGAGGGAGTCTCCACCATTAGAAATTTGAAGAAATACAAGAAAATAATACTATATTTGATTCTGGAGAATAAAGAAAAAAATCTATAATTTGCATCATAAATTGCTTAAGTGGTTCACAAAAAGCCTCTGCTATGCATACTCACATTTTTATCACTAAATTTGATCATTATATCTACAGAAAATGATTACATGATTTTGTGTTGGAATGGGTCAGCCAAATAATTTTATAGTTGAGTAAACCAAGCCTCAGATAGAATTAACTATTTTCAAAGGGCATACAGCTTAGGAGAAAAAAAAATGAGTATTTAAAATTTGTCAATATCAGTCTATGGCCATGCTACCCTGAACAAGCCCAATTTTGTCTGATCTTGGAAGCTAAGCAGGGTAGGGCCTGGTTAGTACTTGGATGGGAGACCACCTAGGAAGACCAGGTGCTGTAGGTATAAAAATTAATAAGTAAAAAATAATAATAATAAGGGATTGTAAGCTGACAAGGTCCTTGCAATCTGTGAGGTCAACCAAGGGTTCCCTTGCATAAAAAAATAATAATAATAATAAATAAAAATAATGAATAAATAAATTAAATAAATAAGTAAATACATAAATAGAATTTGTCAGTATCAGGAAGATTTTCTATGTAATGATAATTTCTGACTGTACCTGGCTTAAACAGTGGGGAAAGTTATTATCACACAACAAAATCTTTTGAGAGATGGATAGAGAATCCAGTAGCTAAACAAGTCATCAAAGATCAAGATATTTTCCACATTTTTACTATGTCATCTTAGATGTGACAGCTTGGTCTTCAGGTTGATTTCTCTCATGGTCAAAAGATATCTGAGCTGCAGAAATCCTCTGGGGAAACTGGATTCCTTGTTCCATTCACTGAAACATAGAGGATCTTCTTTGCCAAGTACTAAAGCCATAATTTTTAATCTAGTTTGGCCAATTTAAGTCACTCTATTCATCTTTAGACAAAGAGGCAACAAAATCCAAGCAGAATAATAATAATAATAATAATATCCCATTCTTTAAAATTTAATGTGATAAAAACTTACTATTTGATAAGCCAGTCTGTTATTTCAATTAAGGCCTATGAAGAAGGTATCAGTTCAGTTTATGTAACCACCAACAGTGAGGTTTTTCTCCTTATTCTCTGGTAGTAAAATATTTAAGTGTTTCTATATTACTGTTCCTATTTTTAAAAGATATGAAGATATGAAAATGTGAAGCTGCATCCTACTTTTAGTCTTTATAAATCATTTACACTATTTTTGCTTTAGGATCAAGATTGATTCCCACAGGCATTTTTTTTTTCAAAATTTAATTGAAGTATAATCATGAATTTCCTAAAATTTAACACAATTACATCCAAATCAAAATCAGAACATTAATAGCAGCCCAAATACCAATAATTACATTAATTTTGGAATTGAAGTGACATTGCTCACACTGTCAGTAGGAAATTTCAAACTTCAGATATATATTGTAAGTATTTGAGATTGAAATTCAGTAAGAAAATTTATACAAACCATGATGTTGAGATACAAAAACAATTGTATTGTGCATATGATGAACATTTACTTTAGCAAATATTCTTTTCTTTATTTGATGACTTTCGTTGACATGACACCAGAACGTTGAGGATAATGATAAACAGTAAATATATCTAGTATTTTTTTATTTATGTATTTATGTATGTATGTATGTATGTATTTATTTATTTATGATTCTTTTGTGAGTGTCTTTATAAAACTAAAATTCTCAATTTATAACGTTCATTGTTTATGTCAATTTATTAATATGTAGAGATTAGACTTATACCCTCATTATCATGTTGACATTTATATTGGCAACACCACTGTCAAACTGATACTGTAAAGCATTGTTTTTCCTGAGACCCTCTTAGAAAATAGAGTGAATCATTAATTCAGTTGACAATGAAAAGAGTGAATCATTAATTCAGTTGACAATGCAGAGTTAAGATTTATTCTAAGTATTAAATAAGTTTTTATTCTTTGTTTCACAACTACAATTGAAAAGATCGATAGAGTAAAAAATAAATTTATCGTATTAATTTTCAAAATTTAAGTGTTCAGAAATTATATCAAATGACCTTTTGTCTGGTTTGTGTTTTTTATCTCTTCATGTATTGGATTCTCCATAGAAGAATGCCCAAAAGTTACATTTTGTTTCCAGATAATAGCAATGCAAAAGTTTCAGATAATCAGCCAATTGGTTTAGTAAACAAAACCAACCCAATTTTTGACTAATTTTTTTCTTCCCTAAACCTAGTATTAACCCAATTTAAATGACATCTGTATATAGACATGGTTTAGATTTTCTAATCGAAGTCGTTATTCTATAGCCCTCTGAAGGTGACTTTAAGACATTGTTGGTAATCCTTGGTTGGTGTAAACATATTTATTTGAAGTTATCAGACTGTTCAAGAATCTCTAAAAATCATATCAGTAATTGTTACTAACTAAATTAGAATATTGATTTTAATAGCTTTTAGATGAAACGTTAAAAATGTTAAATTGCCTTTTTTAAATGGTATTTCCAGTATGTTTGCTTAAAATTTCTTAGTATGAACTGTTATATAAGGTAATGTTTAAATGTTAATGTAAATGTGCAATGGAATTCTATAAATATTAATTATGCATTTTTTATATTCTGGCTTTGTTCTAAGAGTTTTACATGTTTTATCTCTTTTCACTCACAAATAGATGGAGCTGTTACTGGGAATAAAATGTGTGTATAGATGGATGAATGTATATATAATACATCCATGTCCATATACACATTTATATGTATTCTGTGTATATGTATATATGTGTATTCTGTTCTATGCAGCTAAAAAGTACATTTTAGAGAAAAAATACTACTAAAATCTTATTGAATAGTAGGAATTATAAATACAAGTAAGTTAAAGTATAGATAAAAACAAGTATAAGTCAAAGATTTGAGATGTGAGAGAATGAAAGGGAAGGTAAAACTATAACCCACCTTAGCATTGGAGGTGTAACTTAGGAGAATTTTTAAACATGTATATCCAAATAGCATATTTAACCTGAAGAATTTTACAAAAACAAATCTACTATACGTACAAGGTTTTTAAAGAGCTTCTAGCATGCCTTCAGATCTGTCTTTTGCTTTGATAGTGTTTGGGTGGAACAGACCCAGGACACTCCTTATTCCAGCCTCTGACCACCCTCCAACCTCTTTTCCAGTCTCAACCTTCGGAACCTTCTCAGCCATCGTTGGCCTCTGAGACCAGCCAACAATGTGTTTTGAGCTTAATTCCTTATTTCTGAACAACCATGAACTCTCAAATCTGTCAGAATTATTCCACCAAGGTGGAGACCGCGTCAACTGCCTGGTTAACCTGCTTCTGCAAGCCTCCTACACCTACCTCTCTCTGGGCTTCTACTTCAACCGTGTTGATGTGGCTCTGGAATACATGGGCTACTTCAGAGAGTTGGCTGAGGAGAAACGCAAGGTGCCGAGCGGTCTCTTGAAGATGCAAAACCAGCGAGGCAGCCGCGCCCTTTTCCAGGACCTGCAGAAGCCTTCTCAAAATGAGTGGGGTAAAATTCAGGATGCCATGGAAGCAGCACGGTATTGGAGAAGAACCTGAACCAGGCCCTTTTGGATATGCATGCCCTGGGTTCTGCCCCCCCCATCTCTGTGACTTCCTGGAGAGCCACTTCCTAAATGAGAAGGTGAAATTCATCAAGAAGATGGGCGACCACCTGACTAACCTCCACAGGCTGGTCGCTCCCCAGGCTGGGTTGGGCAAGTATGTCTTCAAAAGGCTCATCCTCACCCTCTATATCACTAAGAGCCTCTGGATCCCAGAGGCTTTTGAAGAACCCTTCAGCATCCCTTGGTGTTGGCCTTGTGCCTGATCTTTTCCCTGAAACCAATAGGCAGCCTTCTAACCATCCTGGAGCCTACTCCCATGCCTTGGACCAAATTGAAACAATAAAGCTTTCTGCAGAAAAAAAAAAAAAAAAAAAAAAAAAGAAGCTTCTACATTTAAATTAAAAGATAGATTAAACAACGACTTCATTTAATTGAATTCACTTTTGTTTTATACTTTCCCCTAATCAGAGGACCAGACATTTTGAGTCAAGGTGAGCAAGGAAATCTATAAACTAAGGTCCTGAATAAAAAATAAATTAATTCTAGTTCTCTTTAGATAGTGCTTGATAATTACCAGCAAGAGTACTCTAAATATTCCCTTTTTTTAAAATTGTGGTAAGAACACTTAATATGAGTCCCATTAACAAATTTCTCAGTGTCCAATGTAGCATTGTTAGCAGTACACATAAAGTTGAACAACAGATGTGTGTCATCACAGAGCCCAGGATACTAGACAATTTCAAACTGAATAATCAGGCCAAATAGAATGAAGTCTACCATTTAAATCTCTCTCTCCTCTCTCTCTCTCTCTCTCTCTCTCTCTCTCTCTCTCTCTCTCTCTCTCACACACACACACACACACACACGTGCGCAGGCGCACACAGGCCAAGACTATAAATTTCCATTTTAAATTTATTTATCTTTGTACAGAATTCTGTACAAATTGCCATTTTAGATTTATTTATCTTTCAGGTTTTATAATAACAAAAGTACTTAAAACTACTTTCAGAACATTGGGTTTATAGAGCAGTTTATATTTTTACTTAATTTATATTTTTCTTGTCTTCAGTAATTCAGACACCTATGTTCAAGGTGATAAGAGAATCTCTTTTAAAGTTTCAGTCAACAATTTCAGATTTTGCAAATTTTTTTGAAGATTTAAAAGTTTTTAAACTGATTAAAATGTTTCTGATTAAGAAGCCATTTTCATTGTTAAAGTTTGACAATAAGCTCTGAGAGAACCCCTTCAAAATAATTATTTTTGGCCTTTCTCACACAGGCCAATTGTCTTAGCCTCTAAAGTAATCACTAAATTATTAACAAAATACTGAAAATCTTTACCATCAAAATGAACATAAATTTTATCACATGGTATAAAAGAAATATTAAATAACTTTCAGATCTACTCCTAAAATATTAAAATCTATTTTATGTCACAGCTATATCTATGCATTCCAAATTACCTTAAAATTAATACAATAATTTTGATAGTTTTGTCATATTTATTGCCCTACTAATCTACATTATAAGAAAATGTTGGAATTTTACTGGAATTATTCAAAAAATTTAGATAAATTTTTCACTTAAATTATGCCTACCAATGTATATTGAAATCCATACATCTAATTTAGAAATAATTTGAGAAATTTTTGCCTATAATTATTGCTTATTTAACTTATGTATTTATCACTAAGGTCAGAGAAGACATAGTCTTGGTGCAAAAATAAAATGATAGCAGGTGTGCGTGTTGCGGTGGAATGTTTCTTTCCACTCAGTGAGCCTCTCAGAATCCCCAAATTTCCCATCTTTAAGAAAAGTAAGTGAAGGTAAGAGGTAAAGTCAAAATATGTTTAGCTCTATTTGCTCAGAATTGAGGATGAGATATAAAGCTGACATAAATATATAGAATGTTCATTTATTCTCCTTTTTTTTACTGAAGAACTAGTTCCATTATAAATCAATATTAGAGAGTGGCTTAGGAACCATTCTACAGCATACCAATTTTCTAATGATTTAGATTTAATTTTACACAAAGTTCTCTTGACAATATTTTTTTTTTCCTGGTTTCTCATCACATTTCTGACTTCCAAATGTATGTTCTTCTTTTCCATTTACCCCCTAGGTAAAATATCATTATTATGCTGATGCCTACCAAATGTGTATTTCTTCTCCCTAACTACCCCTGAACTCCATTTCTATCTATCTCACTCTATAGTAGACATCTATTCCCAATTCTCTTCTCCTAAATGCATTACTTACTCTAACCAGTCGCAATAAATGGAAATCCATTTTTTCTATGATTAGAATAGGAACCTTAGAAAGTATTGACTTCTCTCATTTTCTCATCTAAAGCAATCTGCAAATCTTCCTGAACCAAACTTCAACATCTGTCTAGAATTTAGCTACTTTCCAGAACCAACACTGCTCATATCATTTCTCTTCTGCATTATTCCAATAGCTTGCTAACATGTCTCTACATGTTACCTTATATTCTGCTCTCCACAAAGCAATACAGTGATGCTACTAAACCATAAATCAGATGCTTCTGCTTACCATGGTATCCTTATATTTTATCTGCTTGAAATCCGAAATCTAATAGAATAATATTATAGCATTTTTATACACTATCCAGTATCTCTATTATCCTGAAAAGAGATCAATATAATGATCAAGATTAATTAAACACATTTTTATAAAAGTATGTCCAAATCTTCTAATTAATGGCCTGGAAAGGAGTGACTTCCAAATTTCTTAAATAGCTAATGAAAAAGAAGTATGTGTTTTTATATATTTTTGTTAGTTGCATTGTTGCTTTTATGACACTGAGTGAAGAGCATAATACTTTACCTCAAAGAATAACTTTTAATATTCTGAATTTGTATTAGTTTACTTGATACCTGAAATTTAATTTTTAATAAATAAAATATTAGAAGTTTTAATGAAAGAATATTGGAGTGCTATTATTGTTTAATGTAGATTTGTTGTTTCTTTTTTTAAAGTCTGTATTCAATTTTTTATATTAATGGCTGAGTATGCATGCTTAAGTATAATGATAAGAGGATGGTTCCATAAGTAATCTAATTAGCTAAGAGAAAAAAAATGAGATATGGTATAATTGTGGAAGACATTACCACAGCTCACCAGTATCTCAAATACTTTCCTTACTCCATGTATTAGGACGATTATAAATTCATATGTCCTCAAAGTTAGTTGTGGTCATGAGACTCACATAAGTAAGGCAGAGAAATGATGTCCTTAACCAGATGTGAAAGCACTTAAAGGCCAGTAGTGATTCTCTATGTGTTCTCCTCTCCTTGCTTCCATGTTCAGAGATATTCCAGACCAGGAAGTTACTGAATGAGAATAACATGGAGCAGTGGACTCCTTAATATGTAGTAGGCATGTAGTTGTTTTATGATACTGAAATTTGGGGGTTTTGTTATTTTTTTTTTGTATTTTTAATATGGAATAACTTAGACTATCTTAAGGAATATACATCAAAAAGAGTTGAAAGATCTAACAGTAAAGCCCATAATTGAAAAGTCTGACACTCATATATAAAGCTTTTAAATAACTATGTTGCTTTCTATTCTAAATATGAATGGACAGTAAAGTATCACCATGCTTCTAAGAACAGCTTTTAAGATGAAAAGATAGAGTTTAAAACAAAAAGACAGCATCTTGCAGAATTAAAAACTCTGAAGAGTAATTAAAACTAAAAGGTAAAAGAAAACTCCCCAAATAATATTTTCAATGAAAATGGAATGAGGTACTGTTGAATCATGCACTGTACAGAGAAACAAATTAACAAAAAAAAAGCCTTTGCATAGTAAAAATAAGATGGCAGAAACAAAAGCCTCAGTAAAATTCTTGGCTAATAAAATAAATTATCTCCAGGGGAAAAAAAAATAAATTATCTCCAGGGGAAAAAAAAAAATACATTGACATTAAGTAGGAGGGGAAAAAACCTAGTATAAGTCTGGAGTTGTACAATTTCAAAATAACCAAGGTCTCTGAAACAGGAAAGAAAGAGAAAATGATTAGAAAAAGTATCAAAAATATTTTTCAAAATTTAAACTTGAATTCCGGATGAGTACTTGGCACAATGTATAAAATTTGACCTAAACAATGTAGAATATCACAAAATAAATTTTAAGTGAGTAGATTACAAAATGTTTCTCTGAAATGGCAGACTCTGTTCTTCATTTTTAAGAATTTTTTCCCCCAATTTTCTAACTATACCACTTAATCCCATTCTCCTTCTCCTATATATATTAAAAATTCTTATATATTTAAAAGACATTCTCAAAGATACCTAACTTTGGTAATAAACTGAGATCTCAATTAAGGTGTGAATGTTATAATATGTCTGTGGTCAGGGGGAAATGTTATATTATTCAAATCCATACCTATGGCTGGGGGAAATGGAAGTTTTAATATATGTAGAGAGAGACAATGAGCAGTTTCATTTCATATAGCCTAGCCTGAATTAGAATGTATACTTAAAGAAAAGTAAACAAGAATTCTTTGTGATTGGTAAAGGAACTGTTACATATGCCATTATTTATAAAAGTATATAATCATAAGACATACCTAGAATATGTATGTCTACATTTGTCATATTAAAGGAATCATGCATTTAATATAATTTCATTAAGCATGATTTGTTATTGGTATTATTATATTTATTATCATATTTAAAATATTATATTTCATCTATCATTCATTCATTATTCGAAGTTTTAAAGTACTAAATCTTTATATTATCCTTTAAATAAAAGAATTAATCTTGCATCAGAAAGATGTGACAGTTTAAAAATGAATTAAAATTAGATTGAAGTATTCTATTACTTTTCAATAATAGAATTACTGAAAACATTACCTATTTTAAAAAAAGTAATATTATGAACAGTAATAAAAAGACTATGGTCGTAAATTTGAAATCTCTGGAAAACTATAAAGTTCTTTCATGTTTCTAAAAATCCAAGAAATAGTAGTAATTTTCTTAATGTGTTACCTAACTTAGAATTTCATAGTCTATATCTACATAGGGTACTAAGGTTTTGCTACATCATTTCTCTTTATACAACATTTGATATGAAGAAAATCTGTCTTCAGTAATATCCAAAGGTCGTTAGTGCTTTTATCTCACAGATGCCAGAATAAATTCATCTTCTGTTTGGTTTTACAAATTGTTAAGATTCACAAATTGTCAATGATAAGATACTAAGGAAACAACCATATTTTCTCTATTTATTCTAGTTTTGCTATTTTAAAAGTGCATGCATAAAAGATCTGATGTAAAGGCTTTTTGGAAGGTCAAAAAAAGAAATGACTCTATAATAAAAATGAATAAATTATTTCAAGTTAAACAATAGCAAAGATTAAAGGACAACTTAAGTCAACAGTGAGCTCACAGAAGAAGTACCAAAAGACTAAGAAGCAAATGAAAAATTGCTTAACTTCAATAGATGCCAGGGAAATAAAAATAAACAATTTTTTATTTTCCTAATCGGATAGACAAAATATTTGAATAATTTAAAGCCGGTTTTGCTCTACATGAGTGGACAAGAACACTCAAACATTTGAGGAGAAAAGACTTGTGTTAATTTTTATTGGTTGGCAAGTTGTCATTTCTTATTTAGTTATAATGTGTACTCTTTGATTTTAAACTTCAACTTACAAAATATAGCATATAAACATGATCTTCTGAAACTACACTTTAATGTTCAATGGTTGAGGAAAAATTAAATAAATGTATCATATTGAAAGTTATGATTCAGTGATTAAAGGCACAGCGGTTACAGATTACCTATTCATCCATCCACCCATCCATTCATCCATCCATCTATCCATCCATATATCCATACATCCATACATTCACACATACATCCATCTAATCTATCATCTAGCTAGCTAGCTATCATCTAACTATCTATCCATCCATCTATCATCTATCACCATCTATCTATCATCTATCATCATCTATTTATCATCTATCTATGCTTTCACAGAAATCTGTTTGGATAACTTAAGGAAAAAAAAACACAGTTTGCTGGAGAATATGAACAGTACTCAGCACTGAAAAATCAACTAATCAACATTATATTTATGAGAAAAATAGGAATAAAAAGAATTAGAAAGAATCACACAAAAAAAATATTTAAAACGGTTATATCCAGAATGTTGCAGTGGGTTGGGGTAAAGATGGAAGTATTCATTTTGTGTTTAAAAACAGATCCTTGGCATGGAAGCAACCAAAGTGTCCTACGATAGATGATTGGCTAAAGAAGTTGTGGCACATATATACAATGGAATATTACTCAGCCATAAGAAGAGATGAAATACTGCTATTTGCGACAACATGGCTAGACCTCAAGATAATCATGCTAAGCGAAATAAGCCAGACAGAAAAAGTTGAAAATCATATGATATCACTTATATGTGGGATATAAACCTAAAAGCAACAAATGAACAGTACAAACAGAGACTCAGGGACATGGACAATGGACTAGTGGTTACCAGAGGGTAGGAAGTGGGGAGGAAGTAAAGGGGGCCGAATATATGGTAGTTGAAGGAAACTGGACTTTGGGTGGTAATCACACAATAGAATATATAGATGACAAATTATAATGTACACCTGAAAATTATATAATTGTATTAACCATTGTTACCCCGATAAACTTAATTAAAAAATAAATTAAATTAAATTAAAAATTAAAAAATTAATGCCCCATTAACAGCTTTATGAATTAAAGGAAATGTATTTTAAAAGAGCTTTGTGCTGTTTTCAGAGTTTGACGGGAATCAGTTTCAAATAAATAGTGACATTTAAACAAACAAACAAACAAATAAATAAAAATAAAAATAAAAACATGTCCTTGGATCAGACAGAGAAGTTCAAAGAAAAATTCTATGAAGCTAAGTTAAGCATGTTGCTTAGGTGAAGTCCATCGTTCTAACTGTTGTTTGAAGCTTATTTAATTTTAGTCTTCCTTATTTTCACCAACTAGATATTAATAAAAGTCAAATTTTTCAGACATTATTTCTTACTTATCCTTCCCAACTTATTTAGAAATGCAAAAATCTATTACTGAGATAGAATGGCAGAATGTGTATTGGATAGACAATTACCAGTCTATGCTACTCATCTCACCCATCTCAGTCTCAGAATTAAGCCAGTTACCTAAGCTAAACAACTTGGACTCTCATCTTTTCCCATAACAACTCTAATTCATCAGCAAAAAAGTTTAATCTACTTTAAAATTATATCTCAAATGCAACAATTTCTCATCTTTTCCACTGCTACAACTCTAGTCAGTCATCAGCACATGCCACTTGGATTTTACAACAGCTTACAGATATAGCCTTTGCTGTTCCTCAAGGATGTAATGCATGCTCCAAGATTAAGCCCGTGATTTTAACTCATTCTCTCAACTAAGTACTGCACACTGAAAAACAGCAGGTCTTGGCACCCCTCTCTATTTCAATTCAGATGTAGAGAGGCTTTTAATATCAGAGATTTTTTTTTTTACTTTTCTTTTACCATTAGATAATTTGTTTCCAAATTAGGGAATATTCGAATTCATACAACTTTCTTTGTTCATATTCTTTAAACAGTACTTTTCTTCAGAGTAGTCATTGAGCAGAGCCATGTGATTATGGTGGAACAAAATTTTTCATCTCTTTCTTGGCTTCCTTTTTTAAAAATTGATCATACTAATGTACTCTACCTTCTTTTGCTCTTTCCAACGAAATTTTGGAGAATGTAGCTAGAGTTTGGCACACAGATAGTTGCTTAGGTGTTGACACTATACACACAGAGAGACAGACAGACACATACACATATGTATAATAGTTATATAGGTTTATTATAGGTAGGATATATATATGTTTATGTTTATTATGCATATTACATATGTGATATATATATGTGTATGTATATTCCTTTATTTTTTTCAATTTATTAGGTGAGGGTTCTGTAGAGAGTGTAAAGTATAGCTAAAGTCTGCTCTTCTTTAATTAGAAATATTTTCTAAATTGGATTTTTGTATTTTTTAAGTTTCCATTTTTAGATTGTACATCCATGAGGAAAGTAACCAGAACACCACTAGATATCTGGATTCCTAATAACTGCCACAATGTCTTACACAAAATAAACACTCCTTAAATATTTTTTACCAAAGAAAGAGGAAAAGAAAGAAAATGTTTCTTGTTCTTTGTAATTATTACTGAAAAATACTGTGATAAATAATTCAAGCTAATTTCTATGATCCTCCTCCACTTCCTTCAAAATGTCATAAACACGGATATTTGTTTATTTACTTATTTACTTATTTATTTATTTTATTAGCTAGCTGCTGGGATAAAAGTTTTGACAAGACTTTGACAATGTGTTTAAAATTTAATCCATGCAAATTACATGTAAAGTTTCAATCTCAAGTATTATAATCAATGTTCAAGATACTAGCTTGCACGTAAGAGGGTCATCAATAAAGTTATGACTATATCTAGGATGGCTTCCTGGATAGTACTGGGCCATGAAAATAATAAATATATATTTTTTAAAAAATGCTGAAAACAATAGCAGTAGCAAGATGTGATTATGATCAATTAAGGCTTATTCTTTTCCAAGAACCATATGAGGTGATTTTAATATATTATTTCATTTATAGCTCATGAGAAGCATATAATTAATATTATTCCTATTTTAAAATGAAAGGCTCAGCATATCTAAATATGTACCCAATTATAAGACAATACTTTTTCTTTTTCAAAATGATCTCTCAGAAAACCAAGACAACACCATATATTCTGTTTCTTACCAAATCTTATATTATAGAGCACTTAGTCATTTTATACTAAGCAAGATTTTGTGTGTTCAGTGGAAAGGAAAAAACGTATAGTTTGGGATTAGTTATTTTCTTATTTTTTAGCCAAAAATTTTAACAAAAAATCAATATTATTTCTAGGAATATTAAATTACTAATTTTTATTTCGTTTTATAAAAATTTCTAATTATATAGAACAGGAAGCTATGCTATGGATATATAATGTATATATTTATTGGATTAAAAGTCTCGCTATCTTGATATTAGACAAATACATTTTGAGACTTGAAATAAGTTTTCCAACATCAGTATCACATATGAATTTTAAGAGTTGTAACTTAAACAACTTCAAAGAACAGATAAAATAATGATACCCCCAGGGAAAATGAAGTATCAGATGTGACTTCAAAGGGCAGTTTGGTGGTTATAAGGATCGACCATATAAAGAGTTTTAAAATAACAAATGTATTAAAAAAAAAAAAGAGGGTAAAGATTTTTATTTATGTTAAGGCATGAATTTATTTAATATGCAATTTGAAATAATTATAAACAGACATTTAAGAAATCTACAACATTAAAAGTGAAAAATTTTTGTTTGTTTTCATCAGAATGTTTTGGGCTCATCTTAATCCAGGGTCTCTTTATATATGAGTAAATTTTAGGACTTACTAAAGCTCACACTACAGTTTAATGTTAGATCTGAAATCCTGTCCCACCCAGTCTGACGTCAGTGCCTGCTTCCTTGACCATTACACACAACACCTGCCTACGGTCATTGAAAAATTAGCCAGGTCGGAGGTGCAGAAGTGTGTTTTAGGCAGAGAGAAGACAATATTCAAAGGCTTTATCCTATTTCAAGTGATACAAGCATTGACATTTGGCCAATGCAGACAGCAAGCAGAGGATGAATCACTTTAAGAAGCTGATGTGTTGAAGGAGGTGTCATATTTCAAAGGATCTTCTAAACCATGCTATGTAAAAATAATAAGGTATCGCTGAAGGAATTTAACAAGAGGCAGATATACTGAGACATGTTTCTTAGCAGATATAACTCCAATCAATTTCTTGTGAGGATTTAGGAACATTTCACTCATTTCAAATAGTCTTCTCCATCCTTGGGTAGAATATTTAATGTTTTCTAAATGTTACTATAAACATAATAGAAATGCAGCTTCACACCATGTCCTTTTGTTATCAAACATCTGGAAAATATAAGCCAATCTTTTACAGTCATTTTCCTAGAACCACTAGTGTTCCTTAGAATGACATTGCTATTGTGAAATGCAATAGTCGAAATTGAAGGCTGAGAGCTTAACCAAGAAGTTTTTACAAAAAGAGGATCTGGCCCCAGGTGGTAGCAGTAGGGAAGGAGAGAAGAGGCTGCTTTAGAAAAATAATCAGGAAATATAAGATAGGAGTCGTACCTGATTTGAAGCGAGAGCTGAGAAAGAGGGAGGAATCAAGGATGAGAATCATATTTCTGGCTTCAACAACAGGATTGCAAATAGTCTCATTCATTGAAATCAGAAATATATTACAAATAGTAGATTTTTGGAGGGAGCTGTGATAGATTAAAGTTTAAACATGCTGACATGAGTTATATATAGCACATACAGCTGCGATATTTAACAACCTTGTGCTTTTGCTGTTGTTGCTTTTCCCCTTTAGTTAGCTCTCTAACTTCAGAATTAAGTGTTCTTATCCAGAGATTATTTCTATCCATTTTTATTTCTATGCTTTTCTAAAATGAAACAAAAATACTATGATGACAGAGTTCACAATTGAAGCACATACATCTCTTTCTTATTAAATAGAAGCTCATGTGTCTTTAAAATGTTCTAATTATATAATCTATAAATAGTTAATCAGATGTATCTATATCTTGTACATGCTAAAGTAATGAATGACTCAACAAATGCCATATTTGTCAACATAGTAACAATGTGTTTGTAGATATGTCTGTTAAATCGTCCAGATATCATATAAATCAAGTTTTAGCCACCACAGTTTTACAATAATATTGATTTATATTTGCATATAAATTTTAAAGTTTTTAGTTTTTTCTAAACATTTGGACTAATTTTTTCCTATAAATCAAAAACAGGAAAACAAAAATAATCTTGCACAAATATAATCCTACACAAATAAAATAAGGGGAGGATTATAGATTAAGATTTATTTGCGGAATGTGAATATGAGATGAGACTCAAAATGTAAGCTTTTACATTGTAAAATAATTAGGAAACAGTCCTAAAAAGCGAGTTATTCTGGATTTTATCAAATTATATGAAAATGAAACAGAGAAAAAAGTACATTTCATTTAAAGACAGTGAGGATGAGAAAAAAAATATTGAGGATGGGCTCAAAAAAATCTAAAAGAACATAGCTCTGCATAATAAAACTTGCAGGAGAATCTACCTCAGCAGCTCTCACTGCTGCAGTGATATTATCTGAATTATTGAAGAAGGTAATTCAGGTGAAGCATTATCTACAAGAGATTTTAACACTGATGAATTTGTTTTGTTTTGAAACATATTCCTCTTAGAATTAAAAGTAGGTGTGTGTGTGTGTGTGTGTGTGTGTGTGTGTGTGTGTTTTGTACGTATGTGGATGTTTGTGTTTGAGCATAGTATGCATGGAAAGACACTGTGGATTTTCACAGACTTCTTTTCCATTTACCACTCTTATCTTTGACCTTTATTCCCTGAGAAGCAAAAAGACAAAATATGTGTAAATAGATTCTCATTTATTTAAAGTTTTTAGGGTGTTGCATGAAGATGTAGGTTGTGTGTGTGTGTGGGGGGGGGCAATGTAACAGAGGATGATTATTCCAGATATCTGGATTTCACTGGATAATGGAGACTGCACAAGAAGGAGAGGTAGACGAGAACAACTTAAGATCAGGGGAGGGGGTGCAATGCCAAATTCCATTGCTGAGAGAAAGGCTGCATTTGTAATAAAAGTGAAAACTTCCCCAAGGATTCCAAGGGCTTAAAAAAAGAAAATACAGAGAAGTTTTAAATAAGATTTCTACTTTCAAACTGCTCTTCTTTCACATTGGAAAGGACTGCAAGGAACTAAATTCTCATTTCTTCACTCACATTATAAAAACTACATGATACAGATCTAGAATATGGGAAATTCTGACTTCATAAACGGTATATCTATGTCCTTATTTCCCACCCTAAAGCTTCCTGCTTGTCCTTAGTCTTGATTGCCATAGCTTTAACAGTGCTTTTTCTTTTAAGGAACTTAGAAAGATCTTTGTAGATAAAGACCTTGCTATTTGAGACTCAACATTGAATTTGCTTTTTAAAACAAGTATTGGTCAAGGCTCTGCCTCCTAATAATAAAACTTGGGTAATGTGACTTTATTTTTATGATTTTTTTTGTCATTTGTAGATTATGGTTAGATCAGATAAAGGATAAGTATATTTATACATTTAAAGCAATGAATAAAAGCATTTAATACATTATTAATATAATCAATTTATTTTCATAGCCACTTTTTTATTTAATATTATTGTTTTTGATTTAAAAACCCATTAAGAACTATGGAAATCAATTATTTTTTTAATTTTAAAAATAAATTCAGTATTATTGTTTTTTAAAAATAAAAAATAAAAATTGATTTCCAGAAATTCAACTTACAATAATAACAAAATTAATTATATCTAATTAGTCATT
>NW_006434839.1:17129159-17140585 GCF_000325575.1 Pteropus alecto
AGAAATCAAAAGCAAGCAGAAAAATGGAAGAAAACAAAGCTTAAAGAAATAAAAACATATTTATCAAGCAATATAACAGAGAAAACTTCCCAATTTATACAAGCAATCTTACTGGATTATGTAATCAGAATTTGAATTTGGGTTTCCAGCATGGCTGCAAACTGAGGAGGTAAATCTTAGCAAGGATTGAGAAACAGAAGAGTGAACCACCAATTGTAACAAATTCATCTCAAAATTATGGCTGACTCCTTATGGTACAAAAGAAGGCTGAGACTGCACACTGCAGGAATACAACAGGAAACCACATTAGGGAGACTAAAATTGCTGAACAAGGATGAAAGTAGCTAACCAGAGCTTTATAGACTGGATTAGCAGTACAGAATCTGCTGAGTTAAAGGATTTTGGCAAAAACCTGGTAGTGTCATCAAAATTCCAGAAATCATGCCTTAAGGATAAGAATTACATAATAGGATTAAGAGGTACAGTTTAAGATTAAAGACAAACTGAGATAAACTTGCCACAATAAAACCTAAAACCAACCTTACACCAGATCAAGAAATTTCACCTTTAATTGTCAGCCTGAGGAACAAAACTCATAATTTTTGGAAGCCAATAAAAATTATCTAAACTGAACCATGTTGAGAGAAATTTTAAAAACACACACACGCACACCTAAGCAAATAACACTGAAACTGCTGAAAACTAAAAATAAATAAATAAATAAAAGGTACAATCTTGAAAGCAAACACATAGCTGGTTTCTTCTCTGTAACAATAAAGAAGAGAAGACAAAAGAGAAACTTAAATTGTTTAAAAAACATATGTTAACTTAAAATTCTCTATATAACACAAATACATTCAAAATTATGGCAAACAAAATCATTTTAATATAAAAGAGAGCTGAGGAAATTTGTTGCCAGTAGCCTCACACTACTAGAAATACCAAGGGAAATCCCTCTGGATGAAACAAAGTTACACAAAAGGAAAATAAAGATCTTTAGGAAGAAGGTACAATGAATCACATCGCAGCTGGAGTAGATCAAAATTAATTAGCAAAAGGTGGACTTAAAATGCAATTGTATAAGTAATTACACTAAATGTAAAGTGACTAAGCACTGATAATAAAAACAAAATTTATCAGAATGGATTAAAATGAAGAAATAGATAACATCAATTTACCATAGGGGCACCTTTAATATAAATACAATGATAAAGGAGATAGCATGCAAACATTAAGCATAATAATGTGCCTATATGAATATCAAACAAAATGGACTTTAAGGTAAGGAATACTATCAGAGATGAGAGGATTTTACGATGACTGTGTAAATTAATATAGAAGATGTAATAGTTTAAAAGTATATGCACCTCATAAAGTAACTTAAAAACATATAAAGCAAAAATGACATGTCTAAAGGGAGACATAAAGCAGTGCTCCTTCACAGTTGAAGAATTTAAAATGCTTGTCAGTAATAAATAGAAAAATAAAGAACAAATTATTCAAATATAGAAAATTTAAATAGCACTATCACCAAATTAATCTAATTAGTATTTACATAAAACATTGTAACAAAGAACTGTAGAATACCCATATTTTGTGTATATAGAATGTTCATGAGATAAACAATCTTCTGAAGCACACAACAAGATAGACCATTTCAAGATGAAAATATACAGTAGGATGTTTCTTAGTACACCATGTTGTGATTAATGTCAACGAAAAACTACAACAACCCAAATTAGGCAGGACTGCTAATGGTCTTGACCCTTTGAAAATGAGTGTTTGGGTCACCCCACCAGGCAAAGAACCACAACCAGTTAAGGTACTTGTGAGCTCAAAGAGAATATGAAATGGGCAGTAAATTTTATCCCAATTAAAACTGAATTTCAAGTTCTATGAATCAAGAACAATTATATTTATGTATTTTCAAGGTATTTTAGGCCAATATCTTACATAAAACTAGAATTTAAAATTTAATATGACCCCCATCCATGACCTTAACTCTCTGATCTCTTCTCTTAACACTCTCTATCAAAAAGCTGATTCTTCTTTTAGTTTTGTTTTAAGTGGTACTACTGCAATTGAAGCACTTTTTCATCTATTTAAAGTATAATGATGTTTGAAATAAAGTTGCATATACAATATGGTAATTGTATACAAAATCATGGTAATTAAAATATAAAATAAGAAGAAATAAAATATGTCATCTAGTCTATGCAGTTGCACACATATTTAGTCATTGCATTTTGGCATCTAAAGGAAGTGAGGGAAGCAGAATAGGTTTTTACAAATTTCATTATTAAATTAAAAAAATATTTATTCGTTAAAAAAAAGAAAAACATTTTTCATGGAAATAAAATCTGACAGTAATTTATTAAATGGATTGCTAGGAACACTTTCCCATATAGTGTTTTTGCTTTGTATTTTAGTTAAAGACCTTTATCTCTAGCTGTAGCCTTCAGTTTCTACAGACTGCTTGTGAATGAAGATGTGTTCAATCGAGAGTGTGTTCAGTCTATAAGTCAATCTGGGCATAATTAACTTATTAATCGTAAGTATTCCAACTCATGAACACAGTAGATTTTATATTCCTTTAAGTATTTCTAATCTCTCTCAACAATGTTTTCATTGTTCGTAATTTTCATTGTTCTACTATTGTACACATTTTGTTCAGTTTGAAGTTATTATATATGTTTTTAAATATTTCCAATTGTTTACTACTAGCATATAGAAATACAACTTATTTTTTGTATTAATCTTCTTCTTGCAACCTTGTTAAATCCACTTATTTTGGTAGTAATTTTGTGGATATTTCAAGATCATTCTTCATCTAAACTTAGACAGTTTCACTCTTGATATGAGGCTTATTTTTCAGCTACAGAATCAATCGGAACCTTCTACACGCTCGTGCCCTCTTCTCCTCTTCTCTGTTCCTCAGATTCCAGACATCTTAACTTTTCCCACTTTGAGTACTGTTCCTCAACTCAGTGAGACCATTGTGTTCTGCTAAGAATATCATTCTTTAAACTCCTGTCCATAAAATACTTCTGGGAAAGTATCCAGTGTGATCACAGAGTACACCTCATTTATTTCCCTCTGGTAGGCATAACAGCCCTGTACTGCCTTTAATTCAATGTCTATAAACAGTTGTATTATATATTTTTCAATGTTTTAGTTGTTTACAATGAAAGAGAGAATGCAGTACTAATTTGTTCCTAATGATCAGATGTAGGGTATAATTCGTTACTTTTATATTCTATTGCTTTAGAAAATAAATACCATCTCCTCTAAACTGATTGTTTTCAACTTCTTTGCACATCTCATAATTTTTGCTGAGATATGTAAAGTTTAAATGCTTTAATGTTGTAGTTCTGGAAATCAGATTCCAAACCCTTTCCAGGGCCCGTTGTTATTCTTTGCTTGTTTAGCACCTTTTCTGAGATAATTAGGTAAAGTCTATATTTTTTGCCATGTTTAGCTACTAAAGTCTCTGCTCAATTAACTTAGTTGTCAACTAATGGTTGCACAGAGAGTTCTTTAAACGCTTGGAATCTTTCTCTCATAATCTCTTATGAAGGACTCTATGTGTGTGTGTTGGTGCATACCTTCAACACTCAGCCAGTCAGGTAAAAATTCTAATTTTATCTTTATTTCTTGCTTAAGCAGAGTCTTGCGGTCAGACCAAAGTATGAAATTAAGGCTGTCTCAAGTCTTTCTTGGATATAAACACAGACCTATACATGTGTGTGGCCTTGTAGCTTCCCAGGAATATATTGAAGCTTTGCAATAACTCTATGGACATTTCATTTCTCAACTTTTCCCCTTAAGCTTTTTGGTTTCTCTATTTTTTGCATAGCTCTAATTTTTCACCTCAGGCCAACCAAAGTTAATTAATACCTCATAATTGTTTTTGACAACCGGTCCTGGAAAAAAAGGTTATTCCTCTGGAGGAGCTCCAAGTCAGGTCAAATATAGACGGACTTGCAAATGGGGACTTACAGAGAATTATCAGATTGGTCAAATGATAACAATGCTTAGGAATGAGGCTTTGAAGGCGCTATAATCCTATTTTGTCAGTTTTGTTATTATTTTTGTGAAGGAGAAAATTTCCAAAGGCCCTTAATCCACCATTTTACCATTTATTCTAAAGTTTCATAGGGATTATATTTTAAATTGCTTTATTTCATCCATTTTATTTATGTGATAGACTTATCCATCATCTTTTTTTTTAATGGAAAATATTTTTTATTGCTTTCCTAGTGGCAAGGCTTTTAGAGTTATTGAAAAATAACTCCAGCCAATAATGTATTACAATAAAAATAAACATAAACTAGGATGAAAAGAATCATAATTTTACAACTCTCTGAAGATGACTCTTACAAGGGAGTATGCTCTGATAGTTGTTAAGGATGTCTACTTGACATTTATTGAAATGCAATAAAAGCATGTGTTATTTTATTTTTACCTATTTCTGTTTAGATTAAAAGATCAAGCTGGAAAATTACAGATACAAATACCGTATCAAACAGGTTTGTAATTATGTGGAAGCAAAGGGAAGAACAACTTTGACAAATAAATCTGCCATTTTGACATTTTTATGAATAAAAACTAGATTAGATTGTTCCGTCTTAAAAGGAGAAATCAACTTCTGAAAAATTAACAAAATAGTGAAATTCCCAAGGACTTAATATTTTTTCATTATAATTCCTCAACAAATATCTCTTTTTTAATTTCCTAATAAATATTCTGCCCCCCCAACCCTCACTAGCCAAAAAAAAAAAAAAAAAAACCCTATAAATTTCAGTTGAATTAAGACTATGGGCATAGTAAAAATAGTAATCATGACAACACTGATAATAGCAACATTATGTTCCATGTCTTATGAGCTGTTGGTTTGCCCAAACGGTCCTACTTTAACTTTGATGTCTTTAATTAGTTGTTAATATAATCCTCCTAGACACTCAAAAACAATCATTTTTTTCATATGAGGAGAACTCACATGAAATTACATAGTTATAGTATATTGCAGTCTTCTATGTAATATGCTATACAACATGTAG
Organism: Pteropus alecto; assembly: GCF_000325575.1. Lineage (NCBI taxonomy): Eukaryota > Metazoa > Chordata > Mammalia > Chiroptera > Pteropodidae > Pteropus > Pteropus alecto. The sequence continues at coordinate 17,134,220 of NW_006434839.1, forward strand.
TATAGTATATTACATAGTTATACTATAGAGATGATAGAGAAATAGAGATGAGAGAGAGAGATACCACTTTGGAATGCAGAATGTGCTCACTTGTGCAGCATCATCTCATATCGCTCTCTAAACTCACTTCACTGTGAATGCCCTCTGATACCAGGTTTTTCTTCTGACAAAGACCCTTCCATCTGTGTATTGGCCAATGTTTACTCATCTCTCAGATTCTATTTGAAATATTACTTCTTATCCAATGGTCACCCAGATTAACTAATCATCCTTTTAACTGTTCTCTAATTCCTGCACTTCCCTTTCTACAACCCATCTTCTTTTTAATCCTAAAAATCAATAAACTTGGCAATTCTAACTTTACTGCAACACTCGAGTCTTTATTGTATTCCATTCTTAATCTAGTAGTAATTACATCTTTTTTCTTAAATGCAGTAAAGCAAATAATTTTCTTCTTCATATTAGTATAAAAATGTCAACTCTCTTGAATCTTTCCATATTTCTGTCTATCTATCTCTGTTTCTATCTATCTAATCTATATATAGGGTTTTTTTTTTTTTCTTTCTCTTTGGTCCAAAAACTAGATAGCAGTTTAACCAATGATCTCATAGTTAATAACATTTCATATATTTAAATATTATATTAATAGTCACATTTTAAAATGTGAGGGTTTTTTATTTGCTAAAAAGTAACATTTATGTAGATGTTATTTGTCAACAAACACCTGGAACTGTATGTGTATATATATAGATATAATTATAATAGTGTCATTTAAACTTTCTGTTTAGTAACTGGGCTTAAAGTATAAAATTTCTGGGGAAAATAAGATCATACTTTTTTACACGAAAATGACTTCTCCCTTTCTTAAGCTCCTGAGTTTTATAATCTTTATTCAATTACATTCATTCAAAGAAAAGTAATCTAAAGCAATGGATTATGCTTTAAAGCTATTATTAAAAGAGAAATGTACCTGAAATGTCATACATATATTGCATCTTACCACAACCAATAGAAATATCTTGTTTGTATTAAAAGTTAAATTAGAGTTTAATGAAATGACTGTGTACATTGATGTAAATTAGAGGTTTTCAAGTTGTGGTTTGGGGACCCCAGGAACAACCCAGTCTTCTGAATTTCATATTCTCATGAGTGAAGAGGGGAGTTTTTCAGAGGTTACACAACAATGTAATTAGATCACTTGTCTGATAACTACTGGAATATATGCATACATATTATTTTATTTTTAAAACTTTCAGTTTTAATTTCTAATGGGAAATATTTATAGATATAAGATCTATAACCAAAGTTCTCTGTGGTTCACAATAGTTTTTTAAGAGAGAAAGAGAGTTGGAAACCAAAAAGTTTGAGAAACATTGATTTAAGAGAGCACATATTTGTAAATTCATATTTATAAAAAGTAAAAGAGATATTTAATGCTCTGTCTTTAAATAAACTGACTGAATGTTTAAATAATTTCACCTTTATTTGGAAGACTATAATATTTCAGTTATATTTAATGATGACAAAAGTTATTAACTGATAGTCTTTCTCATAAAGAGAAAAAAGTCATTAAAATTAAGAAATACAAAAAATATACATTTTTAATTTTGAGAAACACACTTTCTAACATCCAATGAAAAAAATTATATTAAATCCAGAAAACATGTTTAGGCGTATATTTTAGAAAATTAAACAGACTAAAGAAAAATAACAATTTGTAATATTTAAATAATTACATGTTAAATGGCTCAAGTATAATCCTGTATGTCATTCACTAAGGCTCCAGTATTTTTGCAACAGCTACTTTAAATTAAAATGGAATACCTAGTGAATATAATTACAAAACAACTCAAGTTTTATTCTAAATTGTAGTAATTGATCCTACAGTGAGATTTATTCTGTAATCATGGTAGTCAATGGCATTTACAACTAGAATAAATTAAGGTAAATGAAGAGGAAAATTGTATTCTGTGTAACATTTAGTTCATTATAGGCCTAAACTACTATGTCAATCCGTGTTCATCAATAGAAGTTAGGGTGCTTGCAGACATAATTGAATCAAAATATTATCTCTAAGAAACAGACTATGTTACACAAGCACAGAAATTATTCTGTTTTTTTTTTAACTGATTTGCTTTTCAAGCCCTTATTAAAATGGATTTTTAAAAGTGGATAATTTACAACACTATTGTATATTATCTCTTTTGTATTTTAATATTAAAGAAAGAATTTGAAATTGTACTCTGTAGCTCCAAGGGAACTTGTTCCTTTAGGATTCTTTTTAGAAATTATAATGTGCTTATCTCTACCAGTCAGTTTAATTGGAATTCCCATGATTAATTCAAAAAAATAAATATAGATTCTTGATGAAACTATTCCAGTGAGATTTATAGATTCTAATTCTGAATGCAAGATTATTACTTACTAAAAGGTGAACATTATGTTTACAGAAACATAATATTAATCATAGTAGTTGGTAGTGTGGTAATATTGTCAATACTTTGAAAAATCTCTCATAAAGCAGATGAAGGAATCTCTTCTTTAAGAAAAGGCAGGACGGCTAAATAAGTCAGCACCTAACTGGAAATTACTCCAGTGTTAAATTATAATATTATTATCAATAGAATAATTATTTAATATTTAACACATATTCTCATTTATTAGGTGACTGTAGCATAACTCTATTGAGAATTTTCCCACTTCACTTTAAGAATATACTTTTTATTTATTTATTTTTAATTTCTAGAAGTTATATTTGATTTTTTATCAAGCATATTTGACCATTCTATACAGGCTACAATTCCATGTAAAAATAGTTAAGCTTGTTTATGGCAATTTGCCTTGTAAACTAATTTCTGTGAACTATTTTCTCTTTTCACTTTGTCACACTTTTTCTTGCTGTAAGGCAGGAAGGACAACTTGCGAGATCTTTATGTGTTAGGACTGAAACCAGAGTCTTGCTTTACTTTTGAAAAAATGTCGATATTAGTTTAAATAATGGGGTAGAAGAATATTAAAATATTAAATATTATAAATGCTTGGACCCTTTAAGATTCTGGTTCTCTACAATTACATATTGTGCCATTTAAATTATTTAAAAATTTTACTTTGTCCTGCATCATAAAAATCTTGAAATTCAGATGTTATCTACTACTTTTATTTGCATGAAAGAAATATGAGGGCCAAAATATGAATAATTGAGTTATTTATTTATGTTTATAACACTAAAAAAGGTCTCTATTCTTTTAATAATACACAAAAGATGATATAATATAGTTTATTTAAAAGGTTTAATGCTAAAAATTTGTTGAAAATGTATATTATGTATTCTCAGTATTTACAATTATTATTAGTAGTGTTACTAAGGATATGGGTTGGGTTCCAGTATACCTCTATGTAGGATAATTTAGATAGTCAATTCAAATACAACATGCTATCTGCAATAGGCTCAATAAAGTATTTAATTAATCTCATAATTTAAAAATTAATTTATAAAATTTCTATATTTAAAATAATAATTTCTATATTTTCATCACTAGGAAACATTTTGCCAATTTGTGTGCAAATTTATGCTGAAATTTCTGCAATATACTTGATACTGTGGAACAAATAGTTGATTATGTCATTTAGAAAAGTGCATTATTTTATTTAGAGAATAGAGGAGAAAAGAGTAAAAATGAAATGTTATATACAATTTATAATATTTTGTTAGTATAGTTAAATAACTAAGTTCTTACCACAAACTCCAAAAGACAATGATGGACACTTCATTTTAAGAAAATTAATAATGGCTTTAAAAAAATGATTTATTTATTTTAATTAGTTTCAAGTATACAGTACATTGGTTAGACTTCTATATAGTTCATAAAACGATCCCCCAATTGCTCCCTCCCTCCCCTGACCCTCCGCCTAGCCAACATATTAATGCTAACTGCATTCCATATGCAGTGCTCCTCATCCCCGTGACCAACTATCAGCTACGAATTTGTACTTCTTTAACCCTTCACCCCATTCTCCCAGCCCTCCAACCTCCCTTGCCTCTGTCTGTCACCAAATTGTCCACTATATTTGTGAATCTGTTTTTGATTAGTTTGTTCTTTTTGTTCCTTACATTCTGCATATAAGTGAAATCATATGGCATTTACCTTTCTTTGTCTGACATTAAATAACTTCTAGGTCCATCCATGTTGTTGCAAATGGTAGGATTTCTTTTTTTTTTTTTGATGTCATTCTATCTTTTAGTTGGAGCACTTAATTCTTTTCCATTTGAGGTACTTATTGATAGGAATGTAGTTGTTACCATTCTTTATTCCTGTTTTTGATACAGTTTTTTCTTCTTAAAGAAGTTCCTCCAACATTTCCTATAATACTGGCTTGGTGGTGATAAATGCCTTTAGCTTATTTTTGTCTGGGAAGCTCTTTATCTGTCCTTCATCCTTGAATGATAGCTTGCTGAATAAAGTATTCTTGGTTGTAGATCCTTCATCATGTTGAATATTTTGTGTCAAGACCTTCTGTCCTGCAAAGTTTCTTTTGAGAAATCAGCTGCCAGTCTTAGGGGTACTCTCTTGTAGGTAATTATATGCTTTCCTCTTGCTGCTTTTTATATTTAACCTTTGGCATTTTAATTATGATGTGTCTTGGTGTGGGCCTCTTTTGATTCCTGGTATTTGGGATTTTCTAAGCTTCTTGGGGTTGTATGTCTATTTTCTTGACCAGGATAGGGAAATTTTCCATCTTTATTTCTTCAAATAGCTGTTCAACATCTTGTTTTCCTTCTAATACGTAGATGAGATGAATATTTTTACCTTTAATAGTATCCCATAGGCTCCTTAAATTATTATAGTCTTGGCTTCTTTTTTCTTGCTATTCTGATTGAGTGTCCTTGGCTTTCACATCCTATATATAGGTCATTTGATCCTCTTATTTATTTACTTTGTTTATTCCATTTAATATACTTCCCATCTCAGATAATGTGTTCTTCATTTCAGACTGGTTCCCTTTTATAATTTCTATTTCCATTTTTATCTTTTTGTTGAAGTTCTCATTGAATTTATCTACACTTCCCATAAGTTCATTGAGCATCTTTATAACCAGTGTTTTGAACTCTGCATCTGTTAGATTGCTTGACTCCATTATTTCTGGATCTCTGTTCTGTTCTCTCATATGGTTTCTGTTTTTTTAATCTTCTCATTTTGTCTGCCTTTCTGTGGCTGTTTCTATGTACTAAACACAGCTCCTAAGTTTCTTGGTCTTATTACTATGGCTTTGTGTAGTAGATGTCCAGTGGCACAGTTCTGAGAAGGGTTCAGTTGCAGACCAAATTTAGCCTAATCCTGTGCGCCTCTGTTGTCACCTGTTAAGATTCAGCAACAATCCACAGATGCTGTGCTTATAGTTGCCTCAAAAGGCCATACCAGAAACTGAGGTCAGCTGCCTTCACTACGAGACTAGGCGCTGCTCAGCAAGGAACACCTGACTCGCTGAGGCTATACCTGGAGGTGGCTTGAATGGGGCCACAAGTTGGGGGAGGCAGGGTTTCCGGGAATTCTCTGGGCTGAGCAACCTCTATTATCCAGTTTCATGATATCTCCACTATGGAGTAGCTGCATCCGGGCACTGGGAGTGGGAAGGGGTCAACAGAGGAGCAATGGATACCACCAGCACTTCTATACAGAGCAAATCTCCCCTTGGCTCTTGCTATGACAACTCGGTGTCTCAGTGTCCCTGTAAGTCCCTGGTTCCACCTGAGCGCAACTGAACCGGCACTGGTGTTCAGAGTGAGCAGGTCCATCACCTGAAAGTCCGCTTGTGGGCATGGCCCCTTTAAGAGGCATCTGCAGCTGCCCACTGGTGTTTTTGCCTCCACAATCCCACTCAGCTGCTCGGGACCAGGCAGCTCATGTCTTTGCCCTGTCCTGCCTTCTGCCATTGCAGGGCGATTTCTTAGATTTCTCCTTATTTGTATGGCTTGTTCATCTAGATTCCAGGTGATTTTTCCTTGCTGTTTGCTCCTTGTTTCCATCACAACTTTGATTTGGTCGCCAGAGAGATGAAGAGAGCCTCTATCATCTACGCCATTTTTTTTCCCCTCAATAATAGCTTTTTTAAAAATAAAATATTTGGGCTTATTAATAACTTAAATGGACTGTATATTGAGGGTATAATTTTATATTCTTATTATAAAGTGTAAATTCTCATGTTAATTATTTTTAAAATATGTGAAAGTTGCTGTTTACTCTTCATAGAAAATGTATTTTAAGTGCTATACGATTCACTGTGAGGCAGAAAATTATTAAGTACAATGAATTACAGTAAATAGAAGACTAAGAAACTAATTACCAATAGCAGACTACATATATGTAG
>NW_006434839.1:17140639-17185665 GCF_000325575.1 Pteropus alecto
ACATGCAATGGTTTATATTCAAATATGTACTGTAAGCTGATGACAAAATAATAAGTATGATAGAAAAATAAATATGATATAAATTTCAGCAACCAAAAAAGGATAACAAAATACATATGAATAAAATAATTATACAAATACTTCAGCATTTTGAATTTGACTTTATGGGGCACATTTTGAAAGTTCATTTATAATTTTGCTATCTGTACTTATAAAATTAGAGTCATTGCTCTCTCTTACCCTTTTTCCACTAAGAAAAGAGCAACCACTTAAAAACTGATGCAGCTCTTTGTGACTTTGGTAGGCTTCTGTAACTGAGAAGGAGAAAGAAACAAAACCCATCTCTAAAATAAGATGATCTCTCTGACTGTAAGGACTAGGCAGGCATCTTGCTGTTGCAGAAAAAAAAAAAAATGTCTTTAAACAAAACAGATTTATTGTAGAGGCTTCAAGAAAAAGAATGGAAAGATGCTTGGGAGAAGAGGGTTTTTTTTTTTAATAGAGTGATTGGTAAAGAAACTGGGAGATCTTCAACTCTTAGAACACTGTAAAGAAATTGGGGAGTTTGGTAGTTTAACTAAAGACTTAAAATTTAAATCTCTGTAGTCATCTCTCCAGAAACACACTGATCAGAGAGAACAAAGTTAACAACCACTACATAACCCTTAAATTATAATTGGCAAAAAAGAAAATTTGATAAACTAGAATATTCATGGTAAGTGGAGAAATGAGCATCTCAAATCAGTAGGGGTCGCCATAGAGATGCCATCAGAACGAAACGACAGGAAAGTATTAAGAAGGAAAAACGGCAGATGTAGCAGTGCCCCTAGTGGTTGTGAAAGAAAGTTTTTTAAAAATCACTCTGAGACAGAGAGGGTCATACCCTGAGTTGGGCAGTACTGACCACTTCACTGAGACCTGGCATATGAGAGTACTGGTTACTAGGATGACAAAAGTAAGGGACTTCAAAGTATGTGAGAGCAGAGTTACTGCTTCTTGGCTTTTCCAGTGGAGAGAATTAGTTTGCAGATTCATTTGCCTATAAATTTATGTCTACGCTCCATAAATATCTTCTTTTCAAGGACTCAGAATTTGAAAACTCTATCTCTCCCCATAAGATAACTTACACTTATTGAGCTCAACGTGTTTTCCCTAACATAATGTCCCAGTTAGAGCCTTGTAGTTTCCAAGAAGTAGTTTACCATCAGAATTCCCTCTTAGTGAAAAAGCTTTTTTAAATATTGTAACAAAAATATAAGGAGTTATGGCATAAAGAATATAAACTTGAAGTATTAATCCAAAGATGTGAGTAAAGATTGGAATGGTCATACTAATATATGACAAAATACAGGCCGAATTTAGAAATTAAATTGGTGAAGTTTGACTATAGTGAAGCTACTTCATCTTATAAAAGTCTAGGTTATAAGGTGCATTGTTCAAAGGCTGGGTTTAGATTTTTTCTTTAATCAGAATTTTCACTCAAGTCTTACTAAATCGGAATTTCTAGAGAATTTAGGAATCTGGATTTAAGATTTCTAGGTAATTCTTCAGGGTGAGAAAGTTGAAGAATATGATAGGTTTCTTTTTTGAGGCCACACAAACATTCCTCTGGCTTCAAATGAAATAAGGGCTTGGTAAACAAAAATAGCCCAAGTAAAAGTCAGAGGAACTTGCTTGTAGTAATAGGAAAGTGAAAATTTTTTCCTAAAATGAGGGACTATTACTTGTTTTTTTTTCTAGCAAATTGATACTATCTGACAAATAATGAGTAAATGCCTAGAATTAGGTAGTTCGTTCTGTGGTCTTTACGAGAAGATGGTCACTGAATCTTCTCTCATATAGGTATCTCCTGTACCCCTTTACCAGAGGCCGTAATGAGTTATCGCTCTAGTCCACAATTTGATAGCATCTTCTTTCCCACATAAAGGCCAGGAAGGTGTAAGGGTTAGGGAATTAAGCATACTTTATACTGTTCTATTATAATAAAACACTAAGTTATTAGCCTAGTCATGCTACAATTCTGCTCGAATAAAAAGAGAATTTTATGACAAATTACATGTATTTGAAATAAAACTAACTATTCTTATTATTTTAAAAAACCTGTCTGAAATATTGGAACTATTGCAAATCTATACTCTGAATTTCCTGAATATAATGCTAACAGTCTGTTTCACCTGCAGACAGTTTTTCCAATCTGTAGTCTAATGCCTCTCACTAATGCCATGACTCTAGGCATAAGTGCTAGTAGAAAGTTCTGACACTAAGAAGGAGCCAATGTAAATTTACTAACAGCTCAACGCCAACTCTTTTCTATCCTGATTCATCTCTATCAAGTTGATTTAAGTTTCTTTATGGGCACAATTTACTATTATTTTTCACAATTGCCAACATCCTTTAAAAAAATGTGTGCCAAGTTATGTTATCCTCTGCTCAGAGTTATCCAGTGGCATCCAATCTCCTCAATGTAAAACATGTCCTTATAAGAATATAGAAGGTACTATGTGACCTAGCCCTACTTTTGCTCTGACATCATTTCCTACTACTTGTTCACTCTGCTTTGGCTATCCAGATTTTCATGTTCTTTCTCAAATATTCTAGCCACACTTCCCTAAAAGGCCTTAGCATTTGCTGTTTCTCCTTCCTTGAATGCCCTTTCCTCAGACAGCCACATGGCTCAATCACTCATTTATTTTTTTCTTAAATATCACTTTCTCAGTGAGGAACTCAACATTTCTATTCTCTCTTTTTAGTACTTAGCAATATCCGATAGATGATGATAGGTAGGCAAGTAGGTAGGTAAGAGAGAGAGAGAGAGAGAGAGAGAGAGAGAAAATATAGATAGATAGATAGATAGATAGATAGATAGATAGATAGATAGATAGATGATAGATAGATAGAGTTTGTATATTTTATCTCTCCTCAGAGGAATATAAATTCTACAAGGAAAGAGAAATTTGCCTCGTGACATTTTTTTTTTTTTTTTTTTTTTGCTTTATCTCAAGCACAGAAACCAATGCCTAGAACATGGCAAGAACTTAAGAATTATTTGATGAATAAGTGAATTTCAGACAGCACAGCTCAATGGTTTGGGAAAAGTTATTCTTTGGAGTGTAGGGAGGAAGCTATAATCTCTAGTGACTTTACAGTAAATAGAAACAGTTTCACTTGCTAACAAAAATCTATTGAATTTTTATTTTAGGAGACATCTAATTAAAAATAGGAATCTATTAGTTTTATTTTTTCTTCATAATTTAGTGATAAATTACATTTATTATAAAAATAATTCTAGCACATCAAAAATGAAGTCAAAATTTTAAAAATGTAAAACAATGTAAGAGTAAAATGCTATCATGTACTCCATCACATTTCTGACCTCAGCCTGTTGTTTCCCACTCCCCAGAAGTAATCACATTAAAAATATGAAGGACAGCATCATGGTCACTTTCCAGGCATATGCAATTATATATTTATACATTGCAAGAGTATAGCAATGGGCAGTTTTATTTTTATTTTATTAGTCTCAAAATTTTCCATTTTCACTGTATTCTCTGTAAAATCTGCATAGTATTCCACAAATTTACCTATAGTACCTCATAATGATTTTAAATAGTCCTTAAGAGATATTATTTTCATTGTGAATCTTTTCTTAATGCTGGAATTAATATTTCAGATCTTATATATCCCAAATAAATGAATGCTAAAATATATTTTCGTTTAAGTTTACCTTAAAATTTAATTCTTAGTGTTACAACTAAGAATTAAGTGGAGAAAAAAGATGTGCTTTTTCATAGATACTTCAGATTTACAGTTATACCTATGTATAAATATTTTCTTTCATGTGTTTTGTGTGTCATAGTTAATATGGTGTTATATGTTGAATTGTGTTTATCACACATATGTTGAACTCCTAACCCTTAAAATAAAATAATTAGAGTGGACAATATGTTCATTAAGACCGGTGTCCTTATAAAAAAGAAAAATCTGGACACAGAGACAGACATGTACACAGGAGAATGCCATGTGAAGATGAAGGCAGAGGTCAAGGTGATGCATTTACAAGCCAATGAACAACAATGATCGATAGAAAATCACCGAAAGCTAGGACAGAAGCATGGAATAGAGACTCCCTCGTAACCCTCAGAAGCAACCAACCTTGCTGACACCTTGATCTCACACTTCTAGACTCCAGATCTGTAAGACAATAAATTCCTCTGGGTTAAGCCACCCAGTTTGTGTGGTACTTGTTATGGCAGCCCTGGGAAACTATTACTAGGGTTTTATGCTAGGAAGCATAAAGCTATAGCTACAAAGATAATCACCTATATTTACTTCTTAGGCAGGTAAATTTGTAATCTTTAATGTAATTAAAAAATATTTTTCATTTTTTTTTTTTTTTGCAGAGACACGATTATTAAGCAAGTAGGTTTTATAAGTTTGCAGAAGAAAACAGATGCAGATGGCTTACTCAATCTGGGTTATTTGAGGACAGTATAATAAAGAGTTTATTTATTTATAAGTGTGTGGGGACAGTTTAAGGAAACCAACAAGGGAAAACACAGTTACAACAAAGCTGGTAATTGCAATCCAGATAGCATAGCAAGATCTTTACAATGTAGTCAAGAAAGAAAAACTGGGTCTTAGTTTGAGACACAAAATCTTAACCTCTGAGGGGCGAGTCTGAACTGTTTTCTTCATGCCCTCATTTAATGTTCTAAAAAAAGTCAGAATGGTAAGAAATATACTTTATACTGTGGTTCAGCAATTTATACCACTACTGTCTTAAATATCCCTGCTCAAGATGTTTCTGAGACTAGACAGGTAGTATTTCAACAGAGAACAGCTGTAGACATAATACTGGCCTTTTGAGTCAGATCATGGGCTGCCTTAGGTAAAGAATATTGCTCCTATGTCCCAACAGATTTTCTGAGATTTTTAATATGTGTAGTTTCCTCAGGCTACTATAACAAATTACCACAAACCTGCTGATTTCAAATAACAGAAATTTATTCTCTCATAGTTCTGGAGATCAGCATCCCAAATCGAGGTATATGCAGGGCTCCCTTCTTTACAGAAGCTCTAGAGGAAAATCTATTCTATGCCTCTTATCACTTCTGGTGGTTGCTGGCTTAGGTTTGTGGCCAAATATTCCAACTTCTACCTCTGTTCTCACATCATCTTCTCTTTTGTCTGTCTTCTCTGTTTGTCTCTTACAAAGTATTTGTCATTGGAGACAGGGTCTACCTGGATAACCCAGGATAGTCTCATCTCAAAATCCTTAACTTAATTACATCTGCAATTACAGACACTTGATTTAATTAAGACAAGAGTCATAAGTTTCCAGGGATTAAGATGAGGCTACCATCAAGTCACTAGAGAATGTTACTAAAAATTTTGATAAAGGAAATTAAAAAAATTAGTAATTGGGCTGACTCATATCTGATACTGCAGGCTCTATAGACTAAGGCTTGGATTTAGTCACTTCCTCCATCTTTTTTTTTTTGTTTTGAGTTATCATTGATATGGAACATTCTGTAGCTGTTTAATTATATTGAAATATAATTGACATTAATAATTTCGAACGCTTCTCAAGGGAATTTTTTCTTAGACAAAGCAAAGAATACAGAATTTCTGAATTATATAGAAACAATAAATGTAAATACAGTTATCAACCTCAGATAGTTTTGCAAGTCAGCCTCTATTTCTCTTCAAAAAGTCCCTGGCTTTCATTCGGACTCTATCTTTTTCCATTGAATCAAGACTTAAGGTACTGGTCAGCAGAAAGCAACTGGCTTTGCTTGAGAATGCAGCATGCTTGTGTCCCAGAATAAGCTAATCGGATGCTCAAACCTTCAAATTTGAAACTACAGTAAAGTAACATGAAGACAAATATAATTATTTGAGCTGATTTTTCCATTATATCTCCCGTCTGATCAAACTATCTATTAATTCTTACGCCAAAGCTGGCATACCTTCCATCCTTGCTAAATTTGACTCTTCTGGATTTTTTTTTTTTTTAGTAGGCTACTCTGCAATGAAAATTTTAATACACTCTTCCCTCATATTAGACGGCTGCTATGCAGATTAATTGATATTAACTTCATTTCCATCATCGGAGTTAGCATCTAGTTTTCCCAACTATAGAAATTCCCTCCTATTGTCCCAATGACTTGTTGATTTATCCAGGCCTATGTCCATCAGTGCATAGAAGCTCTCCAGCCATAGAAATTGTCCCTGGGGTTATCTCAGTGCATAAAAACTAAGAACTTTTGTTAAGAAATAATAGGAGTGTGTGTGTTGTCTCCTTCTGGGTGGCATCATGTAAGAATGTGACGCTTCAAGCCCGATCCCGTCTAATCTCAGAAGCTAAGCAGGGTCAGACCTGGTTAGTACTTGAATGGAAGACCACCTAGGAAGACCAGGTTCTGTAGGCATAAAAAAAAAACAAAAATAAAAAAAGAATGTGAAGCTTAAAAATTCTGTATACAATTTTTCCAGCTACAGTTCCAAGACAAAGCTAACACACAAAAATGAACAAATACACTCAAATTCTTCAATATGTTCCTGTATTTTTAAAATTTATTTCTGTGGTTTCTATAAGTGTCTTCCACATAAACTTTATATTTAAAATATTTTGTATGTTTTGCCTAGAAATTTCACTGGAAACACCCATGTCAAGGTGTAATAATCTATAATATTATTGGAAATAAATCCAGATGTTAAATGTAAAATAAAAATAAAATTATAAAAGTTATCTGAAAGATAAATAAATATTTGTTATAACTGTGACATGAAAAAATTATTCAAATTTGAAGCAATAGACAATGATGAAAAGATTGTAAGACTCTACTACACGAATTATAAAACTTTAGTGAATCACAAAATATGCCATAACTAAGATAAAACTAAGTGAAATATTAATAAGCAAGCATATTTGAATACTGTATATTGTTTATAAGTAATTAACTTAGTTTATATTAAAAAATTAGAATCCCAAATGATAATTGAGAAAATTAAATGAAAATTTTACTTCACATAAAGAATGGTGAACAAACATATGGAAAAATGTTCATCTCATGGTAATCAAAGAGGTGTAAATTAAAACCATATTGTTTTACCTAATATATAAAGTGACATTTTATATTAATAAATAGTAAGGCTTAAAGGAAGTATAGGAATAATTGTAAATTGATATATAGCATTCCATTTGGCAAACAACATGACAATACAAATCAAGAGACATAAAAATGCTCAGAAACTTTGTCCTAGTAATTCAACTTCTATGGGTTTATTTTGAAATAACAAATCCTATACAAATTTAAAACATTAGAATATACATATTCTAATCTATTTATGACATTTAGATTACCCTAATAAAAATTAGAAATTATCTACTTATTCAGTATAATAAACTGACTTAACTAGTGGGCATTGAGCGAATGCCACACTCATTTTTGGTGTATATCAATTGTCTTTTCAATGTTCAAGGTGGAGAGAGTAGGGTCTATAAATTCCCACTACTATCCTTGCTTTAGGTAAGTACATCATGAGGAAAAAAAATTCAAGATAGAGTCAATCCCCTCAAAGAAAAGAGAGAAAAAAAAGAAACTTATAAGCAAACAAAATCATTCAATTTATTGAAGTTTCTGGTACTCAGAGAACGATTTCCCTTTCTGCCCTCTGATACAGTAATAGAGAAGTTGCTATTTCTGCCTTCCAATACACTCATGAGAACACTGCAGAAAAGTCTTCCAGTGAAGAATACACAGTTCACATGATGGAGATTATGTGGTGGATTCTCTGTTAAATCTTTGAGGTTTGACCTCTGGCATAAGTTGTTGACTTGCTGAGTTCTTAGACATTGGTTCAATCACACCACTGCCAATCAACTATATATAAAAACACCATAAAATTCTCAAGCAAAACCTGTTTTAAAATTCAGTAAGCTAATTTTTCAGTGACATTGCGTTACAATAGAAAATGATACTTATAATAATGTTAATTTACAAATTTAGATTAAGATTTTGTATACACACATTGTATTAATCATGTAAATTTTTTAAGTAAATCACACAAATTCATAACTAAGGAAATTATTATTTTAATACCAAATATTTTACATAATAATATAATATATGCATTTATATGTTAATTATAATGAGTCTTAATTGTCCCTAAATATTTTTATCTCTTAAGTGAAAAAGCAAAATGCAAAAAACAAACTGATTATGATACTAAAATATAATTTCAAGGAGTTACTAAAGTGAAAAATAGTTTTGATAGTACAGCAGTATTTTCTGAATGAAAATTTATATTTAAAACACTTTTTTTAAATGTAGTTATGCTGAATAGATGATGAAAAGTAAAAAAGGAAACACCCTAATACACAGTTATATAAATATGGTTAAAAATATCCTCCTGACATAGAGATATGAGGAATAGGGTAATAATTTTGAGGAAAGTTTCAGGTTAACAACGATTTTAGTGCTATGTGTTTTAGCATTTAATCTGATTCTACTGGACTGAATCCTTCATATTTTTATTTTAGATGATTAGTTATTTGGTTTTGTCTATAGATATTTGACCAGTGGCAGAATCAAGTAGCAGTCCAATAAATACACCAAATAGGTGTACGTACCACTGTAACCTCGTGAATGAGAACATTTTCAGAACATTTTCAAAACATATTCAAAGTGTATTTGGTAGGTTTTCGTATTTCCCTATTTTTTACCTTTGATACATAGCACTTTCCAAGATTATGTTAACTGAAATCACTTATTAGAGATAGAGTAAATGATAAGTTTTGGTTCAGTCAAAATTGCGTGCAGAGTTTACCAACAATTTTACTGCTGAATTCCAAAGACAAAGGGTGATTCATAAACTCTTCTCCACCTAAAATACTATTTCTTTGACTTATTTGCTTGTTGACTTTTCCACTGTAAATCTGTCTAGTAAAAAGATTTATTTGACATCCCTAGTAGGTCATTACTTTGTACATTAATAAATACTTATACTGTCAAAGATTGGTGGTGATTATTTTAGGAAGTAATCAACTTGGTTTTAGTAAGTTCTGAATATACAGAACAGATGGGAGAATATTAAATGTTACTATTTATAAAATTTCTGTTAAGAAAAATTAAATAAAACAACACAGAGAAATAGATTGCTTCTTAATACATATGGTTACTTATTAATAAGCTGTGACATGTTACTATATATGTAAAAATAAGTGAAGCAACAATGTCAATAATTAATGACCATGTAACAGAAAAAATACAAATACTAATGTTTCAATACATTTTTCTTAAAAGAAAAAATATATGAAAACCAGGTTAATATAAGGAACATACACAGTTTAGTATTTTACTAAAATGTTTTGAATGCAGACTTTTCATTTTGTTTAAATATAACACTTTAGAGTAAGTAAAGTGTCCTAGTATCCCAATTTTACCTACTCTCTCAACTCTATAATTAAATATGTGCTACACATAATTAACTTTTTCTAAGATTAGAAACTAAGTTGTTAAGTTAACAATAGAAAGCTTATACAAACGATTCCTCAAGTTCTTTCTTGCAAATGTTAAGGACTACTTTTAAGACTTCTGTGAGGTTAAAGGCACTCAAATAAAGGCAGTAGGATTTTAAAGTATATTCATGTTTCTGGTGGTTTTGACTAAATGAGATTTATTTATTATATGAAAGAACAGAGGCCTCCTTAAATTCTGTTAGAATTAGAGTTAGAGTTAGATGTGATTTTAGTGAATTAAAAAAATGTAACAAATGCTCCAAATTTATCGATTTTTCCCCCTTCAGATGTGATTAGCAAATAACATTTACTGTATAATGGTATTTATAAAGATGATGTGTATAGATACACTCCACTTAACTGTCATTGATCTATTGTAGTGAAGTAAGAAAACATCTCAACTCTTTAAGTTGCTTAATTAGAGTAATAATAAATTTCTGATAGCAGCACAACAAACTTTGAAGAAAATACACGAGAAATAAAGCCTAATTGGTTTGGAATAAGAAAAAAAGTATCAGAGGAAGCCTTGACATTTTATTTTTGAAAAAAAAAAAAAAAAAAAAAACCATGAAATAAAACTATGTGAAAAAAGATTGAAGTAGAAAATAAAAAGTAGGTTTCTAGATCTGTCTTTATAGGAAAAGAAGAGATCTTAATGAAGGAAAGAAAACAAAAAAATAATGTCTTCTGTCTTCTATTGTGATTGGAAATGGAAAGGGGGAAAATCTCAGAAGGCATCAGATAGGGTAGATAGTGGGGTCTACAAAGCATTTGTCTCAGAATCATGTGAAGACTTGTTGAAAATGCAGAGAGGTTCGGGTCTCACTCCTAGCCTACTGAATCAGAAATTCTAGGATTTTTGGCCTAAAATTTGCATTTCAACAAGATTGCTTTGTGTTTTATATGCACACTAAATTTGAGTAACAGTACCTTAGGCAGAAATTTGTAAGAGAAATCATTTCACAAGGGAAAATTGGTCTCCCTTCAAGAGATTTTTTTGGTAGGGACCTGGTTATTAATTCAATTGGGATGAACCCTGGGGACATAGTGGAAGTCGAATCCTGCAAAGTAAGGAATTTGATGTGTGCTGCAGATCAGCACATGGGTTTAATTTATTTTAGATAGTATCAAGACAAAAACGAACAGAATTCATGAGAGAAATTTTGCTATTTTCTTTAAACTGTCTGAGCTAAAGTAACATTTTTCTTTAGAATAAGACAGGCAAGAGGAATTGTTTTGTTCTGCTTAAGAATTTACTAGAATAAACTAATAATATCAATAAAAATAGTGCATCGACCTGTGGGTTGGATTAAGCAATAAGAATGAGAACTTTTACTGAAGCAAGAAGGGCGTGATGAGAGATGAAATATAGGCTAAGATAATCACTTTCCAAATTTGGATACCAGTTCAAAGTCCCAATGACTCTCAGCCTAAACCCCCTTTTAGTTATGTTTTCATCAGCCCAAGAATGATTTAATCCCTACGTGGGCATTGCTACCGAATTCCCCCCGGATCCGCAACTCCTTTATAGTACAGTCTGATATGAAAGGGTCCACCGAATGCTCAACCCTGCACTTTCCTACTGAGCCTGAACAAATTCAGGGACTCTTAGTTTTAGATATTAGTAACTAGATGTTTGAAAAATAACAAATGATTGATAATTTAGAGAACTATGAGAAATAATAAAACTATTAGATTTATTCTCTCTAGATGCCACCTCAATTAAAATGGAATTAGGATTTCTCTTCATAGTTAAACGTCTCATTGACTTCATTCTCATTGATTTCACAAACGTTCCCTGAGTGTGCAACAGGGTGATTTGTTAAGGTGTTTCTAGTTTTTTGTTCTTGTACATATTTCCTCACATTCCCCCAACATACTCCACTTCAATCAGGTAACCAGCTTTTGTAGTGTCTCAATGAAAGGGAAGTTAGAAGCAGGAGACAAAACAAAGGTTCCTGAAAGACATCTCCTTCCAGGACAGGGGTCCCCAACCCCTGGGTCACAGACTGGTATCAGTCTATGGCCTTTTAGGAACCAAACCTCATAGCAGGAGGCGAGCGACAGGTGAGCAAGCAAGGGAAGCTTCATCTGTATTTGCATCCACTCCCCAGCGCTAGCATCACTGCCTCAGCTCCATCTCAGATCATCAGGCATTAGATTCTCACAGGAGCACTGGTCTCTGGTACCAAAAATGTGGGGGACTGCTGTTCTAGAATACCTGTTATGCTTAGTTCTGGGACCCTGAAATAGAGTTATTCTAAATAAATAAGGATGATGAAATGAAAAAAAAAAAAAAGCAAGAAGGAGAAACAGAGTAGATATCTCCAATTGGGAAGGAAAAAAAAGTTCCATGAGTTTTATGATTACCAGCCCTACATGCCTCTTTTTATATATAGCATGCCTTAGGTAAGTAGAAGTTGGTAGAGTGGCAAAGGGAAATGGAAGGATCAATGGAGATCTTATTAGGCTGGACCGTGAGCATCATGTTTCCCTCCTCAGCTTCTGAGCACAGCATAGAAATCTCATGTCTAAACAATTTAAAGGTTTATGTATACTAGTATCACAGGATTCTCAGAGGCAAGTATATAGACCAAATTTGGAGGCATCGGTCTATGTTTTGCTGTGCATATCGAGTGGGTTTAAGTAAAGAGTGAACTATTAGATATTTTGTAAATATGTTTCTAGTCAATCAATATAATGAGAGTTCAGAGTAAAATTAATTTTACTTAACAGAAAAAATGTCGCGTTTTTGCACACCCCAAATTTAGTTACAATTCCACACCTTTGAACATCATTCAAAGTTCTATGTAAGGTGATACAGAGAATAATAGAGCATACTCCTTATTCTCAAGTAATTAATATACAAACAAGTGAATAAGTTCATTATGACATTGTAAGAATTATTTTTAAAATATGAGAAAGTATTTTCTATTATAGTGAGGAAGTATTTTCGATTACTACCACTACCTCAACCAGAACCACCAATATTAATATTTTCACCACCACTACCACCACCACCATCACTGTCAGCACTGTTATCACTCTTATCATCACAACTGCTACCACCACCACCACCAAACCACACCAACACCCTGACTACAGATGATTCTACAGTTCCATAATTAAAATAATACAGAAGTTTTAGATGCTATCATGGCTTTTATTTCCAGTCTATGAGTAACTTTCAAGATTAGTCTGAAAATTTTCCTTCTTTTTGCCTCAATATTTATGCTACAAATCTAAGTTAGCTCACCTAAATGTTTCTACAAACTAGCAGACCTAGAAAACAATTATCTCCCTTGCTCAGTCTTACTGTAGCATAGTCACTATTTCATTGTTTTTACCTGATTATTTATGTAGCTAATATAATGTTCTGAATTTTATTAGCCCACAAATTTAGATGCTGCAACAAGAAACTTATACAACTTTTGTACTTCACTATGATGAACTATGACAATATTGGAATATGCCCTGCAGAAAAACAACTATAGAATTGGAACACAATACAAAAGCAACTACCTGAAAGTACTGGAAAGTAAGCAAAAGCAAACTGCCTGTTGAGCAATGAGTACATGAAGGAGAGGATCAAAGAAGTTATACAAGTCAGTCACCCTCTCCACAGTATTAGCCCATAGCTAGGCCATTGGGTATGCACAAACATGGTGGAGACACATGTGGAAAAATTTACAATGTTCTTACATGGGGAAAAAAAGTTTGGACATGATGGGCACTGAACAAAGTAGAGGAATCCTGAAAGGAAAGGACTAGAGAAGAGATTATCAAACTCAGCCAAAAAAAAAAAAAAAAACTGAAAAGAAAACAGCACTGTTGAAGAAATACAACAATCCAGAGTATCCCTAATCTAATATTCATAATGTCTGGGATACAATCCAAAAGTACCTTCTCAAGAAAAAATAAAATCTATAAAGTGTAGCTATGCGATGAAACAGATGTTTCAGCTATCTGACAAGGATTTAAAAGCATCTATTATAACTATCCCCCAGTGTAGGAAAATAAAACATGTTTAATAAAGGATAACTTCAACAGAAAGAGAGAGGGTTTCAGCTGATAATTAGAAACAATAAAAATGGAAATTTTATAACTGACATTTTAAAAAAAAAGTAGGTGATTTTATAGCCAAACTGAAATGACAGAATAAAGAGTGTATTTGAAGATAGATTAATAAAAAGTATCAAAGTGAACTCTAGCCAAAAGAAATGAAAATAAATAAATAGATGAATAAAGACCAGAGCCTCAGGGACCTACTAGATTATAACAAACAAATATTGACTATTCTATACACATATAATCATTACACATACATGTAACTGAAAATCCACAGAGAAAAGAGTGAGAGAAAATGGGGCAAAACAATTTGAAGATATTATTCTCTAAACTTTTCCAAATTTGACAAGAAATTTCCATTAAAATAAACCAACATTAATCATAATAAACAAAAAGAAGCTCAAGCTTGGCAACACCATAATCAAACTATTGCAAGCCAGAAATTAAGAGCAAATATTGAACAAGACAAATGAAAAATGACATTTTACATACAAGGAACAATTTGATTAATTGTAAACTTTTTATGAAAATCCATAAAGCATAAAAAAGTGAAACAATGCCAATGTGCTAAAAAGAAATATATTTCAAAAATAAAGGTTTATTTAGATATTTTCAGATAAAGAAAACTAGAGAATTAATTTTCAGCAGACCTGAACTACTAGAAACAATGCAGGAAGCCTTATACGGACAAAGGGAAAAATGATGCCAGATATAAACTTTAGTCTTCAGAAAACAAAGAAGTTTTTGTAATGGTAAATATCTAAGTAAATGAGAAAGACTATTCTTTTTGGCTTTTTTCTTTCTAATTATTTCTTAGTTAATTCTTTATAACCACAGACATGATAAAAAATTATATTATTATCCTGTGATGTCTATAATGTATGTAGAAGTAATATATGTAAAAATGTGCTATAATGTCAAAGCAGTTGAATCAGAAGAAAATTCTTTTCCACAAATCGTGTGGGACAGCTGGATGAGAAAATAATAAACCTTGACTTTTCTCACACTTTGCACAAAAACTTAACTCAAAATTTGTCACTTACCTAAATGTAAGTGCTAAAACTATAAGACTTCTAGAATAAAATAGGAATAAATATTTGTGATATTTGATGAGGCAATTAAACAAATTTAAACCAATAAACATAAACCCAATCAATAAAGGAAAAAAAGTAATAAAATGGACTTAAGTTTAAAATCTTCTCCTAACTTCTCTTTCTCCTCTCCCACCCAATAGGTCTCATTTATATTTCAGAGCAAGGGTTAAGCCAAGTGTGTCACCTGTTGCCTTTGTAGATACTTTTGAGGTTTTATGTGAGAAGCCATTTCTTCAAATTATTACTGTAGAATATAGGGTCCTTGATCACAGAAAATATATCATTTGTCAACTGATATGTTCCCATTTACCTGCCAGATTGTGAGAAACAAAAGAGAACGAAGGCAGTAGAATTATATATCATTTACATTTAATATAATTTAAAAGATCATAATAAACTTGACATTTTAAGCACATATTGCATTCTAAGCTGTGTTGCACCTTTATATCTAATTATCATGAAAATTGTTTGAAATGAAAGTTGTTATCCCATATTGGGCTGAAATGTGTTCCCCTAAAATTCAGATGTTGAAGCTCTATAGTCCAGTACCTCAGAATGTGACTATATATAGGAATTATTTTTTTAAAAGAGGTAATTAATTTAAAATAGGATCATTAGGGTGGGCCCCAATCCAATATGAATGCTGTCCTTATAAGAAGAGGAGAGAAGCATCAAAACAAAGGAAATTTTTTGACACCTTGATCTTGGACTTTCCACTTCCAGAATTGTGGGAAAAAAAAAAATGTCTGTTCTTTAAGCCATTTAGTGTGTGGTATTTTGTTATGGCCATAGCCCTAGCAAACCAAAGCCTCCTCATTTACAGAAGAGTAAATGTAAGAATATCAAGTGTATGTGTTCAGTAAATGTCTAATTTCACCTTCTAATCCACGTATGAGATTTCAGAAACAGTTTTCATTTTACCATACTGCACTGCTACCCTTCTTCATTCCTTCTTTCATAATATCAGTATTAAAATTTTACACTTATGTGTGCAATTCTTTGTTCAATGAGAATGGTGTAATATATAATATGCCCCCTTTGGGTATGGTATAATATATAATATACTGCCTCCCTTTCCCTCTATTCTAGACTATAGGGCTAAGTCACATGTGGTGAGATAGTTACTGAGAAATTAATTTATGATTTGTTCACAGTACTCTAGGTGGATGGAAGGAATAGATGGCATATTTGGTTTCCTTTTTTCAGGATCTAGTTAATGTCCTTAACCTCAGAAGAAACAGTCTAACTTAAAACATTAATGTCTTAAAAGGTAAATTTAGGCTTGAATTTGCAGAAACAGGAAGAAGGATGTCTAGACAGTGTCCAAAAGGAACAGGGAAAGGAATTATGATTTCATGAGCAACACTTCCTCATGAGTCTCAGGATGTTTATGCAGTACTACCTGCTGGGTAGCTGGCACCTGTCGTACTACAGCCATCAGCCCTGCAAAGATCACTGGTTTTAAGTCAGGGAAAGTGGCAGCAGAGAAGACATTTTACAGGTGGCCAGTATCAATGAGCACATCACTGAAGATTTGTGTGGCCGATCACAGGAAAGTCTCTCCACTGGAGTAGGATTCTAAAAAAAAGAAAGTCCTACTCACTTCATCCTATGTTATGATCCAAAATGAATTTCTCTTAACCTAGAAAATGGATGCATGGAGCAATCTAACAGGGTTTCAAGAAATAAACAGTTATAATGTTTATTTTTTCCACCATGGTATATTTATTGCATATATATATATATTGCATGATTAAGTTTTAAATCCTTTGACTTGTAATATTCTTCTCTCTGACTCACCCACATGGCATTGTATACTAACGTTGTGGGGAAAAAAGTAGAAGTCAGTAGAATAAAGTGAGGTTTCTTTATATTACCTTTCTCTTGGTTCTCTACAGAAGATGAGATAGACACTTCTAAATGATGACCAGGGTGGGCCATGGGTCACAGCAGAGAAGGACACAAATAAGATTAGAAGCTGAGGTACCACTTCAGATCAAACGGGATGATTTAAAAGATAATGTTTGTTTTCTATGTTTATTGTAGAAGAGAGAATATTTGACTCATCAAAATGTATATGGGAAGATTAGATGGCAGAATAAACAAAATTTTCTTGAGATATGAAAATGAGTCTTCTTACTATTAAAATCATTTTAACCAATATCTTATTGGCTGTCTATGATTTGTGGATTAATGCTTAGACTTTCTACAAAAATAAATACAGTTTTCTATATTTCACTGAACAATAAAATCATGCAGTAACCTTGTGTACCAGAGGCATTCAGGTAGAGCTTTCTCAAACCAACCTCAAAGCTTCTAATTTTTTTTTTCTATTTTATCACTTTGGAAAATGTATACTTGTCCATTTAAACATTAAGGCCAGGAATTTGATTATACAATGTAGTTCACTGTGTTATTCTATTAGTCCGCCACTTACTGAATTAGGGCCATGTAACATTTGGCTAATTAAGAAAAAAAAAACTAATGAATTAAAATGCTTTAATAGATGAGATTTAATTACAGCTTTCAAAAGTAATTTAAGTATTT
Organism: Pteropus alecto; assembly: GCF_000325575.1. Lineage (NCBI taxonomy): Eukaryota > Metazoa > Chordata > Mammalia > Chiroptera > Pteropodidae > Pteropus > Pteropus alecto. Next base: position 17,157,872 of record NW_006434839.1, read on the forward strand.
CTACAAATCTACTTTACTTTTACTTTTATAGTATCAGAAATGCATTGATTCACATTATATACCTCTGGAAAGTCTATATTGATCATTTAGTCAAACCCTCTCATTTTACAGTTGCAGAAATTGAAACATAATAAATAATAAGGCTATATTCAATGAACATTATAAGATAATTTTCTCAAGATAAATCTCCACATTTTATTTATTTTAATAAAAAGTATGCATATAAACATTATTGGAAAGAGTTTAAATACTATATGCAAGTTAGACATTATAAATTAGAAGAATATTTAATTAATCCTTAGCAAAGAATTTGATACTTTACATTATATTTGAACTTTATTTTGTTCTGCAGCAGAGATATCTGAGACACATTCACCAAAAATCTTTATTATAGGAAGATAAGTGGAAGAAAGATAAGGAGACTGGACAAGAGAAGCTTCAGGCCCTCTACTTGTATTCTAAAACAAAACAAAACAAAACAAAACACATAACAGCTATATAGATATCTAGATATAGATATATATTACAACACTGATTATTAATTTTTATAACCTTATTCAGCTTGAATTTTCCATCTTTGAAACTCTTGTTCCACTTTGTCTTCTAAAATAAATTTTCTTCTCTATTTCTCCATGTAATTTTTAACACCTGGAAGTTTCACACTGTTTAAATTTGAACAAAGCTTCATAATCGAGACAAAAGTTCTCAGTTCTTTTTAACCCTTTTTATTATAAACACCTGTGTTCTTTCATATTTTAAAGCTTTCTTATAATATTAACATCTGATATTAATAAGATAAATTGTTTGCTCTCCCCAAGAAAGCCATTCTCTGTCATGCTTCTGTGTTAGGCTGTCTCTACTCTTTCCTTAGAATTGACGCACCTCTCGTTAACACAAAAGTCACCTCCTCTACCATAATTTTCCCATTGCTTTTAGGTATAAGTATCCACTGCTTCATCCAGTAGTATTTCTTTTCTATTTGCTCTCAGATTTAACATCACAGCAAATTACCATACCATGTGATAAAGTCACGCATGGCACAGTGTTTAAAACAAAGACACATAATATTTATTTATTATAAGATGTCAACATTTGATTATTATTACAAATTCAAAAATTATATGGTGTCTGTACTATGCATTACTCTTGATTATGCTGTCTTTTCTGTGCTGATAGGTTTATTTTGAAGATAAAAGACGAGCAAACTAAAAATGAATTAAAAGTAGAAAAAAAGAGAAAATGATCGAAATATTTTCTTTACAAAATAATAAGCATTTATAAATCTTTATCATGATTGATTAAGAAAAATTAGATATAACACTAACAACATAAGTGATAATACTCCTGAAAATATAAGTAATAATGTAAAAATAATACTCCTGACTAATTGACCATGACCATCAGGAAAAGTAGCTCTGATGCTACATAATTTAGGGAGGGGAAATATATTTGTTACTAAGGTGTTTATCTGGGGAATTTCTTGGTATTCTTCAATCTACTTTAGACCAAAAGTGGACAAATGCCACAGTTACAGCTAGGGGAGAAATGAGGTGCTCAGACCCCTAATTTATTAGGGTATAAATCACCCCATTAAGTAAGCCATCTAGATCAGAAGAGTGCAGCCTAGGGCAAGAGAAATCTTGAATGCCTAATAGATGAGGAGAAAATAAACACTTGTTGAGAATATGACATGTGCTTCAACGATGAGGGCGTCAGGTAATCCCACTGACCTAAAGTTTTTGAGAAAATTTATAAGATCCTACCTTCATTGCTCTAAGAAGCAAATGCATATAAAGAGTACAATGGATGAATTGTAGCAGATATTGTACAATGCCAAAAACATCTCCTTTCAGAACCCAAATATTCAGTTCCAAGCTGTCATCAGTGTGAATGTTGACAGTTCATAGTGGAAGCCCTCTTAGAAATAACCCTCTGTCAAATGGTGTTGCTTCACCTAAGTTTACACACCATCTCTGTGTCTGAAGTTGTTAATGACTGGACAATATAGAATATGTGAGGGCACAAGACCCCTTACCTCAATTCTGGACAATTCTTAGTGCTCATGCCAACTTTATGGCTTCCCCTGTATCATCACCTCTATTATGACCTTTCAGTTTTACTGATTCCTGTACCACTCTGTTTCCTTCACTCCCCTATAGGTATTGTTGCCAAGAACATTCCTCAGTAATCTCCCTGCTTACAGACTTAAAGATCATCATCTCAAAGGCTGTTTCCCAGGAAACCAGACTTTACCAGATAAAAACACTTTATGAAAGAATGTGTCCGTTTCCAACACCTTCTGAGCCCAAAGAATGCCATCACTTCCTCAGGATATTATTCGAGAAGAATCCTTTGAGATTACATTCCCATTTTCTTTTCTCAAGTTACCTCTGTGGCATCCTGGAATTAGCAAATTTAGGGAATAAAGTAGAATTTCTGGTTAAAAATTTTAAAAAAAGAAATAGAAAGTTTCTCTCATCTCTTATTGTAGGAAACATCCTAAAGACCTTGGGAACAATAATCATGACTTTGTAAATGTGTGCTGTTATCCTAAACAGTCATGTTAATTATAAACCGAGGCCATTTTAGGGGTTAATGTAACCAGAAAACTTTTTATCATGTGACCAATGAAGTCATGGATTCTTTGATATTCAACCTAGGCAGAAGTAACAAACAAATTGTCAAATAAAGTAAAACAATCAAATTGTTTTGTGTCGTATTCATCGCACAACATGTTGAACCTTGTGAATGCATATAGAAATGAAAGCAAACTAATGATGATGTCTTTGCAAATTATATCAGTCTCTTTGCCGAGACACTGATTCTTAAGGACTTTATATTTTCCTGCCCAATTACTGAATATGGTAAGTAAAAATGGTTTCCAAAGTTCTTGAGTAGTGAAGGAAAACCTTCCAATTTATAACTAAATGAAGAAAATAGAGGATGTACTTTCAAATATAAACTACGAAGATAAGGAACAGGTGTTAATAGACAGTGCTATAGAAAATGAGTCCTGTTCACGGGTTAAGTGATGTTTATAATAAAAATTTCTTCAGAAAAATTGTTTAATTCTCCTACATAATGTCATAGTCTTCGTGTTCAGAGAACTGTGACTATGTCAGTATTTTACGTGAACACATTTCTAAGACTTACAGAACCAAAATATATTTATCGAGAACCCATGAGGCAAGGGAAACTAAGTCGCTGTTAAGTTCCTCGAAAGTACAGGACCATGCATTGGCAATGTACTCGCAACCCTCACTGCATGCTAAAGTAGACTCTGAGATAGACAACAAATTCAAATTAATGCCTAATACTTAATACGGGATTATTCTTACTCTCTTAACACACGCTTATACCTTCCATTTTCTTCTGGGTTTATAACAATAGGACCAGATGTAAATCATCAGTTTGGGGAAGTTTGGCCATACTGAAATTTTAGATCTAAAGTACGTTTTCTTGCTTCTTCAATTTTCTCCTACTAACAAGGCAATTATTAGTTGCAGACACAAAAACTGAGGCAAAGAATCATGATTATCTCAGTGTTAACACAAGCCCTATTCTGATACTTGAGTAAAATAGGAGATTTGACAATAGTTTATTGTAAATATTTGAGCGTGATCTCAAAATCCCCATTATCATAGAACTTTAAGGGGAAACTGTCTTTATTTTGGGGGAAAACAGTCCTTCTTTACTTACCCAAAACTTCACTCTTATTCATTGGTACAAAAAGACAGTGAAGCAAAAAGAAGTAAGTGGCTTATCTGCATTTACACTCTAAGAACCAATCCTTCTCCCTCACTTGCTCTTGAATTCTACACCCAAGAACATGAAATCCTGGCAGAAAAGTGAACCCCAGATAGTTTATCAGCTATCATCTATCTATCTATCTATCTATCTATCTATCTATCTATCTATCTATCTATCTGTCTATCATCTATCCATCTGTCTATCATCTATCTATGTATCTATGTATCTATCTATCATCTATCTACGTATCTATGTTTCTATCTATCTATCATCTATCTATCTAGCATCTATCTATTATCTATCATCTATCTGTCTGTCTGTCTGTCTGTCTATCATCTATCATCTATCTATGTATCTATCTATCTATCATCTGTAACATATATATGTGGTTTATTCAGTTCAAAGATAAAGTTAAAATGCTTAATATTTTACTTATAATATATGATAGTTAAAATTTCTAAATAACAAAATCAACTATTTCATAAATCTGTTTTTAATCCATTATTCCAGCTTTAGAAGGAGAAAGTGGTAAAGTTAAGGAAGATAAATGCTGCAGGTGTTGACTCAACAGTACGGTCCCCTTTGTAATCTGTGCTTTGGCTCTTCTTTTCATCATATATCATCATAAGAGGTGGACTGAATTAGAAACTTGCTTTTGACAATCTCAGATCATTATTGAAGAGGATGGTATAACCAAAGTGTTTTCTCAGGATGAGCCTCAGCGCTGGTGTACTCTTCCCCTTCCACCTCATCAGCTCTACTCAGGCTGAATTCCTTGACCGTTAAGGCATGGTGCCAGCTCCATCTGTTTACTCACACATTTCTGAGATTTTGGGTAAAATTTGTTTATGTATAGGTTTATCTACTGAGAGATTACCTTTTAGTTGCTGATGCTCATCACTAGTACGTGGTCTTCAACACTAATTGTGTTCTGAATGTGCATAGTCATATATTTAAAGAATGAAAAATAAAATATATGTTTTTTAAAAAAGGTAATATAATTTACACTAATTAATTTGACATATGGTCTCAGAGTCCAGCCAAAGCCAGGGTTTCACTGAACAGTACAATTTCTACCTAATGCCAAGGAAGGAAATGAGAAAATCTGTCATTGAGTATCTTACCAACTTAAAAAAAAAGTGTTATTGCTTCTTAGTAAGAAGTAAGCTTTATATGTTTCATAACTCTATAGCTTTTTAAAATATAATCATGATACTTTCCTTTCATATAGTACTTTCAATAAGGTATATTCCCTTTTAAAAATAAGTCTGCAATATGTAATAATCTAGCCGCTTGTTAATATTAACATCTACAACAAAAATAACTGACTCTCATAATTCCTGAGATAATTTCAAAGTGTGTACTGTGCTCACGTGCATACACACATCCATCCTCCAGTCTTTTTTACAAAATCAAACTTTTAAAATTACATTAAATACATTAGTAAGGAAGAAAGACAAGATTAAATTAGAAACTGCTAAGAGAAAGGCTTCAATGATGACAGCACTACAGCTGAACTTCTCCTGAATTAAAACTGACAGTCAGATGGCAATCTCTCTGTGTTGGTATTAGTGGTATTTATGTAGCAGCAGCCATGCTACCGACAGGAAGGGGTTCACTCTTAATACTTAAATTTTAGTGCTCTGTTATAGTTTTAAATAAGAAGTACCTAAAATATTAAAGAAAATCACAATAAGTAGATGATTAGATGTTAGATGTAATTATCTTCTATAGTTTTGAAAATAAGTTAGAGTTAAAAAAGAAGAAAATAGGTCAACCAGGCTGGTTCATAGCTGTTCTTGCGATGATACAATCTAATATGATCTAATTACAGTATCCCCTTTATCTGCGAGGGATGGTTTCTAAGACCCCCAGTGGAAGCCTGAAACCATAGATAGTATGAACCCCATATATACTGTGTTTTTTCCTTTACATGCATATTTATGATAAAGTTTAATTTATAAATTTGGCACAGAATTAAATTAACAATAACTAATAATAAAATAGAAAAATTATAAAAATATACTGTAATAAAAGTTATGTGAATGTGATCTCTCAAAATATCTTGTTATATAGTACTCACTATTTCACTTAAAGGAAGCACTTTGTGGCTTTTTATTGACACATCTGAATTGCCAGCATCACTACTCTTGTGCTTTGGGGTCCATTATTAAGTAAAATAAGGGTTAATCGAACATAAGCACTGTGATACTGCCGCAGTAGATCTGATAACCAAAATGGTTACTATGGGACTATTGTGAGTGACTAATGGGTGGGAGTATGTAGCCCAGAGACACTGGACAAAGGGGTAATTCACACCCTGGGCAGAATATCTAAAGATGTCATCTCACTACTTGAAAAAACTCGGAATTTAAAACTTATGAATTTCTTAATATTTTTGGACAGCAGTTGACCTATGGTTAACTGACTGAGGGAAACAAAACCACCAATAAAAGGGGCTATTACATTTTATAATCATATTTTCTATTCTAACTATTGTACTTCTAAACAAAGTATGCTATGTTTTTGTTTTCTTTGTGGAGCTCGAAAAACTGGAAAATGTCAAACTAAAATATTAAAAATGTAGCCATACGTACTGGTAAAGAGTAAATTTTAGAAATTGAAAATATTTCTCCAACTCTGAAGTATTTTAATTTAATTAAATAGCATTTCTATTATGATATAAATCAAATATTCTTATTGTAAAATTTACAAATACATTTATACATCTACTACTATTTATATCTAAATACATGAAAGGTAGGGTGTCATAATTTCACTACTTCTTCCACTTAGCTATTCCTAAATATCTACTTGAGCTAAGATAAGTCCTTTAATATTTTCATGTATGTTCACCTTCAAAATGGGAGGATTGGCAAAATGTATTTTAAGGTCTTTTTAAGTCTAAACTTGAATGTTGTTAGATGACAAAATATGGTGTTTAGATGTCTCTTTATTTAATTTGGATGTTGGAAACAACATCATTCAGCCAACTACATTCAGCCAACAACATCAAACTCAAACTTTCTTCAAGCTTTTTGCAGCATCAAATGATTTGATAGCATCAAATCCTTCATTTATTAAATTAATCTGATGTAACATTTCAGAAGCATTATTGGTCATTCACTCCTTAGTTGACTTTTTTTCTTCATAGACTGATTATGAAACTCCATACTTTACTTCTATTATTCTTTCCATAGTGACTGGACAAAGTTAAAACAAAAATTATTACAAAAATCATTTTAAATCTGTCATTCCCCCAAAGTTGAGAAAAACAATCAATGCACTTTCATTGGAAGAGAAAATTTCCATTCCAAGAAAATAAAAACTTTCACACAGATTAAAATTCTCTTGACAATATTTAAAAATTCAACATTGGTAGTGTGAGTGTGGGGATCTTTTATTAGATCATTTTTAATTTTTTTTATTTGTAATTACTATGAATACAAGTAATATCAGCCTGCCTGACAGGCAGAGTAATCGTTTATATTCTAAAATATGTCACACTTATATTTGAATCTAGTTTACTTTTTACCTTACCAGCAGGACACCCTGAAACAGATGTTTTTTAAAATATCATATATATCTATTCTGTTTATCTCAAATTGTTGTGCTTTTTTTTTTTATTTTCTTATTGATTCTGTCAACCTAGCAGGAGTCTTGTTATTCCTGATTGGTTAGTAATTCAATGACTCATCATATAAATTACTCTATAAAATTGCTTGTAGAGTCTATCTATACCCTATCTAGATATTTCACTTATTAAGGATGAAAAATGAACACTATCACAAAAATAATCATTCTAAACCAAAGTTAAAATTCTTCTGAACAAACTTTATTTCAAAAAGTAGCTTAAGAGAGCTAAGATAATTAAATATTTCCAAGTTCACAGTTATCTGAAAAATGGAAGGTTTAAATCAAATCATAGTGAAAGTCTTTTGACTCTTAACCTTGGATCAATGGATCACTCCATTTAAATGCTAGAATTTGAGGAGTAGGCCATTCAAAAATAAATACAAAATTATTAGTTTTCTAAAATTTTATTTTTTCATATCATTTTTCTTTGTGATTATAATATTTTAATATGTGAATATTAAACATATTTGGGTAGAATCAAGATAGAAGTCATGATGATTGGATAGCATCACCCATAGATCACACTTCTAAAAGAAGCTAGACATATTCAGTGTCACTAATCATCAGAGAAATGAAAATTAAAACCACAATGAGATATCACCTTACATCTGTGAGAATGACTATCATCAATAAATCATCCAACAACAAGTATTGGTGAGGATGTGGAGAAAAGAAACCCACATGCATTGTTGGTGGGATTTAAATTGGTGCAGCTACTATGGAAAACAGTATGGAGAGTCTTCAAAAAATTAAAATTAGAACTACTATATGACCTAGAAATTCCATGTCTAGGTATTTAACGAAAGCATTAATTTGAAAAATTATATGAACCCCTATGTTCATTGCAGCATTATTCACAATAGTCAAGATATAAAAGCAACCTAAGGGACCATCAATAGACAATTGGCTAAAAAAAAAAGTAGTGGTACATATACACAATAGAATATTCCTCAGCCATAAAAAAAGAAAGAAATCTTGTCATTTGTGACAACATGGATAGACCTACATGGTATTATGCCAATTGAAATAAGTTAGACAGAGAAAGACAAATATCTTATGATTCCATTTATATGTAGAACCTAAAGAACAAAATAAACAAAAAAACTAACAGAAACAGACTCATAGATAAAAAGAACAAACTGATGGTTGCCAGATGGGAGAAGATTGAGAGCTGGTATAAAAGGTAAAGAGATTAAGAAATACAAATTGGTAGTTACAAAATAGTCATGGGATATAAAGTAGCATAAGGAGTATAGTCAATAATATTGTAATAACTGTATCTGGTGGCAGGTGGTTACTAGACTTACTGGGGGATTATTTTATAAGTTATATAAATGTCTAACTACTATGCTATATTCCTGAAACTAATATAAAATAATACTGAATATCAACTTTAATAAAAAATAAAAATTTTAAAAAATTAAAAAAATAAAAAGACAGACTATACCAAGTAGGCAAGGATGTGGAGCAATAGAACTATCATACACTGTTGGTAACGATGTAAAATGGAATAACCACATTGTACCATATGATATAGCTATTCTCTTCCAGGTATCTGCCCAAGAGAAAAGGAAATATATGTCCATACAAAGACTTGTACACTAATATGCATGGCAGCTTTATTTGTAATAGCCAGAAATGTGTAATATCCAAACTGTCCATCAACAGATAAAATGATAAGCAAACTGTGGTATATTCAAACAATGGAAAACTAATCAGAAGTTGTTTGAGAGAAACTATAAAATCACAACAACCTTGATGAATATCAAGTGTGGTCACTTGACCAGCAGCATCCACATCATCCAGGAATTTGTTAGAAATGCAAATCCTCAGGTCTTACTCCAGACCTACTAAGTCAGAAATTCTGGGATTGATAAAAGAAAAAGTGAAAATTTAGTTCATATTAAACTATATTAAGATAAAGAATGTCTGCCTCTAACTATTAACAGAGTGAAAAGGCAACCAACAGAGTGAGAGAAGATATTTATAATATAGTTTCCAACAAAAGACTTCCTTAAAAAAAGACAATCCCCCCAAAATGAAAAAAGGCTCAACTCAATTGATTAGGATAAGCAAATAATCAATAAATATATAAAAAGATCCTCAAGTTAATTAATTTTAAAAGAAATGCAAAACCGCAATGCAATACAACTTCTCACCCAGCAAAATGTCTAAAATGAAAAGCACAAAAAATATCAAATTTTGATTCTGTGAAAAAACTAGAGCTCTCATGCAATGTTTGGGGAGTGAGACATTAAACTGTTGCAAGTACTTTGGAAAATTCTTTGTCAGTTATCTACCAAAAGCAAACAAGTCTACTGGCCCAGCAGTTCTACTCTTAGGATTTACCCAACAGAACTGTATGTACATAGTCACCTATAGATACATACTATACTAAAAAATAAAGTTATTTTAAAAGATACATACTATAATGTTTAAAGCGGCACAATTTATAATCATCTCAAGCTGGAAATCATTTAAATATCCATCAGTTGATAAATTATAAATATATTGTCCGATATTTACAATAAGAAATACTACAAAGCAATTAGTGATATGTAATTACACACAATATGAATGACTCTTATGATTCAATGTTGAATGAGAGACGTCAAACACAGCCTATTATGTCATTATTAATGTCAAGGATAAAAAGGCAAAAATAATCGATGAATCTGGAAGTTAGGATAGTGTTTACTTTTGGGGTGGTAGTGACTGGAAAGTAACAAAGGGGGAACTTTTATGTATTCTTATCTTTATATTCCTTGATCCAATTACTCATTACATGAATGTATTCTATTTCTATTTCTGAAAATTACTGCGCTGTATCCAAGGAAATATGTAAGTTTCTTCATGTACATTACACTTCTATAAACATTAACTTACAAGGAAATAAATTATAGGGACTTAAACAATTGACTAATGTTGCAGAAGCCTTTTACTTTAGTTTTTATGTTTTATACGGGGACGAGAGCCAGGTCTGTGAGAACACTCTACAATAGGATATTGGGTGAGAATGAGTGGATGGGAATTGGGTGGGTGGAAATTGTTGAAGCCACTTTATTCACAATACTCTGGCAAATAGAACTTTTGTCCTATCATTGTCTGTGGTACAAACAGTCCTCAAAAATTCAAATAAGCATTTTGACCATCATGTCATATTAGAAAATATTCTGCAACAGTGGTCATAAGAGAGATATGGTACCTATTGAGAGGAGGGAAGAGAAATCTTAGGCATCCTAGTCCATATAAAACCTTTAGGAATAGTCAGAAGATGACAGAGAAAGAGATTATTTCCCTGTCTCTCAAGAATATTTCCATTATGGAGACAAAGGTAGTCAAATATTAATTAAGTAAGATCCTATTATATAGATGTCCAAAAGGACTGCTGATATGATTAACCATCAGAAAAAAGAAAATAATGGAGGGCAATCTTTGATTTCATGTTCTTGTTTATATGTTCTTCTTCGTTTCCATCTTTCCATGCATTATCTATCTTAGACCTCAACTTCAGTGCTAACACACCAACTTCAGTGCTAACACACCAACATACACACCAAACATACATTATAGTTTTCATTCTTCTCTGCTTTAATTTGTTTAGTATCTTCATATTATCTTCATCAAGGCCTATTTTGTATAATTTGAAGTGCAACTGAATGGCAAACAGAAAGAAAGAAAACCAGAGGAACAGGTTAGTGAAACTAAGTATAGGGTCATTTGAATAATGATAAGGCAGCAAAAAGCTAGGTAGTACTGCATATGTAGCCAGGTAGTTTTGGCTTTCTGCATTAGGGACTAGAGTGTGAACAAGGAAGGTAATTAATCACCTCTGGGTCTAGGAGTTCAGGAAATTAGTATTACTCATTATAAGTTTACATAACATACAGACAACTCTCAGGGTCTAAGACATCTGTCTAATAATATACCCAGCAGTTGCTCAGTCAGCTAGGGAGTCCATTAGTAATGTTTTCAATTAATATATTTTTAAAGCTAAGGCTGATGTCTGACCTTTTAAAAATGTTCTTGATATTTTTTAAGTTCTTATTTAATATATTTGAGAAATAATGATCTCAGATTATTGTGGTTTGGAAACTAGTATTTTTGCACAAAATTCTGATATCATTTTATCATTACAAAAAAAAAGAATTAAAATTTACAGATATCTGCTGCAAAAAAATCAGTGACAACTATTTCCAGTGAATCAGTATTACAAAACAAAATGACTTGTTAGTAATAGATTTGCTCTATGCCTCTTTTAAATATCTGATAATTATAATGACATTTCATTAAAAATATATTCTCAAATAATTTTATGAATATTTTATTTAAAATTTATTATATAAAATAACCCATTCATCAGTATGTATGTTGGATACATATGACCATTAAGACTTAATTCTATAAGAGATGCTAATTAATTAACATTGTTTCTTAAGTATTATATGCAAGCAGCAGAAAGCTGAATCAAGAATCTGAAATCACTTCAATGGCTTGAAGAGCCATATACATAATTGACTAAGTAATTAAGTTACTTTAAAAAATACATAAACAGATTATGAATTATATATGAACATATGAAATATAATAGGTGTGCAAATATATTTACATACTCACATAAACATGTATGCATACACACATGTATATGTACATGTGTGGCTCTGTTCTATTTCTGCCTCTCCTTGCACTCTCAGAGTTCCCCTTGCTTATACTTATGCTTGTCAAATTCTTTCTCCTTACCTGTTGCTAATATGAATCAGAGTCCTTATTTCTGTATTTAAGATTCTCCCAATATCTATATATCATACTTAAAATTTTGCTTTGAAGCAACAAGTTTTTTAATAGTTTTTTTTCTACTTTTTTTTTGCTTTTTTAAAAATTATACTTTTACTTTCAAGTATACAGTACTTTGGTTAGACATTTATATACTTTATAAAATGATCCACCTAATTGCTCTTTCTCTCTTCTGGCTCTCCACCTAGTCTTTACATTAATGCTAACTGCAGTCCCTAAGCTGTGGTCCCCATCCTTGTGACCATCTAACAACTACTAATTTGTACTTCTTTAACACTTTACCTCTTTCTCCTAACCCCGCAATGCTCCTCCCCTAGAGCTTAAAGAAACTGGAGAGAACAGCCGTCACCAGATTGTCCTCTGTTTTTGTGAATGTTTTTGATATCAACTGTATTCTTAAAAAATAAAAAAAATAAAAAAAAAATGCCAATATGCTCTACAAATGACAGCTGCTAATTATCTATCACTTTTGGAACGGCTGTTCTCTCCAGTTTCTTTAAGCTCTAGGTCTTCAGCACTTTTTCTCCTAAAGAGTTTGTACTTTTCCCAATGATAATCTCTCTCTGTGACAATGGCAGATTTGTCAAGAAAGAAATATAGCATAGTGTATTCAAAAGGTAACATTTGCTGAAGGTTTAAAGGGTGTCAAGTACTTTTTTTTATCCTTTAAATATAGTTTTGAATGTTTCAATTACCATTGATAATCAATATTATATTAGTTTCAGGTGTACAGCATAGCAACTAGACATTTATATAACTTACAAAGCGATCTCCTGAAAAGTGTAGTACCAGCGTGGTACCATACATAGTTATAACAATATGACTGTCTATATTCCTTATGCTGCTTTATATTGCTGTGACTATTTTGTAACTACCAATTTGTACTTCTTCATCTGTTTACCTTTTTCATTGAGTCCCCAACCCCCATCTCATCTGGCAACCATCAGTTTGATCTTTGCATCTGAATCTGTTTCTGTTCGGTTTGTTTATTTTGTTCTTTAGGTTCTATATATGGTATTTATCTTTCTCTGTCTTATTTCCCTTAGTATAATACTCTCTGGATCCATTCATGTTGTAAAAAATGGCAAGATTTCATTATTTTTTATGGTCCTCTATCCATTTCTTAATCAAATTGTTGGTGTTTTTGGTGTTAAGTTCATGAGTTCTTTATATGTTTTAGATATTAACCCTTTATTGGATGGATCATTGGTGAATATCTTCTCCCATTCAGTAGATTGTCTTTTCATTTTGTTAATGATTTCCTTTTCTATGCAAAAACTTTTTAGTTTGATCTAATTCTATTTGGTTATTTTTTTATTTTGCATCCCCTGCCCAAGGAGATATATCCAAATATATATATTTTTTACGTCTTTGAGTAATGTCAAAGATGTTACTGCTTATAGAAGGGAGGGAGTTTGGCGAGCTGAGAGAATGGGATGAAGGGTTAAAGAAATACAAATTAATAGTTGATAGATGGTCATGGGGATGAGGAGCATAGCATAGAGAATGCAATTAGCATTAATATATTGGCTAGGTGGAAAACCAGAGGAGAGAAGGAATAATTAGGAGGATAGTTTCATAAACTATATAAATGTCTAACCAATGTACTGTATACTTGAAACTAATTAAAATAAATAAATAAAAAAATTTTTAAAAGATGTTAAAGCTTATGTTTTCTTTTAGAGATTTTAGGGTTTTTGGTCTTTTATTTCAGCCTTTAATCCATTTTGAGTTTATTATTGTATATGGTTTAAAAAATGGTCTAGTTTAATTTTTTTACATGTATTTGTCCAGTTTTCCCAACATCATTTATTGAACAGATTTTTTTTTTACCCTGTTACAGAGTCTTGACTCCTTTGTCATAGATTAATTGACCATATTTGCATAAATTTATTTCTAAGCTCTCTATTTGGTTCTTGATCTATGTGTCTGTTTTTCTGTCAGTACCATGCTATTTTGATTATTATAGCCTTGTAATATAGTTTGATGTCAGGTAGCATGATGCCTCCAACTTTGTTATTCTTTCTCAAGATTGCCATGACTATTAAGGCTCTTCTCTGGTTCCATATAAATTTTAGGATTATTTGTTCTAGTTCTGAGAAAAATGGCATTAGTATTTTGATAGGGATCCAATGAATCTATAGATTGCTTTGGGGAACATGGACAATTTAACAATGTTAATTCTTCCCATTCGTGAACATAGTATATGGTTCCATTTATTGGTATCTTCTTCAATTTCTTTCTTCAATGTCTTGTAAGTTTCTGAGTAGAGGTCAAATTTATTTTATTTAAATTTATTTGTTTAAATTTATTCCTAGTTTTTTTTGTGATGCAATCGTAAATGCGATCATTTTCTTAATTTCTCTTTTTGATAATTATTCATTGGTGTATAAAAATGCAACCAATCTCTGAATATTAATTTTGCATCTTGCTATTTTACTGAATTCATTTATCAGTTCTAATAGTTTTTTGGTGGAATTTTTGAGATTCCCTATATACACTGTCATGTCTTCTTCAAATAATAACAGTTTTACTACATCCTTTCTAATCTAAATATTTCTATTTCTTTTTCTTTTCTGATAGCTGTGGCTAGGGCTTCCAATATTATGTTAAATAAAAGTGGTGTAAGCAGACATCCTTGATCTTAAGGAAAATGATTTTAACTTTCTCCCATTGAGTATGATGTTAGCTGTGGTCTTGTCATAAATGTCTTTTATTACGTTGAGATATATACCCTCTTTTCCCACTTTGCTGAGAGTTTTTATTATAAAAGGATGCTGGATTTTGTTGAAGGCATTTTTCTGCATCTATTGATATGATTCTATGATTTTTATCTTTCATTTTATGTGGTGTATCACATTAATTAATACGCAGATATTAAACCACTCTTGCATCCCCAAAATAATTTGATCATGGTGTAAGATTTTTTTTTTAATGTGTCGGTAGATTGGATTTGCTAATATTTTGTTGAAGATTTTTGCATCTATTTTCAGCAGAGTTATGGGCCTATAAATTTCTTTCTTTTCTTCCTTTCTTTCTTTTTTTTTTTTTTTTTGTGATGTCTTTGCCTGCTTTTGGAATCAGGGTTACACTGGCCTCATAAAATGAGCTTGGGAGACTTCCCATCTCTTGAAATTTTCGAAATAGCTTGAGAAGAACAGGTGTTAATTCTTCTATGAATATTTGGTAAAATTCACCTGTAAAGCTATTTAGTCCAGGACTTTTGTTTGTTGGGCGGTTTTTGATTACTGATTTGATTTCATTAGTAGTAGTAGGTCTATTCAGATTTTGCTTCTTCTTGATTCAGTCTTGGAAGATTGTATGTTTCTAGGAGTGTATCCATTTCTTCCAGATTGTCCAATTTGTTGGCATATAGTTGTCCATAGTACTTTCTTATAATCATTTCCATGGTGTCAGTTATCACTTCTTTTTCATTTCTGATTTTATTTTTTAGAGTTCTCTTTCTTTTTTTCTTGATGAGTCTGGTTAGAGGTTTATCAATTTTGTTTATCTTTCAAAGAACCAGCTCTTGATTTCATTGAACTTTCGTTTTGTTTTTTTAGACTCTACTCCATTTATTTCACTCCGATCTTTATTATTTCCTTCCTTCTACTTCCTTTGGGCTTTGTTTGTTGTTCTTTTTCTATTTCCCATAGGTGTAAAGTCATATTGTTTATTTGATATTTTTCTTGTTTCTGGAGGTAGGCCTCTTTGCTATAAATTTCCCTCTTAAGACTGCTTTCATTGTGTCCCATAGATTTTATGTTGTGTTTTCATTTTAACTTGTCTCAAGGTAGCTTTTGATTTCTTCCTTGGTTTCATTGTTAACCCACTCATTGTTTAATAGCATTTTATTTAGCTTCCATGTGTTTTTCAATATTATATTTTTTCTTACAATTATTTCTACTTTTATACCCTTGATTTGGAGAAGACAATTTCAACCTTCTTAAATTTATTGAGACTTTTTTTGTGACCTAGCATGTGTTCTACTCTGGAAAATGTACCGCGTGCACTTGAAAAAAATGTATATTCTGCTGCTTTGAGGTGAAATGCTATAATAATATCATTTAAATCCATCTGGTCTAGTCCTTCCTGGACTCGTATATTTATTTCCTTTGCCAAGTTAGAGAAGTTTTCTATCATTATTTCTTTAAATAGGTTGTCAAGTCCTTTTTTTCTTCTTTCTTTCTTCTCTGTCTGGCACTCCTATTATGCAAATGTTGGTATGCTTAATGTTATCCCAGAGGTCCTTTATATTATCATTATTTTTTTATATATATTTTATTTTGCTGTTATAATCGGGTATTTTCCACTACCTTATCTTCCAAATCACTGATTTTATCCTCTGCTTTATATAATCTAGTGTTGACCACTTCTAGTATCATCTTCATTTCAATTATTGTAGTCTTAATTCCTAACTGGTTCTTTTTATGGTTTCTATGTCTTTTTTTATGTTTACTATCTTTGCTGCCTGCTAACTCCCGCTAAGGCTCAGTCACCGAAAGTGCCTCAAATCCTATGCAAATTGGGTGAGACAGGGTGTCAGGGTGTCATCAGGGTGGGGTGTGTGGTGTTCACCAGGTTAATGTAGATTCAGATTTGGTGTCCACCTACATCTGCAGGCTGTATGGGAGGAGAGCTCAACACAGGAATAATGGCACCACCAACCATCACTGTAAAGACACACAATTCAGTTTCTCCCAGTATGTCCCCGATGTCATTTGAGTTGCTGTTTCCTTCGCTTGAGCTTAGGTTGAATATTTGTGAATGAATGAGTCTGTGCTCAGGGCCTTTAAGAGGAATGCCTGGGACTCCAGCAGCTCTTCTCACCTGGATGAAATCCCCACTAATTTTTACAGCCAAATGTTGTGGAAACTCATCTTCCTGGTACTGGTGCTCTGGTCTGGGGAGCCTAGTATGGGGCTGGTACTGCGTGCTTCTCAGTGGGGACCTCTGTAGCTGAGATATCTCTTCCAATTCTCAACTGCCACACATGGGTGTGGGACCAGCTCATTTCACATCTTTGCCCTTCCTACCATTCTCAAAGTGACTTCTTCTTTATATCCTTAGTTATAGAACTTCTGTTCAGGTAGTTTTCAGATGGTCCTCCAAAGTTTTTGTTTGATAATTTAGTTGTAATTTTGATGTGGAAGTGGGAGGAGGATTTACCTACTCCACCATCTTGACATAACCCCCCAGTACTGTTCTTAGTACTTAAACATTAGCCTATTAAATCTTCAGAATGACCAAATAATTAGTTATCATTATTATTTTCATTTTGCCCATTAAGAAAGTGAGGCATAGCAATATGTTTGAGGCAGAGCCTGGTTGTGAATGCCGAAGCCTTCCTCTGGAGTCCATGCTCCAGTGCTAGAAGTGCTATGCAGCTTCCAGTAGCTCCCTAATTGGATTTCAAACCAATTACTTAGACTCACACATCATGCAGTATCTTTATTTTTCCTCTCCTGGAATTTTTACATTAAAGAATTTTTCCAGATATTTGGGCATAAAATCAAACAAAAACAAAAATTCTTCTCTCTACCCTATGTTCCACTACCTCATAAGAGGTTTATCAGTTTCCTTTACTGTCTTGTATCATGATTTATGCTTCCCATTTCTTATTTACTCTACAAAGGTTAAAGTAATCTTCTGAAAACTCAGTACATGCCTGTTTTAAAAATATATGTATGAATTCACATTGCCCTTTTCGATTGGATTATTCTGGGAAATCCAAATTTTCCAGAAAAAAATAATCCTCATGTCCTCCCCAAAATAAAAATAGTGATAACAAAAAATATTTTTAGGTAAACTACTTTTTTTATAACACTTTTTAAGCTAAAAATGACTTAAGCAAAAATAAAATATGTCTAGGATCTTATTGTTCATTTTCTTATAAAATAAAATGATAAAAATCAATTAGTTTTTATAAATATTTGCTTAACATTCACTCTGGTTCAGTTTCATTTTGTTTCTTAATAAAAATATATCATTTGTTTTAAAATATGTAAGAAAGGGTTGATAAAAAATAGTAATAAACAGTTTATTCACTCATATATTTTTTTATTTGTTAGTGGAATAAAACAATCTGAATAATTCAGTGTCAGTGGGACCTGTCTAAATATCTGAGTTCCAAGTGATTATATAATGATAAAAAATTCTAAACTAAATAATTTCTTGATTAAAATTCATTCTAAAGCTATTGCATTTATCTACAATGTTAAAAATAAATAATTTGAAAACTCTATTAATAATAGTTTCACTAGCTTTTATGTTTAACTTTTACTATGTTGTGTAGCAGGAATTCCTGATAGAAGATACACGTGGTGCTCGTGCTGACTTTAAATTTCATTTTTCTTTGAAATATTCTTGAAGAAAACTTTAAAAGTAAATATATTTGGCTCATATTGTGTTATGGATGCCATATCCAGTATGTATGTTTTAATAGAAGGAATTATTTGCTATTTTGCACACATATGGGTTTATAATTTCAAATGAAACAAACCAACTATTGTTCAATTGACTCCTACCAACAATGATTTCTTTATAAAGCATATATGATGGAAATTATAATAAAAATATCTCTTAGTACATAACTATAAAAGTTTATGATGTGGTTTATGTATTATACCCAATGTAGTGATTCATGTTTTTTTCTGAGAGTCTAATACATACCCTATTTCATGAATGCACATAGCCATGGATGTTTTTGCTCCAGTACTGCTACAATATGTTTTACTTACTCATATATATAGGAATTAGAAAACATATATATGTTGGAAAACGGATACATAAATCCATATATCTTCTTTCACGCACTTCTAACAAATGTGAGTTATATATTTTTATTTCTTGTTCATGGGTAAAGGGTCAGAACCCATATGATTTCTCATATTTTATTTCTTCACAGCTAGTAAGAGTGTACTAGTATCTTCCACTTATCAAAAATAACATATTTTCTTATACTGATGATACATTTTTATATTATTTTATATTGTATGTATCATATTACATATAAACTTTATGATACAGGTTATTTATCATGTAAATTATTATTATTTTTTGGTTTATAAAAATACTACCATAAGTGAGATAGACCAGATGACTAAATCATTAATGAAGATTTTTAAATGAACAAGCAAGAACTTCCCAAGGCATATGGATAAAAAAATCATATTACAACCCTGGTGAAGGATCTACATAAAGTTAGTTATACAAATGCTATGCTTAATCTAGGAAAGGGAATTTGTTCATATATAACAGCCTACCCAAGTCTTTTCCACCATCAGAGAAGTAATAAAAATGAACTTAATTATAAAACTAGAAACAAGGACAAAATATTAAATTATTATAGCTCTTTATATTATGCTTTATGTGCACAGGTGTGTGATAGTTGTATTACCACATTAGCACAATATATTCTAATTGAAACTATAATATTATTATTATGATTTTGCAAATGATGAAACAGATGTTCTTCATACTAGGTGATTTCCCAAAGACCCAAACAACAAAACCCATGTTATTTCAACCATACTATGATGTTTTTGCTTCAACCATTTAACTCAACTCTTCCATAAATTTCTCTTGTAACTCACACACATTAGAAATGGTGATTGGTAGTGTAAGAGAGTAGAGTCCAAGATCACTTAATATAGGAATATTAATTAGTACACTCCATCATAAGTGTTAAGAGAGAGTCTGCACAAGTAAGTAGTACACATCCTCCTAAAAGTCGACATTCCATCAATAGATTTCAAATCAGCTCATAAGTGGCATGAACTTAGTTCATACCACTGTTCCTCGATATGGGTCAAGAGTGAATACAAATATTGGGTCTGAGACCACAACTTTCCATTCTTTTAAATCTGTCTTCAGGGGTGAAGACACTAAGATTTATATTCCTCAGACCCTCTGCTCTATCATCCCCATAAACTCACTATTCCTTATCCTATATAAATGTCTTCCTTCTCACCACTATGTAACTGGAAATAATAATTAAAAAATTCTTATACCCTTTATTTGCTTTATAATAATTGTTATTCTTCTGTAAACTCAATTTTATATATTCCACTCCCTTTGTCATTATCTTTTCATCGAATTCCTTCTCTATTACCTGTTCTCCAATAATTACCCAATCCAGTGGTACCAACAATCCACTCTACTTCTTTCAAACTATCATTTCACTGTCAGTCTTTATAATCACTCACCTAAACACGACTTTAACTCATTGTCCCTTCTAGCATCACAATTTTATTTAGCCAAGTCACAACCATGGTGAAAAGTAAAAACGAAACAAAGCACACACAGAACAAAATAAATCATCTCTCTGCTTCTCTCTTTAACCCCAGTACAATTAAATATGAATGAAGAAAAATTTAGCACCTCTCTAAACGGACACAGCTTATATTTGCAATCATAAAACTCGAGAGGAACTTCAGTGTGGCTCATCAATTATAATATACTCTTTTATTTTATTGACTATTCTAGTCTACTAGAAAAAATATTTTGTGCCTTCTTCTTAAAACCCCTCCCCTGCCACATTAACACTCGACAATACTCAGATCCTACCTCACTGAGAGAATTAAACAATCAAAGAGGATTTTCAGATGTCCACCTCATCTCTACCCACCTACTCCTAATAGTTTACTCTCCTTTCTGTTTTCACAAATGAAACATTCTTGATCTTATCCATACTCAGTGAAATCCTTCTGGAAACTCCTTCCCATCTACAGCAGTATTTTCATTCTCTATTACTCATACCTGTTAATAAAACAGTTATAATTTTTCACATCTTAAATTCCAAAAAAATTATTGACATTTCTGTCAATGAGTACTTAATTTCTTTGCCCCTCCCCCCCATTTCAGCAAAATTCCTCAAAAGAGTTATTCAATAGCCATAATTTTTCTCCTCCCTTTCTTAATATGCCCTCCAACCAGGCACTTTTCTCTATCACTCCCTATCCCAATCTTTCATTATATCACCAATGACCTCCAGATTATGTGACATGTAGTATGTTGAATAAGGACCCCTAAAGATGTTCATTCATTGATTCCTTGAACCTGGGAATATTTTACCTTAAATGATAAAGGAGACTTTGCATATGTGATTATATTAAGGATCTTGAGATAGGTAGATTGTCCTGAAATATCCTTGTGTGTCCAAAATAATCACAATGGTCTTTAAAGGAGAAAGAAAACAGGAGTATTTGAATCAGAAAGAGAAAATATAAAAGAGAAAGCAGTGGCCAAAGAGGAGAGAAGATGCTACATTGTATGTTTTGAATAGAGAGGAAGGTAAACCAACTAATAAAAGTGGCCACTAAAAGCTGGAAAAGGCAAGAAACAAATTTCTCCCATGTCTCCAGAAGAAGTATTGATTTGAAGACACTTTGATTTTAGTCCAGTGAAACTGCTTTCAGACTGCTGACCTCCAGAACTGTAAGGAAATAAATTTTAAGACAGTAACTTTGTGGTAATTTGTTATAATAGGAAATATGCAACTCAATGATCAATGTTCACCTATCAGATGATAGATGATAGTGAAGATAATGATGATAGAAAGATAATCAGCAACACTTATTAATGTTATTTAATTCAAATTCTAACATGATAATTGAGCAGTAACAAAAATATTAACTTTTCATTTAAAATTTTTAACACTTAAAACAATCTATCCATGAAATATAAAGGATCTAGCCAATCATCCAACATCATATAAAACAAATTGATTAAAATTATTTGAGATGATTTTGTTGGTAGATAATGGACTTTCTTTTAATTATTATTATATACAAAGCTAATCAGTTGTTTTTGTTGTTGATGGTGTTTAGACACTAAGTATGATCAGATTGTTCAGAGATTTTTGAGACATTTTGAGAGATTCAGACAAACAGGTATGAAATTGTTAATATACTGCTTGAAGTAAAAAAAAAAAGTTTGCTTCTTTCTTTTTAAATTAATCTAGTTCATGAATGAATAATGCGATTTCAACTGAGATACTTTAGTGTCTGTATCCAGAGACCTTTCCAAAATCCATTTTTATACGAAAATATGATGAACTAACAAGGGTGAGATTTTTTAATCTCATGAAATATTAATGGAATTAATAAAGCTAAAATGTGCTGTTTGATTTTATTAAAAAATAAAGATTTTTAAATTAATAATATAGAGTGAGTAAAATCAATTTTAATATAGCATATTATTCTCTAAAACCAAAGTAATAAGTTTGTGGTACTGGTGCAGGACAGACAAACAGACAAGTCCACCAGAATACAGAACATAGAGATAACCCGTTTATTAAGACCTGAATGTAAGGAGTAAAACAACAAAGTTAATGGAGAAAACAAATACAAGAATATCTTTACAGTGTAGAGACAGAAAAAAAAACCTCAAAACGTCAAAACTGTAAATTGTAAGGTAAAGAAAATAATAGATTTGATTACTTCAAAATTAAGAAACTGTACTCAATGAAGAAAACAGAAAAATTAAATGAGAGAACATATTTGCAACATCTGAATTAATTTCTAGAATATATTAGGACTTCCAACAAAACCGTAAGGAAAAGTACAAAAGATGAGTATAGGACATGGTGAGACAACTTAAAAAGTGGAAACTCAGAAGGATAGCAATCACAGGGTGAGAAGTTCGAACCCATTAGTAGTCAGAGAAATTTAAAACAAAGCAATAAAATAAATTTCTTTACATTTAACAAACAAAATTATCAGGCAATTGTTTACTATCAAGTATTGATAAACATAAAAGTGAGAATATAGAAATCCTGTGCATTGCTGATAGAAGTTTCTATTTGTGCAAACTTTTTGGAAAGCAGCCTACCTTTAAAAAGTAAAAATAAAATTTATTATTTTATTCCTTATAGAGCAGAAATTCTTCTTGCAGGTATATTGTAAAGAAACCAATGATGGTACGAGGGCAGGCTTGGAGACAACCTGAGTTTTATCTTCTACTGGATATTTAAATCTCATTCACCCAAACTACTATGGAGAGCTACACAGAATTTAAAAGGGAAGGCTAAGCAATAGTTATAGCAACAAGAATATCACTCGAAAAAATGCAGTTCGGAAAACATGAAAGGATAAGAAGTACAATGGGGGTTATTATACAATCTATTTTATGAAAATTAAAATATTGCATACTCAGAATAAGAGCACACACATTTCAAGAACAGACACAAGTTAAAATAAGCAGATAAATGCATTAAAATTGTTACCTGGGGAATAGAGGAAAGTAGGATAAGGGTTGAGGAATACAAAGAGAATGAATGACTTAATGAACAAATGAATCAATCAGCCACTTTAAAACATTCTTGGCAAAACTGGTAATGTATCATATACACACTACATATATACAAAAAAGATATTAGATACTTGTTACTAGAATCATAAATGTCTAAGACTAGGACCCTATGTATTCTAATTGCTATAATATTCTATATGCATCAGTGGTTCAGTATAAAACAACTTCAACTGTCATTTTACTATTTTATTGAGTTCCTCCAATTTAGTCATTCACAAGAGAAATATGTTAAACTGAAAATATAAAAAAATATTTAGAGAAATGACGAATTCACATTTTTCAAAGATTTGCCATAACAGTTTTTTTCTTTCTTCCCTTTTTAGATTCATTGTGATTTTACTGCATATTTTAATATTATCTTCCAAAATGATTTCCATGAAAAGTTATTCAGCCTGCAAAGGAGTACTCTGCAGTCGCTCTCCTTTCTGTGTGCTAACAATTAATTTTGCTGAAGCTTGGTCTAAATATGCAAAAACCACCTAAGTAACATTTAGTTACCAAGTGTAAATTCTCCAAGTGGAAATTAATCCTTGGGAAACTGGCAAATGTTGGCACACTTGGCAAAGACACCAGGCCCAAAATTATCATTTCCCCATGCATAGTTTAGTGTTCCTTTTGAAAATAAAAATATAGACATGTTGTAATGTTTTAATATTTACTAGTGTCTTACAGCTGACTCCCAGAGACTGAGACAAAAAACTGCAGGCTAAACTATGATTCTTCTCAGGTTGGCCTTAAGCAATATAACGGAAGAAAAGTAGTTCAGTTTCTGGTCCCCTACTTCATAGACTATCCCCTCTGCTTGTATCTAGAGTTTCACAGCTATTAAAACCTAACCTCAAGATATGATCAGCTGCCTGTCATTTTTATTCCAGCTTGAACATGTCATTGTATTTCATCTCTCAAGGATACTGTCATTTTAAGTCTTTTCATTTGTGAAATAAAATAATTTTCCCTAATCGAAATTATATCAGATAGTAAGTTAATATAAAATTAAGACTACAGAGATTTTTGTGGTTTAATTGTTTATTTAAAAGGAGACATTAAGAAAGCTATAATTACAATCAATAGAAAACTATCCTTGTTTCTAGCTTAAAGCAGTCAGATTCAAATAAATTGAATTTCATGTAAATTCTTACCTCTTGTAAAAGTAATCACACTTTTTCCAAAATTTATTAACTTTTTAGAGTATACATTAAATTATATTGATCTCTATCTATTTAATATGGAAACATCTTGATTGTTCAAGTATAATGTATTTGCTGAAAAATAAGAAACTTGTTTTTACATTTTTAGTACTAAAAATTATATTAGTTTCAGAGTAGAATTTTGATAAATAATTAATGACGAGTATCTTTTGGCATACCCCAACAGTTAAACAACTTCACAACACCTGTTCTATGAGATTTTTTTTAAAAAATTTCATTCTGAACTAAAAAATATATAGTTAACAAGACATGCTGTACTTTGATGGCTATATAAATTCAATAAATCATTTTGAAATTACCCTTTAGCTATGTCTGCAAAAAGTTTACATTTTTGGAAGAAGTAAGCAGTCAGACAACTGAATACTATCAGTATGGAAACAGAAAAAAAAATCCTGTGGCATTTGAAAATATCATGCTAATAAAAGTTTAATCAAGATTACAATGTAAATTCTTATCTCTTGTTAAAGTATCACACTTTTTCTAAAATATAAAAACTTTACCTAACTTGAAAGGTAAAGCGGCACAGTTATTTTGTGTTAGCAAACAATTCTATGCTGAACACTATCTGGACAGGAAGAATTTAAAGAGACTATACTAGATCACCTGTAAACATGATCAGTCTGTTCATCCAGGTCCAGATGGTGGTTTATAAAACACCATCAAATTTGCACAATTGCATGTACTGATCTGTGAACATATGTAATTTGGTCTTTGAATAAACAAATATATGCATGCAGGTGTGTGTGTGTGTATGTATGTGTGTGTGTATCCAGCCAATTTAAAACGTAGATAAGGGAAACAACTGGATAGTGCATGGGGAGGTGAAAGAAAATGAGGAAGCCTGTGTGCTGCTCTAGTTTGTTATCTTTGATAAATATATGACCGACCAATAGTGAGTTAGCAATTAATTATAATAGATTTGTTTTTGTGCTCTGTTGAAGGAGTCTATATAGGATTTGTACTCAGTCCTACTACATAGAATATACTCTAGGGCAGAGGTTGACAAACTACAGTTTACTGGCCAAACTCAGTCCATGATCTGTTTTTATTTGTTTGTACATTTTGGTGTATTTTTAAAAGATGTTTTAAATACCCACATCTGCTCAATATATTGTCTGTAGCTATTTTTACACTAAGATGGCAAAGTCGAGTAGTTGCTATAGAGAATATACAGCCATGAAATCCTAAAATATTTACTAACTAGCCCTTTGCACAAAAGCTTTGCCAACCCTGAATCAGGGTACAGTCTTTACTCCTAAAGCATAGACTTTCTGTTTTCTCAAATGAATGCCAAATATCTCAGAGGTCTATTTTGGGAAGCCTAGAATTCCCAGCACTGTGCAATCGCCAGGATGTTTATTTAGCACTAAGCTCTTTAACAACTGTTATGTTTTAAGCCTCATAGTATCTCACTCTGTTTATGCACTATCCAGCCGTTAGCCATAACTTGGAGAGGAACATCTTACAAACTCTAGGCACTTTCCTCTGTGCAAATTTCTTGTTTCCAATAGATTCAACCACAAATCTTAATGAATTTAGCACTCTCAAATTTAATTCTATGCCCTCATCTCAGCAAGACAGCGATTCTCTTGGTGTCCATACCCCTGCTCTGTAGTCAGAAAATATTATAGGATGAAAGCCCAGGTTCATGTGTTTCCATTCTCTCAAGATTCTAAAACCTGCGCAACCTATTATACAATGCCTGAAAAGTGTCATATTTTCTGTTGTGTCCAGTTTTATAGTTGTTTACAATGAGAGGGTTAGCCCAACACAGTTATTTCATTGTGTCTAGAAGTACAACCAGTAATAATAATTCAATATTCATTTACAAAGTGAAAATGAAATAAACTTCTCTTATAGTAAATTAGTGAGATTTGGGTATGGCATAGAAAACTGTGTGGTGCAAAAAACATGTTTGAAATTGCTAGACAACGTATCAATGAAGAGAAAATCAAATTCTGAGTATTGTCTGTAACACAGTGGAACTTATAAGCAGAAGTCACTGAAGAGGTAATACAACTATGTAAATAAATATAAAAATTCACTTTAGCCTTCCTTTGCCCCCAATTTCCAGTAGGATCTTTGGAAACATGGAGTGAGAGACGTCACCAGATCTCTCCCCTTGAAACAACAATAAGCTGAACATCTAAAACTCAACAAACACTCAAACTGCACACCAGCATGTTTGAGTGTGGGATCTGTGCATAAGAACTACCACAGGTTTAGAACCCTGGGTGTCAGGCAGTGGACTTGGAGAAATAAAGAAGCTGCTTCTCCCAGCAGCCAGAGCTCCCTGTAGGAGAAGAAGGAGGGGAGAAGAAGTGGCAAGTTTCCTGCCTGAGATAACTGTGAGCTCCCTGTGGCTGGCTAGCTGCAGGGCCCAGTCATAAGCGCAGAAAGCAGAGAAATGGGACAGGACCGCAGAGGAACAACAGCTGATTTTTGCTGGCCGCAGTTGCAAAACCAATGCTGAGCTGCAGTCCCCAACTTCCAACCCAGAGGGCACCTCCCCACCTACCTTCCAAGACCGATCACTGTGGAGCCCCAGGAGAATCTGAACAAACTGCTGAGACTGTCGCTGACACTGGCAGGGACTGAAACTGATGGTAGCGAGCATGATTAAATATCTACAAGAAAATTTTAAAAGCATTTTTAAGACTTTATATAATGCGGGGTCCAAGAGGCTTAGACGCCACCTAGTGGAAACCAAAAGAAAAGCACTTCTTTGCAAGAGGCTAAAGATACCTTTATGTAATAAAACTTCTTTCTGGAAAAACAGCAGAATTCACTTCCATTAATGCCCAGGAGGAGAAATAGTCCATTAAACACGATGATCAACCAAGGTGACAAGGCATTTCAGAAAGAAAGAGAAAAATTTTCAGAAATAAGCTTACAGACATAGAAATATGCAACTTAAATGACAGAGAATTCAGGATGGTACTTCTGAAAAATTCAATGAGATCCAAAATAACTCAAATCAAAAATTTCAAGAATTGAAAAAACAACTAAATGAGCAGAGCAAGGAGATTGAAACTCTCAAAAAGAACCAAATAGAACTTCTGGAGATGAAGAACACACTGCAAGTGTTGAAAA
>NW_006434839.1:17185755-17188659 GCF_000325575.1 Pteropus alecto
TGTCTTCACTAGCTTGTCACTGGCAAGGACCCCCACCCTCCATGCCTTCTCCATTTGGCTCCTAGACTTACATGTTACTGATCAGAACTGCTGCCACTGATGTTTCCTGCTCTACTATAAAACAGTTTTAACCATTTCCTGGTTAAAAATGTTTGTCTTAAAATTAAGGGCATAGAAGATTATATTTAAATTTTTATTTTGCTTGAACACTAGTTCTGTTTATATATAACAACTAAAATAA
Organism: Pteropus alecto; assembly: GCF_000325575.1. Taxonomy (NCBI): domain Eukaryota; kingdom Metazoa; phylum Chordata; class Mammalia; order Chiroptera; family Pteropodidae; genus Pteropus; species Pteropus alecto. The sequence continues at coordinate 17,185,997 of NW_006434839.1, forward strand.
CTGTGCTTTTCACTCTTAGCTACAGTAAAACTCAAGAAAGGTGAAAAGATTTAACAAACAAGGTTCACATATCAGTTATACTATCCCCTTATTCCATACATGATACTGAAATACAGTAGTCACTCCTTATCTAAGGGGGATACATTCAAAGATCCCCAAGTGGATGCCTGAAACCTGGGATAGTACTGAATCCTCTATGCACTGTGTTTTTTCCCTATACATATATACCTGTGATAAAGTTTGATTTATAATTAGGCACAGTAAGAGTCATCTAAAACAAAATGACAAAAAATATATATATATATATATAACTAGAACTAAATTGACTATCGGACAAAGAGAAGCAGTGGACTGCAACCTTTGCTAAGAACAAGGCATTATAAGCTTAAATAAAAAGAAGAGGATTGTTATAGCAAGATAGTAATGAATGTTCAGCGTACACAGGAACAAATTGAGATAACGATGACTGAAAAGGGGATGATTCAAAGATCCAAATTCACAAAGGGGAATGGAGATAATGCACGTGCAGAAGAAAATGGACGATTGTGTGTATGTGCGTGTATATATATATATATACAACTATCCTTTACATATTCAACATGCCAAAGATTCAGAACTGTCGTATATAACACAAAACAAGGAGGACCAGAGGGAAACCCCACAAAAGCCAACCAAAATAAAGAAAACAGAAGCACAAAGACAAGGAAGTAATGGAAACACCAAGCTACCGGAAAGCAAAAGATAAAATGGTTATAAGAAGACCTCATATTTCAATAATTACCTTAAATGTAAATGGATTGAACTCACCAATAAAAAGGCATAGATTTGCAGAATGGATCAAAAAACAAAACCCAGCCATATGCTGCCTTCAGGAGACATATCTCAGCTCCAAAGACAAATATAGACTCAAAGTGAAAGGGTGGTAAAAGATATTTCCAGCAAATGGCATTCAGAGAAAAGCAGGGATACTAATATCAGATGAAATACACTTCAAAAATAAAAAAAGGTAAAGAAAAATACTGAGGGACACTTCATAATAATAAAAGGAATCTTGCACTAAGAAGACATAACACTTATTAATATCTATGCTCCCAATCAGGGAGCCCCAAAATATGTAAAGCAATTACTAACAGAACTAAAGGGAGAAAGAGATCAAAACACTATCATAGTAGGGGACCTAAATATCCCACTGTTGGATATGGACAGGTCATCTAAACAGAAAATCAATAAGGAAATAACATCCTTAAATGACACATTAGACCAATTGGACATAATTGACATTTACAGAGCCTTCTATCTTAAAACACAATACATTTTTCTCTAGTGCACATAGAACATTCTCAAGAATCGACCATATACTGGGACACAGAGATAGTCTCGACAAATATAAGACAGTTGAAATCATACCAACCATATTCTCTGATCATAATGCTTTGAAACTAGAGATCAACTGCAAAAATAAAGCAAGAAGAACCACAAATACATGGAGATTAAACAACATGCTACTGAAGAATAACTGGGTCAGAGAAGAAATAAAAAGAGAGATCAAGAGATGCATAGAAACAAATGATAATGATAGTTCAACATATCAAGACTTTTGGGACATGGCAAAAGTGGTCATAAGAGAAAATTTCATATCATTACAGGCCTATCTCCAAAAAAAGAAAAGAATGAGCCCAAATAAACAACCTAATGCTTCATCTTAAAAAACTAGAAAAGGAAGAAAAAATGAAGCCTAAAGTCAGCAGAAGGAAAGAAATAATCAAAATTAGAGCAGAAATAAATAAAATTGAAAACAAACAAACAAAAAAGATAAAAAACATAAATGTAACAAAGAGTTAGTTCTTTGAGAAGGTTAATAAAATTGATAAACCCCTAGCTAGACTCAGTAAAGAAGAAAAGAGAAAGGACACAAATAAACAAAATCAGGGATGAAAGAGGGGAAATTACGACAGACACCGCAGAAATACAAAGGATCATACAAGAATACTATGAAAAAGTATAACATCGAATTTAATATATAACATCAAATTTAATAACCTAGAAGAAATGGACCAGTACTTAGAAAAATACAACCTTCCTAGACTGAATCAAGAAGATCTGGAAAATCTAAATAGACCGATCAGCAGTATCGGAATTGAAACAATCATCAAAAACCTACCAAAAAGTAAAAGTTCAGGACCAGATGGCTTCACCAGTGAATTCTACCAAACATTCAAAGAAGATTTAATACCTATTCTCAAACTCTTCCAAAAAATTGAAGAGGAGGCAATACATATTATGAGGCCAATATTACTCTGATACAAAAACCTGGTAAAGATAACACAAAAAAAGAAAATTATAGACCAATAACTCTCATGAACACATATGCAAAAATCTTAAATAAGATACTAGTGCACCAAATACAGTAACATATTAAAAAGATTATACACCACAATCAAGTGGGCTTCATCCCAGAGGCACAAAGATGGTTCAACATACACAAATTGATTAATGTAATACACAACCACATAAACAAATTAAAAAATAAGAATCATATGATCATATCAATAGATGCAGAAAAAGCTTTTGACAAGATACAGAATCCATTTATGATCAAAACACTTAAAAAAAATGGTATAGAAGGAAAGTACCTTAACATAATAAAGGCCATATATGACATA